>NW_004955437.1:2479699-2530208 GCF_000276665.1 Chinchilla lanigera | reverse complement strand
GTTCGAGACCAGCCTGGGCTACAAAGTGAGCTTAAGGCCAGGCTGAACTGCACAGCAAGACCCTGTCTCAAAAAGACAAAAAAAGAAAAGAAAAATACCTATGTCACCTCAGCTGCTAGAGCAATGACAGGAATTGTTCTGCTGCCCATGTGGCAAGGGCATTATTTGGTGTGAGTTGCATGGGCTATAACCACCTGAAGGGGCAGGGCCGGGACAGGAGTGAGAGCCTTGGTGGAACATGCAGGCCGTGGCAACAGCCACAGTGACGGGTTCTTCCCTTGGCCAGCCTTGGGTTCTTGCAGGCTCCTCAGTCACAGTTCTTGTAGTCTTTCTGTTGCCTTGTCTCATGAGGTAAGTGTTGTGTGAGCTTCAGAGAAAGGAGCTGAGGAGAAGGCAGATGGACAGATGACCAGGACATAAGGGAAGAGTGGAGGTCGTGGCCATTGCTCATTATTAGCAGGTGCCTTTCCTCTTTGTGAAATGAAATGAAACTGATTTGGACAGGAATAAACGAAGCATGGGCTTGGTGGTGACTTTCACATTTGTGGTGTGCAGACTCTGAACATACTCTGTGTGTCCTTTTACATTTTTAATCCTCCACTCCGCGCTTTGTAACTTCAGGTGCTGCTCGTGAGCAGTAGTCGCCACCCAGACCGATGGATTGTCCCTGGAGGAGGCATGGAGCCCGAGGAGGAGCCCAGCGTGGCAGCTGTCCGCGAAGTCTGTGAGGAGGTATGTGCTGAGGAAGCAGTGGGAAGCCCGCCCCGTCTGCGTGGTCTCCAGCTTATCACGGCTCACGGAGCAAGGGCACTCGGGGTCACAGGCACACAGCCTTAGTGCTTTCTGTGCGCTGCTTGGGAAGGCACGGTGAAAGTCGCGTGCATCGGGCGCTCCACGCCGGCAGACGCTCACGGTAGTGGCCGTGTGTAATGGTACCTCGCACTTCTTTGTGGCTCCCCGGGGATCTCTTGCAACATTGCCAGTTACCTGTAGAGAAGGTCAAGCATCAGCCTAGGGTTAAGAGGAGCTGGCTGGGTTAGTGGCGCATTCTAATGAACCTTGGGATGAGGACGAGAAAGAGGCTCTTCCTTTCCTGTGCTTCCTGACTCCTCGCATTGGAAGTGGCTGAAGCAGTCATTGTATTGACCAGAGCTGGTAATGGGACAGCTTGGAAAAGAGTACCTTCTTTTTTTTATTTTTTTATTTTTTTTGGTTTTTCTCCGGTACCAGGAACCGAACTCACGACCTTGCGCTTGCCAGGCAGGCGCTTTGCCGCTGAGCTAAATCCCCAGCTCCCAAGAGTACCTTCTTTTTGACGTAGTCACTGATGTTGAGTGTATGTGTTTTGAGCTCCCAGGCCTTGCCTCTGTATCTTGTTAGATAGTCCAGACTAAACAGAAGTCCAGCTGGGGGCCCCTATTAGTTCCTTATTTCAAAAGTCCGGCGGAAGACTGACAAATAGATTGCAATTCAAAAGCCAGAGGGAAGGAACTGGTGTTTGTCCATAGCCTGTGCAACACCACACTCTACTGCACTCATGTTAGCGCATGTAGGACTTGTAATTGGGTGGTGCAGGTTTTATCTTCCCCAGGTCCTAGCACCCATAGGTAGGGGTGTTTTGTTGTTATTTTTTGTATAGATAGTATTTTTGAGTCCATGTAAGATTGATTCTTGGGACATACAGAATAGCACTTAGGACAAATCTGAATTCTGTCTTTCTTTGGGCCCAGCTCTTTCTAAAGTCCCTTCAGAGTAACCTTCCTGTGGAACACCTGCGGGATCCCTCCTTGCTCTGCCTGCAGTCTCACCCTGGCACACTTCTCTCGTCTTACCTGTACCTGGTATCCCTAACTAGACTGCAGTCTCTGCAGGCAGAGGTCACATTTCCTATGCAGACCCTCTCACTGGGCCTTGTGCACACCCAGTGGATGGAAAGCTGGTAGCGCCTGCGGCCGTGGTGCAGTGCATAGTGGCTAGAACAGCGTTGCCGGTGCTGAAGAAATGCCTGAATGTGGACTCAGTACAGGAAGTGACGTGGGCAGAGAGGATGTGGACAGCTTTTTAGTGGGTGATGAAGAGGCCGCCAGGTAGACCAACCGGAACCAAGACGGGGCACAATGAAAAGATCTTTGACCTGGGAATCCTTGTGGTGGCAGGGGCTAAACCTAAGGCCTCATGCATGCTCTAATCTCCGTAATGCAAAAGCTATTTCCATTGTGATCTCTTAAACATTCCTGTATTTAATTCTAGATATTTCCAGGATTAAAGATACTTACTGTAACACTAGAGAAAGTGATCCCATTAACTGAAACCAGGACCTTGGGCGACCAGTAGGGTACCCCAGCCCTGTGCGCCGGGCGCAGTCAGGGCTCCGTAGTGTCCCCAGCGGGAAGGAGTGTGGAGCACGAGTGTCTGCAGTGCCTTCCACAGAAGGTCTGTGTTAGTCCGCTGTCACTGTGACGAACACCTGCGCACCCTCTGGCCGTCAGTTGCTGTCTTACCAGGGAGAAGCTTACTGTTCGGCCCATGGCTTTGGGGGTTCGCCGCAGGGCTTTGGGCCCATGTGAGGCAGCACCCTGGCTGAGAATGCTCTGTGTGGTTGGGAAGTGAGAAGAGCGAGAAGAGACCGGGTCCCACAGTCCCCCTGAGGGCCCCGAGGGGGGGCCCCGAGACCTCACACTGGGCCTCTCATCTCAAAGCTTCTGTCACCTCTCTCTGCATTGAGCTGGAGACCATGCCCACAACTGAAGGCCCCGGGAGGACATTACAACCCCAGCTGTGGCAGTGGTTTCCTGCCTGAAGTCTGGTTCCTCCCCGCTGGTTCATCTTGCTGCACATCTGCGTGATAGTCTGCTGTCAAGGCCGTGTGCTGGTTGGTGCCGGTCACCGGGGGCACATGCTGGACCCTCACAGTGTCCTCTTCGCTGTCTAGCACACAGCAAGTGCTTAATGCAGGACATACAGTCACAGATCTGATCAGCAGGGTAGCCATAAAAATGCAGTCGAGGCAGGTGCTTCCGGGCTGTCAGGAGCAGACACATTCCTCAGGTCCCTGTTAAGGAGAATGTGACCATGTCCTAGCCGCTGCCCAGCTGGGTTGTATGGAGCTGGAAGGCTGGGTCACAGTGGGTGGGTGACAGTGGGCTTGCAGTGGAGCTCAAGGAGCCCATCCCACAGCCGCAGCTCAGCCACGCTTCTGTGCAAGACCTGTGCTCATCTGTGCTGGGCCTCCTCTTCCACATGTTTCCTGCCTTGAGCTCCACTCAGCTGGCAGTTGACTGTGTGTGTTTCATTGTCACTACCCCAGAGAGGGCCCGATGGGTTTTGCCTGGTTACAGCCTCCTGTAGGATGTCCCTGTGTCCCGGTGAGCAGAAAGACCAGCCGCACGTCCGGCTTCTGGTCCTTTGCTAGATGGCTGCCTTCCCCTTGCATCAGTTGCTGTTTCTTGCTCTGTGGCTGTGCTGCTCTGACCAGTGCGGTCATGTGCGGTAAAAGCAGGCGGCATTTGAAGAGCTGCTGCAGTGGCTTTACCAAAGTCCTGTAAGTGGTTAATTGAAACACATTCCTTAGAGATTCAAGCAGGCTAGATGGCTGGGGATTTAGCTAGTACCAGGAAAAAAAAAAATTAATTTAATTTTTTTTTGGTACTGGGAATCGGACTCAGGACCTTGCGCTTGCCAGGCAGGCGCTGTGCCCCTGAGCTAAATCCCCAGCCCCTTAAATTTAAAAAGCAGGAGGGAACGCTGCTTATGATATGAAGCCATTTGGTGGGGGAACAAATGCATTGTTGGATGCAATGGCATGACACTATCTCAGCCACTCAGGAGGCTGAGGCAGGAGGATTCCAAACTCAAAGCCAGCCTGGGCAATTTTGGGAGACCCTATCTCAAGATTTGAAAATTTTTGAAAGCGCTGAGGATATAGCTCAGTGGTAAAGCATCCTAGTTCAATCCCCGTTACAGAAAAGGAAGGGAGGGAGGGAGGAAGGTCTTGAAGGGATCTCGGAGGGTGTGAATTGTGGCTGTGCATTGGTATAGACAGCAGAATGGGTAGCACTGCTTGCACACTTCCCATGTGTCAGGCTGTCCTAAAGCATTTTGCCTGTGTCATTTGTCCCACTGACCTCTGATACCCTGTGAGATAGCAGCTGTTACTGTCTACAGTTCGCAGGTAAGAAAAAACTGGTTCTGTGAGAGCAAATGAAGCTAATTGTGTTCAGCCTGATGTATTCAAGACTCACATTGAGATTTTAATTCAGGATCTCCAGTTTCAACACTCACATTCCCAAAGCTGTGCTTTGTGAAAGAAGCGCTTACAGTGGTTATCTCTGGATGAACTCATAGGTTATCATGTTCTCTGCATTGAGTGTACGTTTATATTACTACTGGAGAAATTTTCTCTGTGAACACGAATGGAATGAGATTACTAGGCAGCTGATCATAGCATGATCCCACTCAGGTGCCATCAGACACAGCTGTTCTCAAGCTTTGTCCAGCACAGCTTTATGAGTTGAGCGCATGAACCAGATGTAGCAGTGCACATCGGTGGTCCTAGCCTGATGCAGGAGGACCTTGAGTTGAAGTCCAGCCTGTTTATAACTGAGACCTTGTCTCAGAATTAAAAAAAAAAATTTAAAGGGCTGGAGTTGCGGCTCAGTGCAAAGGCCTTGGGTTCAGTGCCCGGTACTTAAGAAAACAAGCCAAACCAAAACAGAACCCCAGCATATTGACGGAGTTTCGTAAACATACACGCATTGCACTTCAGACACTGGCAACAGCACTTAAAGAAAGGGCTAAAATACTCCCCCTTTTAAATAGGCCTGTTTAAAATTTTAGCTCTTTATACTCAAGATCCTGCTGTGGTAAGTGCACAAGGTTTGGAGGGACCAGACGAGCCTCCACAGGGGCGGCAGGGGTGTGAGAGCCAGTCTCCCTGGAGTGGGAAGGAAAAGCACCTCCCTGTGTGGTCCTCAGAGCTGTTCTCTTTCGCTAGTTAGGTGGGAAGATACAGCCCGTGGCTGACAGGGAGCTGGGTCCGAATCTCTTGTCTGTTCCTGTTACATCTCCATTCCTCTCACTATTTATCATCCTCTGTGTTCTCACAAGGATGGAGGACATCCAAAAACAAACCGAGTAACTGTATAAGCACATGTGTGCAGTCTGCTGATTAACTTGTGACCACAAAGCCGGGCGGGGGGTGGTGCACGCCTGGAATCGCAACACTCAGGAGGCTGAGGCAGGAGGATTGCCACAAAGTTGGAGGCTAGCCTGAACTGCATAGTGAGACCCTGCCTTAAAAAGACCAAAACAACCTCCAGCGTTCCAGGTAGCTAGGGCAGGAGCATCGCAAGTGGGAACCTCAGCGAGACCCTGTCTCAAAATAAATACAAAAAGGGCTAGAGACGGAGCGCAGCGGTAGAGCCCTTGCCTAGCATATGCGAGGCCTGTGCTCACTGTCCATTGCCACAAGAATAAAAGCAAAACCCAGCATGCAGTTAGCTCCTGCGGCTCCCTCGCCTGCGTCCTGGCACTGCTGTTCTCTGTGGCCCACGGCTCACGGCCCCACCAGCTGCAGCTGTGCTGTGTACATGCGCCGTGTGGGGCGCGTCTTCGGATCTCAGACTTCCTGCATCTCATACCCTACCCCCAGGTCTTCATATACTGTCCTACGTGAAATAAAAATTTCACAGCCTGTTGGACTGAATCACTTCCGTTAAAGAAAGCGTCCTTGATGTAACATCATTGGCGTTCATTTCTGCAGGCACCTCAGGTTTGGAGCTTTCCTAGTCTGTTCCCCTCCAAGACTGTCAAGAGACTGTTGTAACAGGCTCTTTTGAGTCCATTTGCATTCTCAGGTGCCAGGGGCACAGGGCCACATGCCTGCACTTTGGGAGGCTGAGGCAGGAGGATCACAAGTTTAAGCCCTAGCGGACAACTTAGGAAGACCCTGTCTAAAAAAATAAAAATTTAAAAGGGTTGGGGATCTAACTCAGTGATAGAGCGATCCTGGATACCATCCCCAGTAACACACACACACACAGTGCCATAGTGGACTTAAAAATCTGTACCTTCTTATCCCAGTTCCTCCCCCATGCATTCCCTGTTCCTGCAGAAGAGTGGTTGTGCTGTTCTCACAGAGAGCCCAGAAGGCTCCGCGTGGCGCTGAGAGCTGTCACCGGCGGGAAAGCAGGACTGCGTGTGCCTTGTGCACCACAGCGGGATGAAGTCTGCGACTGCCTGGTGGTGATTCAGAATTGCTTTTGTTACCACCCCTCTCCCTGCGCTTCCTGCCCTTTTATGTTTTTAAAAGATGCTTTTTAGTTTGTTTTTGAGTTAGGGTCTTGCTAGGTAGCTCCGGCTGGCCTTAGACTCCCAGCTGTCCCCCACCTCGGGCTCCTAGTGCTGAGAGTATGGGCATGCGCCGCCACAGGCACAACCGGCCCTGCTGCCTTTCAGCTCATAAACACTTGGTTTTATTTGGAACAGGGGAAAAGTAAAGGTTCAGTATGGCTGAAGTGTGTTTTCTTTACCTTTGTCCTCATCCCAAGCAGTTGTAAATAGTAGGTGAATCACAGAATTTGTCGGGGAGATAACATGATTTTTTTAAAACCTAGAACTCTCTGTGTATAGTGGTGCCTACTTTTGCAGTCCCAGCACTTAACAAGCTGAGGCAGAACTGTAAGTTCAAGCCCAGCCGAGGCAGTTTACTAAGACCCTGTCAGTAAAAAAAGGCTGGGGATGTAGCTTGATGCTAAGGCCCTGAGTTCAGTATCCAGAGGAACTAGCTGTGGTGGCACATGCTTGTAATCTAAGCACTTGGGAGGCTGAGGCAGGAGGATTGCTGCAAGTTTGAGGCCATCCTGAGTTCAGAACCAGCCTGAACTACATAGTGCCCCCACTGCCCCAAAAAAGGAAGGAGGGATAAAGGATTATATATACATAAAATAAAACCTATAACTAACCCAGAAAATCTATACACTAAAATTTGGTAGCAAAACTTTAAAATATGAACACTGTAAGATAGACTTTCTTAAGATAGACTTTCCTTGATAGTACTGGGTATTAAACCCCAGGGCCTTTACACTGAACTACATCCTTGACCCTTTATCTTTTTTGGTAGGGGATACCGGGAATCGAACTCAGGACCTTGCACTTACCAGGCAAGTGCTGCACCGCTGAGCTTCCCTGGTCCCCCTTTATCTTGAGACAAGGTCTTGCTAAGTTGCCCAGGTCTTGCTAAGTTGCCCAGGGTTCCAACTTGTGATTCTCCTACTTCATCTCCCAGAGTGCTGGAATTACAGGCATGCACCACCATTCCCAGCTAAAATTTTTCTGTATATTTGACATTTTTCAGAATGAAGTGTTGGAGAGAAAGTGGCCATAAATATTAATTGTGTGGGAACTGAAGTACAGGGATAGGCTGGAGGCTGCTTTCCCGCAGTCACTCCTGCCCGCCTGCTGACTGCTGCTCAGGCTCTGCTGTGGGTTCTGCAGGGCTGGAGCTGCGCTGTCGGGAGAATGACAGCTTTGTTTTTACTTAGTAAAAAGATGCATTTTTAACTCCTTTGGTCACAGCACTGTTTAAGAATCACTGCTGTCTGTGTACCAACTCCCCACAGTGAATGTAATCCTTATAAACATGTACTCACAGAAATTTTAAAAATTTACCAAAAAAAGAAATTTTAAAAATTAAAAACATTAAAACAAAATACATCACATACCTAAATGTTAAACATAAAACTATAAATAAAAATTTAAAATTAACATAGACAAAAAGAATGATCTCAAGTCCGCAGCCAGCCTGATCAATTTAGGGAGACCTTGTCTCACAAAGAAGGAAGGGCTAGAGCTGCCTCTCGGGACATGGCGCATGCGTGGCATGCTGAGGCCTGGCGCTGAGCCCAGGACTGTCCGTACATGGGTCCGAGGGCTCTGCCCTGCGCCATGCCCCAGTGCAGTGCAGGTGGTGATCTTATGCTGAGAATTCCCCCACCTCTGGTACCGGGAATCGAACTCACGACCTTGCGCTTGCCAGGCAGGCGCTGTGCTGCTGAGCTAAATCCCCAGCCCCTTATGCTGAGAATTTGTTCTTCGCGGATTTAGTGAGAAATGTACCTTGTCCACCTCACATGGCCGTTTTTGTGTGAGGAAATATCTGTACTCTGCCTCCCCAGGAAAGCAGATGCACAGAAGTTATTGTAAGAAGGTAGAAGCTTATTCTTAGGATGAGGAATCTTGTGGGCACACTGTGTAAGGTGAACGGGGAGCACCGCGCAGGAGCTCGCAGGAGGGCAGCGTGAACCTGCAGGTCCCTGGCGTTAGAGCACTGCCCAGGCCCGTGGTCTGTCGTTGGGACTGCTTCATCTTTCTGGCAGCTGAGGGCACAGCTTGCTTCCTTCTCAGCTACCGCACAAGGCTGGAGGCAACCTTGGCACAGCACAGCTCAGTATGGGCCCAGCCAAGGTGGCCAAGGTGTGACTGTGCCACTCCCAGCCCCCCACGCCGGAGGACTCTCGCTGCTCAGGGTCAGGATGCGGTGGCTCTGTTGCTGGTTTGGATTACTTAGGGATCAAATTTGGGTTTCTCTGAATTGCTGACAGTGACAAGACGGTTACTTATAAGAGCAAGTAAGTGGCACCAGCAGGAAGGTGTACTTAGCTTTTCTTTGTAAAACTGGATTATAGTTTGATTTGAGTATTGTGGCTCCTTCCTCAACCCATTTCACAGGCTATTTAATACAGTGAGTTAGGAAACACCCTAAGAACAGGACGGGGGCTGTGGTGCGCTTCTGTGTGGGTCTGAGGCCTACGTTTTCCTTTATCGTGTTTGTCAGGAAGATGCTCTGTGGTGAACTCCATAGCACAGATCACTGTTCTTTCAGTGTTTGCAAAATGATTACTTAAGTCTAAGTGGTTCTCAACCTTATCGCACCCTACACCTCCTTTCCATAATAAATGTGTTATAATAATAACATTTTTCTGTGTTACCATTCATAGACTAGGGAAACATTGTATTCTAGGTTTAAAGAATTAAAACCAGGCTTCCTGCACGCCTAAGTGTGCGGCAGGACTTTGGAAACCCCGGTAGCAGTGTTTAGGTGAGCGAGGCACCCTTCCTCTGCAGGACATCCGCTCTCTGGTCTGTTTCTGCAGCATGCCCCCACCCGCAAGCCAGAGACACACCATTGCCACCGTGCCCCTGGGGCAGCCACACACAGGGAGAAGTGCTATTGTGGCAGATGGAGGAGGTTCGTTTTGGCCCCCACATCCTAGTTGCCTAGTCCCTCATGGTTCAGGGGTTACTGTTGCTCAGGCTGTGGGCTCTAGGGGGCTGGAACTGGTGCCCCAGCTGTGACAGGCAGAGTGAGCATGTAGCAGGGTGGTGGAGGGCCCGACAGAGAAGCTCACAGCAGGAGCTCAGAGCCGGTGCCTCGGTGGTGCGTGTGGGGCTATGGTGAGTGTGGGGCTGCGGGGTGACTTGCAAACCCGTAGAACCTGTTGGGAAGGAGAGCAGTGATGGTTCTTGCCTGGCCTGTCCCACCTACCAATGAAGAGGACATAGTAAGTGAAAACATACATACTCCTCCTCGCTGGTCAGCAGAGAAATGCAGATTTTTAAAAAGCTGGTATATCTTGTCCATCTTGTTATCCAAGATTTAAAAACTAATTCTAGCCAGGTTTGGTAGGATATGACTGCAATCCTAGCGTTCAGGAGGCTGAGGCAGGAGGAACACAAGTTCAAGGCCAGCTTGGGCTGTATTGCAAGCTCAGCCTAATGAAACCCTCTCTGAAAGACAAGAACAAAAGCCTGGTGAGGTGGTGCATGTATATTATCCCGCCACTTTGGGAAACTGAGGCAAGACTACAAGTTCACGTTCCACCTGGCCAATTTAGCAAGATCCTGTGTCAAAAAAACAAAGGGGGCTGGGGCTGGAGCTCAGTGGTGGAGCGCCCATTGTTAGGTCCCTAGTGCCACAAACCCCAAACTTAATTTTGTCCGTGGTGGTGAAGGAGGCAGTGAAAGCGAAGAACCTTAGGGTGTGCGCATGCCCGGCCCTGTGCAACAGTCCTGCGAATGCTTTCCCTTGCAAGCCCTGCCGTGCATCCAGCGTAAGGCAGCAGCTCCCTCCTCCTGGACACCAGCCCTGGGCCTCGCTGCCTGGGGTTTTCAGCTTAGTCACTGCATTTCATGGAAGGTGTCATGACTTCCTAGCGCTGGTGTGTAAGTGCATTTCCATACCCATAATAGTAAGTTTCAGGCATTTTTCCTGTATGCAATATGTGTATAGCTTCTTAGAGACAAGGTCTTATCATTTTGTTCAGGCTGGCCTTGAACTCTGTGTAGCCCAGACTGGCCTTGAACTTGAAACAACCCTCCTACCTCAGCCTCCCAAGTGCTGGGATTACAGGCCTGTGCCATGCCCCCCCCCCACCAGGTCTACGGTGTTTATATTTAGTGGGGACATTTTAAAAACAGAAAGGAAAAAGAACAAAATAATAATTTTTTCATACCACTAGTAACATTTTGATATGATTGTTTAGTGCTATGTACAGTTTTACCTGTGGGCCAAAGCGTTCTGAGGGAGGGTATTAAGTATCCAGTACAGGTAAACTGGGAGGTTCATGGAAATGTGAGAGGAGACAGGGTTTTCTTTGGGCCCGGAGGGTACCAGGAATTCAACTCAGGACCTCATTCTTGCCAGGCAGGCACTGCACCACTGAGCTAAATCCCCAGCCCAAGGGACAGGGTTTTCTAGTATTTCTCTCTACAGTCCTTTTCTACCATCCCAGTATATTTTAGACATCCCAGCTCTTCTGTCCCAGAAGGGCCACCTCTCCTCTGGCACAGGCGTGAACACCATGTCTGTGTCTTCTGACTTCTTTGCTCTTGGCTCTGTCACCCCAACATCTTCACTCGCAGTGCTGAGAGGTGCTCTTCACGGGCACAGAGAACCAGGTACCGGACATTTGTCCCCACCTCCTCGGGAATAGAAGTTAGAGCAGCGTAAGTGGGAGGGTGGTTGTGTTGGCCACGGTGTACTTGTGTTATCCTCCAGGAGCTTAAGCGCATACAGGAAGTGTGCGTATTCCGACATGCAGCATCCTCTCAGAGCGTTGATGAGGCCGTCAGCACAGTGCCTGGTGCATAGGAGAAAATGTGCTGGAACTCACGTGTGTTCGCGTGTCTGCAAGCGCGTCTGACGGCGAGACCGCGCAGCTGGGGATTCGTTGCAGGAGGGAGGGAGAGGAGACTGACAGGAGTCCCTGCAAACTTTTTGCTTCCCCTAAATTCTTTGTTTCTTCAGTTTGTGCAGAAGTGAATTCAGTAACCAGCTGTAAGGATGAGTATTTGAAGTACTTAATGACACAGCCACGTTTCCTCCCCTAAGGAACTCTAAAGGGATAATTTTGAGCTTTTGCTTTTGTTGTAATATCTTCAGCTTTGAAACCCTGATCTTGATGTTCTTAGAGTTTTGGTTTTTTTTTTTTTTATTTCAATTATGTAGAATATTTGTGGAGATAAAGTTACTGGGAAAAGGAGTAGTTCATGTTCAGGTCACTGAGACAGCTATTTCCAGATGAGGAGGTTAATTTTTAAAGTGACCAAAGACACTTTGACTAGAATTAGTTCTATAATCCGTGAACCATCAGATATGCTCATCTGCCTGAGAATTAAGAGAATTGCTGGTGTGTCTGTTTATGTGGCCCCTTTTGTTGGCGATGCTGACATTTATGGATTGAGAAACTATATTAGTTGTCTCTCACCACCCAACAGAATTTAAAATAAGCATGATCATTTGCTGTCTCACGCACCCTGTGAGACAGGAGTTCATGCAAAGCCTGCCCCTGCCCCAGAATCTAGGGCTCGGCAGAAGAGTCAGAGGCTGGGACAGAGTACTGTTGCAGGGACAGCTGGAGTTACTTGCTTTTTGGTGGCGGTGGCACTGGGTACCAGGACTTTCGCACTAAGCTATATTCCTAAGTCCACCTCCCCCGCCGTGCTGCCCCCAAGTCTTGCTAAATTTCCCAGGTTGGGCTTGAACCTGGGATCCTCCTAGAGGGCTGAAATTATAGATGTGCACCATCACACCAGCTTTTGAGTGGCTTTCTCTAGTAGCTTTCCAAGACCCTGACTTTATTATTCTATTTTATTTTACTTTTTGTCTTTTTGAGACAGGGTCTCACTATGCAGTTCAGGCTGGTCTTGAACTCACTTTGTAGCCCAGGCTGGCCTCGAACTTGGAACAATCCTCCTGTCTCAGCCTCCCGAGTACTGGGATTACAGGCGTGCGCCGACACACCCGGCAAGACCCTGATTTTAGTGATTTTTTTTCCTGCACTTCTATCTGTACTGATTTTCCTCGCACTTTACCCCCGATATCAAATTCCCTGGCATCCCTTGCCTTTTCTTTCCTTATCTGCCTCTTCAATCTTTTTACTCAGTTTAGCTCTTTTGTCACCCATTGATGAATAGTTAATTCAGTGGCAAAGCATAGAGATTAGAATCTTCCCTGTTAGAGAATATACTACTGTATTTGAACTAGTTTTTGTTGGAACCCTGAATAGAGGTTGAATTACTGGGATAGGAGCCAGTTGCCTTCTGCTAACTGAATGGAGTCCAGAGGAGTCTTCCAGAGCAGTTGTGTGTGCTCTCCCATCCAGCTCCACATTCCACGAAAGGACTGGAGTCATTAGGAAGTACGTCCACAGCCCACTTTCCGCTGAACTGCAGTTCACAGTGGTTCCGGCACATACGAAGTGCATCCCTTTGCCTCCAGAGCGTCCGTGATCGTTAAACTGCCAGCAGCCACTGGATTAGGCAAGTTGTTTTCAAGCATAGTAAGCTGAAATAACCAAGGATGAGGGATGGCAAAAGATGTATCAGGCAGATATTAATGAAAAGAAAACTGAAAGGATAAACTGGAGACTTCTATAGGTAAATGGATGCAACGTGAGACCGTCCTCATAAGTGAAATAAACCAGACACACATGTGCAAACACCATATTGTCTCCCTAATGTGAGAAGCTAAAGGAGTAAAGAAGATCCAAAATGTACAATAAGGTATTGCAAAATGGGAAGAAACTGTTCAAAAGGAAAGAGAAACTAGGATGGGGTAAAGGAGAAAGAAGGAAAGGAAAAGCAAAGAAAAAAAATTAAATATATGTATACAAGATATTTATACTACTAATTTCTCTTACTTCATTGAAAAGAAAGATTTGTGCTAATATTGTCTGGACAATTAAAGTGCATATCTTGTACTCTGAGTAACCAAGTTAAAGATGACAGTGCACAGTGATTAACCATTGTTACCCTCTATTATCTTGTTTTCAAAATTGGTGGGGTTTTTTCCTCTTTAAAAAATATTTCTAAGAAAACTGAGATAGTAATTACAATATAGAATTTAGATTTAAAACATTCAAAGGGCCAGCACATGCCTGACTTCCCAGTAGTCAGGACGCCGAGGCAGGAGGATCGCTGCAAGTTGGAGGCCAACCCCGGGCTACGAATGAGTTCAAGGCCAGCCTGAACTGCATAGTGAGACCCTGTCTCAAAAAGAACAACAACAAAAAAAAGAGTGACATTTCATATTGATAAAAGGAGCAAGGAGTCTGCCAAGATAGTGTAAGTGTTACGAACTTGTGCACATCCAGTATACCTTTGTCTGCATAAAGCAAAATTCGACAGGAAAAGAACAAATCAGCAGCAATACTGAAGACTTTAAAACATCTCATTTAAGCTGGGCAAGGTGGTGCACATGTGTAATCTCAGCACTTTGGAGGCTGAGGCAAGAGAATTGCTGCAAGTCTGAGGACAGCCTGGGCTACATAATGAGACTGTCTCAAAAAACGAAAAATAAAAATTAAATCTCATTTAATACTATTAACAGAAAGAGGCAAACAGAAAAATAGAGTGGTTAAATAACAGCATTTACAAGATTGAGCAAACAGCTATATCAGGAGATAACTTTGCACCCGACAAAGAATAGATAGTTTCCAGGCACACATGGAAGGATTATAAGAATTAATCATATGTTAGTTAGATCATAAAGGAAATATTAATGCTCCAGAGTATCAGTATCTCAGGCTATTTATACTCCAGTAAAATGCAGGTAAGTTAGAAATCAGCAACAGAGCCAGCTTGAAAAAGAGAGAACCGTGTTTGGAAACAAAAAGGTGTTCTGCGTAATCCAAGAATGAAAGCGCAGATCATAACAGAAGCCGGGAGGCGGGAATGCCAGCTGTGAACTCACTCAGCATGGCCCCCTTGCTTTATGACTTAGGGGATTCCGCTCAGTCCGTTCTTTGAACCCTCCATGTCATACCAGAAAGCAGAATAGACAGCTGATTCCGGTGCTACGCACCTCCTATCCCAGCACTCAGAAGGCTGAGGCCAGAGGAGCACAAGTTTGAGCCCAGCCTCAACTTAGCAAGATCCTGTCTCAAAATTAAAAAAAGCCAGGGCTGGGAATAGAGCTCAGTGGCACAAGCGCCTGCCTGGCAAGCGTAAGGTCCTGAGTTCAAGTCCCTATATAAAAAAATTTTTTTAAATAGTAAAAATAGCAGGATGGACATTCAGGAAGTTAAGCAGTCAGTTCAAGAAACTAGAAAAAGCAGAAATGAGCCCCAGGAGAATAAAGGGATGGAAACAACAAGGGAGGGGACAAAAATTAATAGGAAAAATAGAAACAACCCACAGAATGAAAAGTAATTCATTTATCTAATAAAGCCATCAAGCTTTTGGCAGGACCAATAAAGAAAATAAGAAACAGAACAAATAAATAAGGAACCAAAAAAAGAAAATAACTATAATTTTGTTATGAGAATGCTACAAGGCTACAGTTTATTTGAAAACTTTGATGAAGGTTTTTTAGACTAAAACTGTCCTGATTTACTTTAGATAGAATAGTCAACCTAGAACTGGGCATGGTAGGTAGCGCATGCACATAATCTTAGCACTCTGGAGACTGAGGCAGGAAGATTGCCGTAATTTTGAGGCTACATAGCAAGACTATCTCAAAAAAAAAAAAAGGTCAACCAACATACAGATCATTAGTCCTTAAAAACGTTAGTAATCACTCTCCATCCCTGTCAAAAATGCCAGGTGAATTTTACCAAGATTTCAAAAATACATTCCTGTATGGGGCGGTGAGTGCACACATACTTCGTGAGTCTAATCCAGGGCCTCAGCTGTGCTAGGCAAGTGCTGTGCCACTGAGCCACACTCCCTGCCCGATAGTCTCTTAGATAGTCTCTCCCCTAAAGAGATTCCAGAGAGGGAATGCGCACCAGCGCTATCCGTGTGAGGCTGGTGTCATCCTGAGTGGGGAAGAGCCAGTCAGGAGCCGTCCCAGGTGTCCGAGGGGGTGTGTTTCGCACCCGCACAGCCCTCCTGTTGCGCTGTGAGAAGTAGGCAGTGGTACAGTGAGTGCCACGGTTGTGTTCCAGTAAAACTTTTACTTACAAAAACCGGTATCAGAATCGATTTGTGGGGCTGGAGATCTAGCTCAGCGGCACAGTGCCTGCCTGGCAAGTGCAAGGTCATGAGTTCGATTCCTGGTACCAGAAGAAAAAAAACCAAACAATCGATTTGGCCAGGGACCATAGTTCACTGACTCTTGATAGAGAAAAGACCGACAAATTCTCACCTAGCAGCATAGAGGCCTGAGTCCTAAGTAAAAACTTAACTAAAATTTAGCTTCAGTTCATTATAAAAACTTGGCAAACTAAAAAGCAGCTTCATTGCCAGGCATGGTGGTGAATGCTTGTAACGACAGTACTTGGGAGGCTGCAGCAAGAGCATTGTCACGATTTAGAGGCCAGCCTGAACCTGTATCTAGACCCTGTCTTAAAAACTTTCAAAAAAAAAGGATAATTTTGTTAACCTGATGGAGTGTCTAATAAAACCAATAGCAAATATCATATCTTTGAAATTTTCAGAGCATTCTCATTTTTGAAGCATTCCCATGAGAGACAGGAAGGAATTAGTCAGTTGTACATGCTGTAATGCTGCCATTTATTCATTCATTTGTTCATTGACCTTTTGAGACAGGGTCTCGCTATGCAGTTCAGACTGGCCTTGAGCTCAATTTGTGTAGCCCAGGCTGGTCTCGAACTTGCAATGATCTTCCTGCCTTAGCCTCTTGTGTGCTGGGATTACAGGTGTGCACCACCATGCCCAGCACTGCCATTTAATATTGAACTGGGATCGTAGCCACTGCAGTTAAGAAAAGTAAAGGCATACTGCAAACATTCATGCCTATTAATCCCAGCACTTGGAAAGCTGACACAGAAGAGTCGAAAGTTCAAACCCATCCTGGGCAATTTAGCAAGTTTGAGGCCAACTTGGACTACGTAGTGAGACCCTATCTCAAAAAGCACTACATACATACGTACATACATACATACATACATGTGCCTATGGTTTTATTGCACGGGACTCTGCCGGTGCCCTACCTCCTTCCCATCTTCGGTGCTCTCTTCTCTGTGTGCAGCCAGCCGGATAGTTTGTGCATGGAGACCGGTGCTGCTCCTGGGCTCCTGGTCCGGCGCTGCACTTCCTCCTGAAGCTCCTTTCTGACAGCGCTCGCTGCTCCTGGAGGAAGCTTTGAGACCCACAGGTTTTCTTAGGTGTGAAGGATTATTTTGGAATTCTTAGTCTTCACCGGTAGCTGGCTTCTCATTGAGAGAAGCTTTCATGCAAATAATAAATGCTTAGCTAAAACAGCTTTAACTCCTGGGTGTTTTGCCTGCGTGCAGTCCAGAGGTTGCCGCGCGGGGTGCTGCAGCAGCCCACGTCACATGTGGGTCACCTCTCACCGGTTCCTCTGCCTGTCCCTCAGAGTCACAGGACGCCTGCAGCAGCTCCGAGTTTCAGGGCCTTGCTTTGCTTGACCATCGAGGTGGCGTGCGCTCATGTGCGACCCCGGCCCAGACCTAGACAGGCTCTGGGACTCTGCTAGCCCAGAGGGCAGGACAGTGCCTGGAGGTGAGGCAGCCATGGCACCTGTCACAGCTTCATAGGGTGACACTGTCTGGTGCCCATGCTGGGAGAAGGTCATGTCAGCACTGCGCCCTGGCGCCCCAGCGCTCCTGTCCATATGCATGGGAAGGGTGTTCCCCACAGCCTCCCTGGTCAGCCCAGCCTTCCCCAGATAACTTCTCAGCCTTGTGATAGAACACCACCAGGGAAAAAGACATGCATGGTTTCTTTCATAAAATCAGCAGTTATTTACATGGCTTTTGTTAGCTAATGTGAAGTACTAGGATTGATACCGTGTGCTTTGAAGTTCAAGGACACGCTCACTTCGTTGGCTGAATGATGATAATAGGTGTTATTTTGACTTGTTGCTGTTAGTTTAAAATAGACCCCGCTAGTGCTTGCAGCACCTATGCTCAAGGGGCCTCCTCTGAAGTAGGGGTTTTTGACACAGACATTGAAATTATAACAGCTTTCTTGAGATTTGAGAGAAACGGGTCTCTGCCAGCACCCTGACTCAACCAGCCCTCCACGTACCCTGAATCAAATCTCATCCCCAGAAGGGAGCCCGATGTCTGTTAGATGTGGCCCGGACCCCTTCTGGCCTGTGTGCCCACATCATGTGAGAGATATAAATAACCCCCTCTCGGGTCACTGGCGGCAGCACTGGAGAGGGAGCAGGAAGTGAGGCTGACTCTGGATCCAGGAGAACTGCAGGAAAGTAACGTAGTGTAGGGGGACAGTGTCTTGGAGGACCCTGCCTGTGAAGACGCGTCCTCTTACCGGCACTGACTGAACTGACCTCTCTCCTTCCTTCCTTCCTTCCTTCCTTTTCCTTGCTCCTGTCTTGTGCTGGGATGGAGCCCAGGGCCGAGTCAGCACCACACCACACCCCAGCCCTGGAATCCTTGCAGTTGGCCTCTTCCTAAGAAAACGGCGCAATCCCAGTTCCGGAAACTACTGACAGCTGAATATTTTTCTACTTTTTAGTTGTACAATTATTGGTAGGACCACCTTTTTTTTGGAGACGGGGTCTCACTGTGTAGCTCACTGGCTTCAACCATGTAGCCCAGTCTAGCCTCAAACTCGAGACAGTTTCTCCTGCCTCACCCTCTGAGTGCTGGGATTATAGGTGTGTGCCACCATGCCCAGTAGGACCACTTTAAATAAGTATTAGTCTAAAGTCTGAAAGAAGGCTAAGGGCAAATTTGTACAAGTTGAAGGTTAAGGTGAAAGTAAATACCACTGAGATGTAAGTTTTCAGGTAGCAGCAGTATTAGTTTTACACTATATAAGAATACAACTTTCATACTGAAAGGTGCTTTTATTCTCCAGTTGCTTCTGATACAGTGAGTTATGTATACTGATGTTGAACACAGAAATTACTATTAAACAAAAGCTTTAAATTATACTGAGTTATCATAATAGTGAGTTGATTTGTTCCCTTAAAATTTGGAGAATGCTTTTCTAAACTGTGTGTTTGTGTGTGTGTCTGGAAATTGAACCCAGGGCCCTCACACTAGGCTACATCCCCAGCCCTTTTTAAATTTGATCAGTTGGTTGGTTGGTTGAGGCAGGGTCTGGATAAATTGCCCAAACTGGGCTTCAACTTCCAATCCTCCTGTCTCAGCCTCCCAGAGTGCTGGGATTACGGCATGTACTACCACACCCAGCTAAACTTCTGATTTAAGGGAAAAGAAATTAGTTGGACAGTAGCTACTAAAGACAGTGCTCTCTCCGCTTTTCAAAAGAGACAGGTGGATGACCTCTAGCAATCGCTCTCTTGCCGCCCTCCGTGCGGACCTGGGAGTCAGCACAGGTGACCTCACAAGAGGTGACTGCTCCGGCTGCCTGGGACCCAAGCAAGGGACCGGCTTGCCAGCCCCTACTGGCCTGCCAGCCCTTCCTACGTGTTTGGGCAGCTTTGTTGGTTAATTCATGAGATGAAAGCTCACTAGTTTTAGTTGGCTTTGAAGGGCAATTATTTCTAAAAATGTAAGAGAAGCAATTTAAATAAGAAAAGGTAGACATTTCTATTCAAGTGGACCAAAAGCCACATGGGTGGATGGATATAAAGAATGGATACAAAACAATAGAGAAAGCGGGCACATTGCCAAGAGAGGAACAGGGTTCCTTGACAGATAGTTAGCAGAAATTAATTTCAAAATATAAGTCTTCCAGGAACGCAGGCCTTTAAATCCGCTTCTGTTGTTTCTATTAAAGAGTCCTTTTAAAACTTAGTTCGTTCTTTATAAGCTTATTGAGTAGTATTGTTCAGAAGTATATTGCCTTAATTTTAAATTTACTACACAAATAACATGGCAGTAATAGAATACAAGTTCTAGCGTTACCCAAGCAAGCACTTTTAGGGGTTTTTCTTTCCCTCATTTGTCTTTCTTTCTGTTCCCAGCAAATACACATAAAACACACAACTCACACAGCACACCCAAAAAGACGCAGCCTGACCCCAAAGCGATCGAGAGTGGTTCGCAGATTAGAAACAGAATTGCAGAGCAGCGAGGAGAAGCCAGCCTGCCTGGCGGTGGGCGGCCCTTGGGAATAAGGGAAGCCTCGGTGTCCCTCTGAAGTGGAGTTGGGGAACAAGCAGAAGGAAGGAAGGACGGACGTGGGAGCGGAAGCTATTCTGAAGACCTGGCCGAGGTGTGATGCCCGGAGCCAGCACCCTTTGGTCTCGTGATTCTCATCTGTGACCCATGGGTGACTGTCCCACATCCTCCCCGAACACCAGGCCTGGGGAGCTGGCGAGAGCGGCCAGAGCGCAGCACGGACGTGGGCGTCTGCCCCAGCTGAGCGGGTGAGACGGAATGGCCCTGAGCCCACATGGGAGAGGCGCAGAGAGGAAGTGGGGCTGGAGCGGAGACTTGAGGTGGGGCTTTTGCTTAATGGCGGAGCACTCGTCAGCTGCTTGCGGCCCTGCTTTCAGTCCCAGGACTGGGGTAGAAACAGACCGATGCAAGAAGAACAGGTAAAATGAAAAATAGCCTGGATACACTTGAAAATTAATGAATTGTGTAGACTGGACAGTTCATCTGTAATGTATCAGAAAGACAGAAACATTTGAAAATGCTGCTGGGAGATAGAAAGTGCCTCCACTACGAAGGTCACTGTGCACGGTGACACGTGCCTGTGATCCCCGCAGCAGGAGGGTTGTGAGTTCAGGGCCAGCCTCAGCCGTCTCAAGGAAGAACACAGGTCCTCCAGCCACTACCGTGCCCTCACGCGAACGGCCCATCGCGTCGCCCTCTTGCACGTCTGTAGAGTGCCTGCCCGGGCTGCCCTGCGTGTGCCAGTCAGCGCGCACTCTGCAGGGCCCCGCGGGCTGCGGCAGGGACAGCCCGAGCCAGCCAGCCCACTCTCGCTCTCCCGGCTCTGCCTTCTCACCTGCCGTTGCTCTGAGGCACCTCCACTTTTTCCTGTTCACATTAGCTGTGTGTGTGTGTGCGCGCGCGCTCACACGTGTGTTACATGAATGAATAAGTGAAGTAATTAACACCAAAAAATACTTCTGGTACAGCTTCACTGGTCTTGCTTGATCATCTCACTCTGTTTGGCCAGCTTGAGTGGGGAACTCTGGCTCCCTGCAGCGTCCCGATGGTGACCAGCAGGGTGTGACACGCAGCCCCAGACCTGGAGTCCACCCTAGCTGTATTTGGTTTCAGTTCTTTTTCACAGGACCTCTCAGGCAGACTCGGGGTGAGGCCAGCTGCATAATGAGATCAGTGTGTTCATTTTTCTTTTTACCTTTCTAGGCTGGAGTAAAAGGGACATTGGGAAGATTAGTTGGAATATTTGAGGTAAGTTTGTTATCACCTTTAGTCCAAATGGTACATGAATAACCACACACTCCTGAGCTGGGAAAGGGGCCGTCTGCATTTCACCCAGTTGTCAAAGCAAAGCAGTGCGTAGGCCCAGGATGCAACTCAGTGGCACAGCGCCTGCCTGGCAAGCGTCAGGTCCTGCGTCCGATTCCCAGTACCAAAGCAAAACAAAACAAAGTAGCCCAGCAGTGAGTAGTGTTCCTTTTTCTTACATCTCCTAGTCTCTTGCTCCAAAGTACTGGAATTCCATGTGTTTATGCCCACTCCTGCCTGTCTTCCTGTCCTCCTGAGGCGGGAGGAAAGCTGGGTCCGTGTAGAGAAAAGAGCAAAAATGGAAGATAAGCAGCTGTGGTGCAGGCGGCAGTCACAAGGACGTAGTCTGCGCAGAGCTTTGAAGGTCCGGGGAGGCTGCGAGGAGGCAGGGGAGCAGAGCAGAGGAGCAGGGCTCTAGGAGCGGGGAGGCCCGCGATCCGAGGGGCGTTTGCCTGAGACCCTGGCAGCGACCCCACTCTGCAGGCTCCGCTCAGTCTGGGCTGTGTGCATTACAGTGTCTCGGACTTCTTGAGAAGTCAACATTCCTGGGAAGCTCCCAGTAGGGGAAGGAGAAGGAAAAGTGAGTGTCGGGCCTGGGCTTTAAAGCGCTGGCCAGAGAGGTCACCCTCAGGTTCAGGCTCAGCTGCTGCTTTAGGCCGCAGTTGTCAGGGGGTCAAAAGTAAGAGGAATCTGTACCTAAACTCCCTGGACAGGCGTGCAAGAGTGTGTTCCTTTAACTCTCCCTCCACCCCTCTCTCCGGCCCCCCAGAACCAGGAGAGGAAGCACAGGACATACGTGTACGTGCTCATTGTCACAGAAGTGCTGGAAGACTGGGAGGACTCGGTGAACATTGGTAAGTGGCGCCTCGCCCCCAGCCCTTGCCGTGACCCTAGGCAGCACCAAGAAGCAGCAGGAGCCTGCCGGAGAGCAGGAGCAGAGGGGCAGGTTTGGGAGCGCTGCACGCACCATTTTGGAAGTGTCCGAAGGGAGACTGAAGCCCCTGAGAATTAGAAGTATTTCTGAAATCAAACTGGCTTCTGTGTCCAAGCAGATACTGGCAGGGGCCTCGGCCAGGCCAGGGCTGCTGCTGCCCTGAGGGCCAGCAGTGAGAGCGGGACACTCACGCGCCCTGTTGGCCCGGCGCTGTAGCTCAGTGGTGGAGCACTTGCCTGGTGCACACAAACCCTAAACTGAGTGCACAGCACTATAGGGGAAAAACAGGCAGGATGGCACATGCCATAACCCTTGTACTCTGGGAGGCTGAGGCAGGAGGATCGAAGGTTCCATCCCAGCCTGGGCGACGTAACAATACCATGTCTCGGGCTGGGGATTTAGCTCAGTGGCATAGTGCCTGCCTGGCAAGTGCAAGGTTGTGAGTTCTATTCCTGGTACCAGAAGAAAAAAAAAAAAAAATACCATGTCTCAGGAAAAAAAAATTGTTTCTAAGGACTAGAGATATAACTCAGTGCAAAGGCCCCAGGTTCCACCCTCGGTACTGGAAGGAAGAAGTCTTTCATATGTTGGAGGAAACTGTTGGCTTGATGGATGGCCCCCTCTGCAGCCCAGCAGTCGGCCCAGACATGCAGAGGGTGGGGGAGTGGCTTCTGACTCTCACCCTAGCCTTTAAGTGCAGCTGGCTTTCTCCTGAGGAGCCGTTTCCTTGAACTCACAGGTCACCGTTGTGAGTCTTTTCAACTAGCAGCTGGGGTAGTTTGGTTGGTTTAGGGTTTAATCTTTTACCTTAAAGGAAAGTATACTCTGGAGAAGTGTGATATTAATGGAATTTCTACTTTAAAGTAGCAGATGGATAAAACTGATGTGGCAAACCCTTTCCTTCGTTGTCGGTGTGTCCTGGTCCTTGTGCCCCACGTGTTGTTAAGCTGGGCGGTGTGGCCCTTACGCAGCGTGCTCGCTAAGTAAGCTCAGCATGGGAGCACTGACACCTGGAAGGGGACTGAGGTACGTGAGAGGCGGCCCTGCCAGGCGGGAGTTAAACTGCGATGCTGAGTTTCCGGGTGCCCGGCTCTGCTGCTGTCACACAGGCCTTCCACGCACGTTTGGGAATCAGCTGGGGGCACTGTGTGAAGTGAGGAGCGAACCGTGTGGCCTCCTCTGCCGCTGCCCCTCGCCGACCGTGCGGCTGGGTGAATGCCAGTGAGCGGAGGTGCCTGCATCTCACAGGTATCACGGGGCCAGAGGCCATGGGTACAGGCTGGAGCAAGGCACGGGGAAGAGCTCGTGCTGCAGTGTTGGTGAGAGCAGAGCGGGGCCCCAACTCACATGTGTACCAGTAGAGCCACATTAAAACAGGAAGTGGAGCTGGGCACACACTGAGGCAGGAGGGCCGCGGGTTCAACGCCAGCCCAGGCAGTTTAGCAAGACTCTCAAAGTTTGAAATGAAAGGGCTGAGGAGGTAGCTCACTGCAGAGGTCCTGGGTCAAGCCTCAGTACTGGGGAAAACGAAGCTGAAATGGAAACTAAGGCGGCTCTGACCACAGGCCAGCTTTCACTTATACAGTGGGCAGAGAGGAAGAAAAATAAACCAAGAATTCAATACATGAATCGGCTGGTTGAGGCAGGTATGGTGGGAGATGCCTGTGATCCCAGCAGTCAGGAGGCTGAGGCAGGAAGATTGCCTGGAGTTTGAGACCAGCCTGAAGTACATAGGGAGACTCTATTATCTGAAAAAAACAGTGAAAGAAAGTTAGAAAAAGGAGAGGAGAAGGGTGCATCTCATTGTGAAGGCCCTGGGTTTGATCCCTAGCGCCACCGAAAATAAAGTCAGCACTCTGTGCGGGTGCTTTCCAGGTGCCCCCTAACGAACCGGCGCGGCAGACTTGGGGGGTAGGCCCCACTTACTGTCTGTTTTCTGGGTGAGGGCTATGGCGCACAGGAGCCCAGGGCTGGCCTGCGGCTCTCCAGCTCGCGGGGCACAGCAGCCGTGCGGCCCTCGTTCCTAGCCACAGCGCTCCGGAGCCGGCCTGCATTGGGAGAGCTGGGAGCGTGATTTCAGATGTGCCGTGGGTTTCTTTTTCAGACATGGGTGGTAGAAAAGTGAGTTCACCACGGCATTGAGAGTGGTTGTTTCTGGCTTGTAAGATGTGATGGTGCTTGTTGGGCATGGTGGTGCCCACCTGGAATCCCAGCACTCAGGAGGTTGAGACAGGAGGATCGCCGCCAGCCTGGTGTACATGCGAAACCCTGACTCAAAAAACCAAAAACAGCCAACAAAAAAAAAGGATGTGCTTACTGCATTCTTTCTACTTTCCTGTTTCTCCAGCTCCCCTCCCCCGCCAGGGCTGGGAGTTGAACCCAGGGCCACCTACATGGCAAGCGCCCTACCGCTGAGCTAAACCCCTAGCTCTGTTTCTCCTTTTTTTCTTTCAATACACAAAAGCTTTTAATCTATTTTTATTTTTTTTGAGACAGGGTCTCACTACATAGTTTAGGCTGACCTTGCACTCATTGGCCTCAAACTTGCAGTGACCCCCAGCCTCAGCCTCCCATGTTTCTCCAATTTTAACCAGTGATTTTTATTTTATTTATTTTGTGCTGCTTCTGGATTGAACCCAGGATCTTCACACTGAGCTCCAACTCTAGCTCCAGCTGTTTTTATTTTTTCCTTTAGGAACAAGGTCTCACTGAATCACTAAGTTGCCCAGGTAGGGCTTGAACTTGGAAATCTTCCTGCCTCAGCCTCCTAGACTACTGGACTTACAAGCCTTTACAAAAAGGCCTAGCTTAGGCAGTGGTATTTTATTACTTTTTCTTTCTTGCTTTCTGTTTTTCAGTACTGGGGATGGAATCCAGGGTAAAAGCTTTACCACTGAGCTACATCCCAGACCTTTTTATTTTTTGAGACAAGGTGTCACTAAATTACCCTTGCAGAACTTGAACATCTGCCTCCCTTAGTGCTAGGATTATAGGTACAAATTTCCGTGCCCGGCTGACTTTTTTATTACTTTCATAAGAGAAAAGTAGTAAAGGATTTTAAAACATTAATATGAAAAAAATGAAAGCTGGAAAGTTATAATAGTGATTTGTACTAACAATGTTTTTGTTTTTGAGACAGGGTTGTGCTATGCAGTGGAGGCTGGCCTTGAGCTCATTTTGTAGCCCAGGCTGGTCTCGAACTCACAACGATCCTCTTGCCTCAGCCTCCCGAGTGCTGGGATTATAGGCGTGCACCACCACACGTGGCTCTAACAATGTTTTATATTTTCTATTAAGTGGGTATATCACTCCTATAAAAGCTTTTTAAATAACTGATTACAAGCCAGCTGTCCTAGTGTTCTGCAGAGGTGCTGATTCTCATGCTCAGCTTTGCAGCAAGTGGGCTACTGCTGGCCCCTTCCAGGCCCAGGCACCCCAGGACCCGGGTGTGCAGGGGGGCGTACACAGCCAGTGTGCATCTCAGGGCTGCAGTCCTTACCTGTGTTCTTCATCAGGCATTTGAGTCATTGTGGAGCATATAAAGTGTGCTTGTCTGCTGATGGCACACGCCTGTAATCACAGCACTTGGGAGGCTGAGGCAGGAGGATCGCTGTGAGTTTAAGGTCAGTCTGCACCACATAGTGAGACTGTCAAGAAACCAAAAAAAAAGAACAGAAGGAAAAAAATATATGAACTACATAATTTAAAAGTATTAATGAACATTGATTTCATGTTCTTGTGCACATTTTCTCACACCATGGAGGCTCAGAAACCTCATTGCTTCCCCTTGTACTCCTGCCTCTTCTCTGCCCTCACAGGAAGGAAAAGGGAGTGGTTTAAAATAGAAGAGGCCATAAAAGTGCTGCAGTGTCACAAACCCGTGCAGGCGTCGTACTTCGAAGCGCTGCGGCAAGGCTACTCCGCCAACAACGGCACCCCGGTCGTGGCCACCGCCTACTCGGTTTCTCCTCAGAGCTCCATGTCGGGCATCAGATGACTGAAGACTCCGCGAGCCGTGGAGCGGGCACCCAGACTGCAGCTCGGCCCTCTCCCCGGCCCCCAGCCGCCGCCTCCTCCCCCTCCGCGCGGCAGCGGGCGCAGAGCAGGGCGCGCAGTGACTTCCCGTGTGGTGTTCGTGATGGGGCTTTTTCTTCTTTCCGTGGCGGGTGGGGGCTGGGTGTGTGTCTGTAAGTACTTCCGTGCATGATCTGTCCCCCTTTTCACACTGCACCCCCTGAGAGAGGCAGACATCTTTCCCCCGGTTCTCAAGCGTCCCTGTTTGTCTCGCCCAGCCCCGGCCAGATATTTTCTTTGATTTTTAAAAAACTTTTTTTTATTAAAAGATACCAGTGTGAGATGAACTTGTCCTATAATGTGCCGTTCAGTCCAGTAGGTTGGGCACTTTGACTGCAGGGGACATTTATCTACACATTATATACTGCACATATAATATGTAAATAAATGACTTAGAAGAATCTCACCGTTCAGTACGTCAGGGTTTTTCATTTTTGATTCGGGGTGTTTCTGGTCTGGAGACCCTTTAGTTAACCTCCATATTTGTTTTCGACGCCAGCGGCCAGGCCGGGTCCCGTGCCCTGCATGTAACCCCGTGAGGGCAGTGCTTGCACAGGGCGACTCCCGCGCTCCCGGGACCCACTGCCTGCTCGGGAAGCAGTCTCCAAGCCAGGAGAGAAACAGGAAGAACCTCTTCTCCTTATTACCGAGCCAGGAGCAGGGGCCTCAGCCCAGACCCAGCGAGACAGTGATGGAAACTGAATTCTGCCTTCCATGTGCACAGTGGGGTCAGAACTGGATTCTTGGGATTACCGCAGAAACTGGAGTGCAGCACACTGTCCCTGCCCTGCAGGGTTGGAATCGTCCATAACGCTACTCTTGCGGCCCTGCCTCTCGCGGCCAGCGCTCTACCACGTGTGCCTGGCGCACGCAGAGCCGGTGCCGCCTCGCTTGGACTCGCCCGTTGTCTCTGGCGAGCGTAGTTCTGCGCAGTCGGCGCTGTGCTGGGTGACCTGGCTCGGTCCGGAGAAGTCCTGGGACAGAGGCGGCTGTACCTGTCCTTGCAGTGTTGTGCCACTTGTGATTGCAGCCCGGGGCACACTCAGAAACGGTCACCTCTGTCCTCCAGGCTGCGAAGGCGCAGGCTATGCCGAGCAGCGCCGGGGGGCCGTGCAGTCATGGACGCCGGGCCACTCGTGCTTGGGCTCGCTGAGGTCTTGTTGCAACACGGGTGCGATGATGCAGCTTTCGTGGTCGTGGTGACTGGGTGTGTTGGGTGGGGAAGCAGGAGGGATTGGGGCGGCCTGGAGGGGCGGCGGGCAGGGGGCTGAGCCCTAGCTCGGGATGGGAGGTTGTTGCTCTTCTCTTAGCGACACCTCCTCTGTCAGACACAGCCAAGATGTAAAGTTAAAATCGCAGCGCTGTTTAAAGATTGTAAGAAGTACTCAAACTTTAAAAAGCTTTTGCTTTTCCCTCCCTCCAAGAGAAACGCATCTGGTAGCCCTGGGTCGTGTAGTGTTCAGTGTTTTTAGGGACAGCACCAGGAGAACTTCCAGTTTTGCTCTGTGCTCTGCATTCTCTGTCCCAACCATAAACCCAGAGGCAGAGCTGTGCCCGCGGTGTCCCCGAGGGAGCGCAGCCCCGGGATCCGAGTGCTGGCCGGCTCGCCGTCCGCGTGTCCTGCTGCCGTGAACGCACTGCTTGGGCTGCATTCTGACGTTCTGTCCAAGTAAAGGGGAGATAAAGTAAATTTAACTTCTGTGTAGAATCAAAAACGTGCAACTTCCAAATAATTCTCTGTGTGTGGTGTGGCTTGAAAGTGCTTCGCAGAAGTCAGTGGTGCAGAGGAGCGGCGCTGGCAGCCGTCCTGTGCGTGTCTCCGCGGTCTGAGGGTGTGCTGGGTGTGCGGTGGTGCACCGCCGAGTCCTCTTGTGATTGTGGTGGGAGTCTTCGGGGGGAGAGGGTGAGCTGCGCTGAGAAAACCTCCCAGGTGTGAGTGGCCCTGCTAAGGCGCTCGGCCAGCCGGGAGCGCTGGGCCCTCTGCGCCGCACAAGGCGGCTTTGTCCAGCCCGGCTCTGTGGGAGCCAGCGCCTTTGCTGCACCGATGCTCATGAGCCGGCGCGGGGTTTTTCCGCTCTGGCACCGGCGGTGCCCTGGCCATTTTTATGGATGTGTGGTTGGAGTCCTTTTGGGATAGAGCGGTTGGACCCATGGTTACAGTGCCCTTTATCTCTCCAAGAAAGCAGAGTACAGAGACTCCCTGGCAGTGAGTTGCGGTGACTTCGCCCCGGCATGGGCCTGGGGAAGCGGCTCCTGGGGTGGCCCAAAACCTGGCCCTGGCCGCCAGCCAGTTTGCCCGCCCCAGCCTCTGCGCTGCTGAGTCTCCGGCGGAGTCCGCCGTGCTCTGGGCAGAGGACGATGGCAGCAGGGGTTTTTCTTATTTTTTTTTTTTCTAGTTCATAAATTACAGCCTTTGGGGAAATGCCAGTGAGGTCATGTGATCTTTTCAGACCAGGACCTAATGTGTGTCTGTGTGTGTGAGAGAGAGAGAGACAGACGGGAAAGGAGAGAGAGGAAGATGACTACGGGTCAACCATATTAGGTGCTCTGTAGCCGCATTAGTTCTCATAGCAAGAAGAACAGGCCGGAACAGCTCATGAATCAGCTGCGTCTTGTTTTTTCCAAGAGTCCAGCGCTGCGCTGCTTGACCTGCAGGGACAGGGCTCCCTCGCTGCTGAGCCATCGGCGGGCTCCAAGGGGCACGGGCTTCACTCCTGTGAGGTCCCAGGGTGGAGGCGCTGCAGGATGCCGCCTGGGCCTTGCGCTGCGAAGCCCTGGAACCGGCCACTGCCTGGGCCTGGGAGGGGCAGAGGGCATTGCTCTCAGGGCGTTCACAATAGTTTTATAAATGTGTTGCTACACGGGCAACTTCCTTCACAGCCAAGAAATACTTGCTGTTTTGGTGTTGAAGACATCGTGCAGTCTCTTAGGCTTACCTGGAAGAATGAGGTCACCAAGTTCTGTGCAGAACTGCCCCCTTCCCAGGGCCCAGCTCTCCTCCTCTCCTCCTGTGCTGCGTCTCCCGCGGCCGCCCGCGGCGCGTTCCCCGCTGTGCTCCGCACCGGCCCGCCTGCCCCAGTGCCGCACTAACCCTCTGCTGGGACCCCCTTGGCCTGTCTTTAAAACCCTCAGCCCAGGCCACCTCGCTCTGGTGTGAAAGAGCTTATCACAGAGGATTTATGAATCACAACGTGATTGGGTTTTTTCCACAGTGTGACTTGCCACTGCAGTATGATTTTCATATTTCTGAAGTGGGGTTCAAGTCCGTCCAAGTTGAGATGAGGTTTAGAAGGGGGACATACGTGGACAAGTCACTTCAGTAGCATTGTTTTTCTGTTCTACAAGAAATGCATGTTGGCCGCCGTTGCTTGGGAGTCCTGTTGGCGGGAGCCCTTCTCCTGGGGGCCGCAGGGCCGTCCCCGTCCCGTCGGCGGCTCTGCCTTGCCCCGCCACATCACCACCTTCGTAGCGGGTGGGTCACTGCACTCCTAGGTAGGCTTCCTGAGGCAGCCTCACCGTCCATGTCACCTGAGGTGTCGCCTAAAGCGCTGAGACACTGGAGACTTTGAGGTAAAAATAGTGAGTTGGGGACCACTGATTGCAGTCCTTGAAAGCTAGCGGTGGTCCGTACACTGGGCTGCAGGCAGACCCCCATAAAAGCCAGCAGTCTGACTCCTGCTTCTGACAGGGCAGCCGCACACTGGGCCCTGTGTTCACACTGGCCCCGAAACTCGTAGTCAGCCGGTAGCGTGCGGGGATGTGAGAAGCCTAACCTGGCCATCTGGGGAAACGGTGCCGCTCACCTTCAGAGTCATCATATCCCCTAGAGACCGGGAAGTGAAAGAGCAGGCTGATTTGTGGTGCCTTTGGCACGCGGAGGCCCGCAGTCACGTGGTTCGTGTCTCTCTGACACTAAGCTTTTGAAGTCAGAGTCACTTCTCAGGCTTTACTTACAGTGATAATTTGGAGAACTCGAGTTGGTCTAGAAAGTGAGACTGCGCCCTTGGGAGCCATCGCCGGGGAGGGGAGAGCCACATGGGCTCGGAGCACGGCGGGCCAGGGGCTCTGGAGCCGAGCAGACGCTGTGGCTGGACAGGGAGGGTCAGTTTCTAGAAGAGGGAGAGACCTCTGCGTCCATCTCCAAGCGGCCAGTTGTTCAGTCACTCCATGTTTTCTTGGGTGTACGTTCCCAGTTTTGATCCCCAAAAGTTACTTGGCTTCCTGCCGGGCAACACCAGAAAAGACAGCGTTGTCCTCTCACCAGGTCTGTCACCGTGCCGCCCTGCTCGCCCCTCCACTCCGCTCCCCGAGGCCAAGCGCGGAGAGCCAGCCACCCTGAGGCGGAAGATGCCCGTTCCGGGCTAGCATTGCTGCCGAGCTGCTCTCTGTCCTGGGAGCCAGGCTTGAGTAATAGCCCACTCAGGGATTTGGAAAGAGCTTTGCAGCCCTTGGGAAGCAAGCACGGTGCCTCTGGGCCAGTGCTGGGCCCAGACTGGCCCTCTGCTGCGGCAGGCGGGTCCCCGGGCCGTGGCTTCCCCGTGAGTGGACTGTGAATCCCACCGGAAGCAGTCCTGCCCTGGGCCTCTTTGGCCACCTCTCGTCCCCTGAGAGGAAGCTTTCCAGCGCTGAGCTCTAATCTCTAACTTAGCGCCCTTCGTCACGGAAAGTGTGTTACTAATAAACCACCCAAAGCGTGTCTAGTTTTGGTCCCTCGGTGTAACACACATGACTTGTACTGGGGAAGGCCCAGACTGGTTCCCGGGACCCAGGAAGGGGCAGGACACAAGGGCCGCCAGGTAGCAGGTCTGAAGTTCAGGCCTGGCGGGCTTGCAGGGTGCTCAGTGTCGCGGGGACCTGAGGTCTTTCTGGGGGAGCCCACAGCGTGCAACCTTCGGGGATGTGCTGAAGTCAGGGGAACAGCAGACACCCCAACCCTAGCTTGCAGCTGGAAACCTTCGTGCTGTGGCCGAGGGGGTTTCGCCCAGAATGTTCGCGCGCGGCCGAGCCCTCCGCGCCTCCGGCTTGCTAGCTTGCCGCAGCATTTCGCTTCGCCTCTGAGCGCTCGGCCTTTCACATCTGTGTGAGCACATGCAGGCGCGTTGCTCCGGGACAGACGCGTGAGGAGCCCGGGCCACACAGAGCCTCCTGGTTAGAAGAGGATGCGGGCCGCGTGTCACGAAAGCGGCACGGGCACAGCTCCGTATACGCCAGGCCTGTTCTGCTGCGCCCTGGTCGGAAGGCCTGCAGACCGCCTCCCACGAGAAGGGGGCTGAGCGAGTGCGTCCGTCAGAACAGCGGCAGCCCGTGGGCCTCTGCTTAGCTGCGGAAGTGAGGCTGCTCGGGCTGTGGGGAGCTGGAATGGGAAGGCTCAGGGCCTGCCGGCCGCTCAGTCGCATCACGGGCAGCCCTGTGCCCGGGGGGCCGCAAAGCCTTTGTTTAGGACCTGCCTTGCACTCTGCTGGTGCAGGGCGGGCAGCCTTGGGCTGGGGGAGGGCTGTCCTCCCCGGTCACCTCCCTCTGCTCGTCCCCTGGTGGCGCCCACAGGGTTGTCCGTGGTCCCCAAGACCGCAGTGCTAAAGAATGAACTAGACTCGCTTGTCCCCTCTTGAGGACCGGGCGGACGGGGCTTCTGCCTCCAGGGAGGCCGTCGCCTTGACAGGGCGGGCAGGATGTGCTGCGCTTAGCTGTTGCCAAGACACAAGACTTCCGTCCCTCCTTCCACGGTGCAGGCAGCTCAGCAGAGGCATCGGTGGCCAAGTCCGGTCACGTCTGGAATTGAGATGGAGGCGCCGCGGGCGTTCCTTAATGTTGAAAGGGGCGGGATGGGGCATCCTTTGAAGAGGGCCCGGAGGGAGCCCCGAGTGGCACTGACAGGGAAGGAGGCGCGTGCCGGCCCTTGAGCCCTGCCCTTAGGATGGGGACAGGAGTGTCTTGAGCCCTGCACTTAGGGTGGGGACCGGAGTGGGGTCTGTGCTGCAGGAGTCCGGAGCTACCAGCCCGTGGGGTCGCGGTCTGCTTTTCCTTTATGTTTTCCTGTCTCGTTTGTTGTTGGGTTCTCAAAGCCTGGCCTGGCGGTGTGCGGAAAGTCAGGCTTCCCTCCCCACGCGGGCGGGCCTCTGCCCTGGCGTCTGCACGGTGCCCCTGGGGAGACTGCTGCGGCACTCCTGTCACTGCCAGCAGTGGAATTTGGCCCGGAGAGGGCGGAAGGAAAGCGAGCCTCCCTGCTTCCCTTTCCCAAGGTGGGAACTCGCGGCTGCCTTCACACCTCCTTCCCGCGGGAGCAGCCCGTGCTGGGAGGAAGGGCACGGCCCTGGCCCCAGGCCTGGCGAGGCAGGTGCCCACAGATGCCCTGCCGCCTCCCCGCCTTGCCCTTCGCCTTCCTTCCCGACACGTCACTCTGTGTGGTGCCAGCGGAGGGGACAGGCGGCCTCCCCTGCAGACCAGAGAGCCTGGACTCCCCCAGAACTCGCACCCCACACCCCACGCCTTTCTGTAGAGCGACCGCGAAAGCCTGCGCGCCTGCCGACCCTCCTGTGCGCCCTCGGTCTCCTTCCTGTGCGCTGGGGGAGGGAAGGCTTGGAGCTGAGGTTGTAATCTTGTGCCAACCAATAAAATGCAGTATTTCACACACAGCCCTGTGAGTGTCTGGTCTCTTCTTTCCAGGGTTTCCTGGGAGCCCTTCCTGTCTTCTGAGGTCACCGCGTTCCTCTGCCATGTTCCCAGGGGGTCGCTTAGAGGCCCGGGCGGGAGGAGAGGGGGTGCGTCCAGGAAGAGGAGCATCGGGAGGAGGTGCTCTGCGGTGTGTGGAGCTGTGCGGGGCGGGGACTGCAGGGACACAGGCAGCGGGCGAGAAGCGGCCCTGTGAGCCGGGTCCCACCTCCCGGGCCGGGACGGGGAGAAGAGCGTCCTCAGGCACAGTGAGAAGGGGTGCGATGGTACTGGAGTCTGCAGAACCCGCAGACCGGGCCCCCGAGGATCCTGTGTGTTGGGCCCGCTGTCAGGCAGGTGGTCCTGTGATGTCAGCCTGTCTCCTGAAGGTGCAGGGGAGCTGGGGGCGCCCACCAGAAGCCAGGGTGGACCCCGGCCTCAGTGAGGCTGCGCCCCTCAGGAGCAGCGGAGACCTGCTGCGGCAGTGGAGGAAGGCTGCTGCAGGACGAGCACCGAGCACAGAGCCTGCAGGCCTTGGGTGTGCGTCCTGGAGCCCGTGGTTTGTGTGGTGACCGGCGTCCGAGGGAGTGAGCCAGCACTGCGCTGGCCGGCCGCTGGCCACAGGCAGGTGGAAAGTGGGTACCCAGCGGTAACGTCCTGCTGGCTGCAGTCCACCAGGGACAGGCTTCCTCAGACGCCAGGGCGCCTCCCTTAGCGCTGGACTCTCGTGTGGGATGGGTCTGTTTGGGAGTGGAACCCAGGGCCTTCCCACTGAGCTGTTGCCCAGACCTTTGTTGTTGTTTTGAGATCGAGGCCCACTAAAACACCTAAGCTGGGCTCAGACTGGGCGATCCTCTTGCTCAGCTGTCCACAGTGCTGGGAGTACAGGCGGGCTCCGCCAGGCCCAGCTCCTCCTCAAACTCTGAGCTGCAGGCTCCCGTCCTGCTCGGGAGGTTCACCCTTCATCTACCAAGGGTTCTCTGCACAGAGCCGGTGCGTGATTAGACCATGCACGCGTAGGCGCTGATGAAAGTGACACTCTGGAAACCACCACTGGCCACCTCAGATCGGGCCTGGGTATTCCGAAAACTCCCCACTGATCAAACTTACTGCTTGGTCATTCTTAATTTTACGGAGTGTGCGGTGCAAAGCGTGTGGGGTTTCCGCAGCCTCCAGGGCTTGGGGCTAGAGAAACCCAAAGAGACCCCTGACCCCGTGGGCCTGGTGGCAGGAAGTCAGCACGAGGGACACCAGGGCACCTCCAGACATGGCGGGGACGGCCACGGCACCTGGGCCCCCATTGTTGGCACGCTGGGCGGTGGCCCAGCTCGTGCCCCGGGCGGGCTGGCTCCTGACCCAAGGCCTGGCGGCAGAGCCGCAGCTGTGGGTGATTTCTGGTTCCAGGCAGGCAGGCGTGAACAGTGCATTTCCTCTCCTCGGTCTTGTGACACCCAGCTAGCATCGCAGCGCCTGAAAAGAGCCGGGAGGCCGTGTCGCTTGTGTCCTGAATGCCAGTGATGTGCTAAGCCCAGGACGCCCAGTCCTCAGAGGCGCCTGCTGGCTGACAGATGGTGCGAGATGGGGGCAGCGACAGCCCGGGAGAAGCAGCCGCGGGGGGCAGGGCAGGAGTGGGTGATGTTGGGGAGTGCTGGGAGGGGGTACGGGGCTGGCATGGGAGCGAGGGATGCTGAGGGGGCGGGACAGAGCGGGCAAAGCCTCCCTGCCGTGACAGCTGGCTTGGGCGTTGCCGCTGGGCCAGGGCGCAGGTCTCAGCCCAGCTGCTGACAAGTTCTGTGGCCTCTGACGTGTCAACATCCCCGGCTGCTGAGTGTTAAAGGGAGCAGAGGGCTGGACATGGCGGCACATGCCTGTAATCTCAGCTCTCCGGGAGGCTGAGGCGGGAGGGTTGTAAATTTGAGGCTAGCCTGGCAACATAGTGAGACCTTCTCTCAAAACAACAAAGCACCCCTGGATCCCATCCCCAGAGCTGCAGAAAAGTCTGTCACCAAAGTTGGGGTGTGTCCCCGGAGGGTGGCAAGCCGCTGGGGAGATGCCAACAGCTGTGCCAGGTTCATGAAGCAATACAAATAAAGCCATGGCGCACCCACACAGTTACAGTGCAGGGAGAAAAGAACACAGTCAGAAAAGCCCCGGGGGGACTGGCTCCTCCCCAAAGAAGGGGGCATCACAGGTGGGGTCCCGAGGGCTTGGCTGGCGGGAGGGGGAGGTAAGCCGGGGATGCGTGGACTTCGCTCCGGACGCGTGGGAGCCAGCAGAGGCTTTAAAACGCCGGGATGGCGTCAGCCCTGCACCTGGAAGCTGACACCACCGCGCGGGTGTCACGGTCCAGCACGTGCTCACGGCTCTGCCCTTGGTCCTTGAGCTCTGCCACCTGCGGGCATGGGAAGGCAAACGGAGGCTCAGGGGCCCCGCTGCTTCCAAGAACAAGGCAGACTTGACCCTGAAAGTCACAGCCGTGCGTGGTGGCGCTCGCCTGTCACCCCAGCACTCAGGGGCCTGAGGCAGAAGGATCGCCTTGAGTTTGAGGCCAGCGGGGGCTGCAGAGCGAGACTCTGGCTCAAAAACATAATAACCGCAGAAGAGCCAGTGTGGCGGCACACACCTGTCATCCCAGCAGGCTGGGAGGCCCTGGGTTCAATCCTTAGTAAAAACCAAACAAAAACCGAGCAGAGCTACAGTAAAGCTCCAGAGATGTGGACAGTAACGCGGGGATACAGGCGACGCCCCTGAGAAAGCCCTTTGTCCAGCACCGCAAGCCTCGCCTTCCTGACGCGGGGGCTCAGGCAGCACCGCGCGGAGGCGAGGTGGTGATAAACGGGGTGCCAGAGGGAGCAGGGCCCAGGGACAGAGCTGCTGCTGCGGGGAGGGGTGTGCTTTTCAGCCAGCTGTACAAGTGAAGCGTAAGGTGGATCCCCACCTCACGCCCCCTGCCCCAGGGAAATAAATTCAAAAGTGTGAAGAATGAGCTGTAAAACCTTTTGCTTTTGGGTTTCGTGTGTGACAGGGTCTTGCTGTGTACCCCAGCTGGCCTCAAGCTCTCAGCACTCCTCCTGCCTCAGCCTCCTGAGTGTTTGGATTATAAGTGTGCACCACCACGCCGGGATGTTAAGACATAAAAACTTCAAGAAGAAAATAGAAATTAAAAATGCCCAAGATAACACGAGGTCAGACGTAAGGCCCACTGTCCCCTGCTTGGCAGTGTTGTCACTGCGGACTGGAGTGTGGCCGGGGCCAGCAGAGACAACGGGACAGGGTGGGGGTGGAGCCTAGGGCTGCGTCTGGTCCCTGGGGGAGCCGCAGGGCGGGGTCCCTCACCTCTGTCATTTCCGCCCTGTGTCCAGGCTGCAATCTTGGCAGAAGAACTTGGCGGGGCAGAACTGCCCACCTTGTGGCCAGGAAGCAAAGGAGAAAGAGCCAGGCATGGGGGTGCAGGCCTGGAACCCCTGCACTCTGGAAGGCTGAGGCAGGGGGATTGCAAGTTTGAGCACAACCTGGGAAGGTTTTTTTTTAGAGTTTCACTGAGTTGCCCAGGCTGAGCTCAAGCTTGTGATGCTCCTGCCTCAGCCTCCCAGAGTGCTGGGATTACAGGTGTGTGCCACTACATCCAGTTCCAGCCCTCCGTTTTACAGTTCTGGAAATAAGCACAGTCAAAAGGGACTTTCTAGCAGTTCTGCAGTTTAAAGCCTCAAGTGGAGCTGGGCGTGGTGGTGCACGCCTGTAATCCCAGCACTCAGGAGGCTGAGGCAGGAGGATCCTTGCGAGTTCGAGACCAGTCTGGGCTACAAAGTGAGCTCAAGGCCAGCCTGAGCTGCATATCAAGACCCTGTCTTAAAAAGACAAAAAAAAAAAAAAAGCCTCACATGGAAAGTATAGACAGCTGGTTATGCTATAACAGTGGCTGCTCTGTCTTTATTGATGTGCAATTTTTTATTTTTGGTGGTGCTGGGAATTCACAGTGAGTCTTCAAACTGAGCTACATCCCCACCTCGTTCCTGCTTCATATTTTTCTTTTTTTAAAATTTTGAGACAGGGTCTGTCTTGGTTACTTTTTTCTCATTGCTGGGACAAAATACTTGACACCCAAAATGAAGGAAGGAAAGGTTTATTTCGCTTACAGTTTGTGGAGGTTTCAGTCCGTACTTGGCAGATTAAAGGCAGAGTGGCACATGGCAGAGAGCTACAGCTCATGGCGGCAGAACACAGCAAAGCAACAAGCACACACACAAGGGAGGAAATGGGGAGGAAATGGCCAGAAGCACCCTCTTTCTCTCCCTTACATATGCAAACTATCCACCCCAGGGCGGGTGTAGCTCTCACACCCATAATCAATCAAACTCTAAAAGCCGGCCCCATGGCCGCAGGAGGCTTTGGGGGGACACACAGACACAAACCATAACAGGGTCTCAATTGCCCAGACTAGTTTTGAACTTGCAACCCTCCTGCCTCAGCCTCCCCACAGTCCTGGGATTATAGGTGTGCGCCACCACACCTAGCTGCACTTCTTTTTTTAAAAAAAAAAAAAAAAAAAAAAAAGCTGTCTTGGGGGGCCAGGGATATATTCTCTGTCTCAAAAAACACACACAAAAAAACAGTTGTCAGATGCCGTTGTACATACCTGTAATCCCATCTACTCAGCCTGCCTGGCAAGCACAAAGTCCTGAGTTCGATTCCTGCTCCCCAAAAAATAAAAATAAATAGCTGTCTTACTTTGGACACACTGCAGGCAGGGCCAGGTTCCGACTCGCGCTCTGCCATGACTGACTCCACGTCCCCCACGTTGTCTTCCTCAGAACCCCACTCCCTCTTGCACCATCCACTCCTGTCCCTCCTGTGTGAGAGCCAGGGCTGCCCAGAGCTCTGCGCCAGGGTCTGGTCGGCTCCCCTCAGCCTCCAGAGCCGCCCCAGCCCACATTGGCCCCGCCCCCTGGTTTCCCTGACAACACTCCCAGCCCTTTTCTTTCACCTCCTCTGATTAGTGCCCAATACCTTTAGTGAGTTGGCCTCTGCTCACCTAGCAAGACTCCTGTGTCCTAAAACTTTCAGTTGTCCTCTGGCACCTCCCTCACCACCAGGCTTTGCACAGTTCACGAGCCCAGCATCCCCCTGGGAAGATGTCGGGGTCCTCCTCCCCAGGTGGGGCAGGGTGACCCTCGCACACCCATCTCAAGGCACCTTCTGAAGGAGCAAGAGCCCCGCCCTGGCCCTGGGTGCACCCTGGATGGTGCAGAGCATGTGCCCCGGCCACTTTCTTCGGTGGGAAGAAAGTCCCAGCGTCACCTGGCCCTGGGCCTCCCCTTCGGACACAGCTTCATGGGCCCTAGGGTCCTGAGGGAGAAGAGCCAGGGGCGGGGACAGCTCTGCCCTGGTGAGGTGACAACTGCTGTGTCCCCAGCAGGGCACCAGATGGTCGGTGGCCCTCTCCTCTGAGGCTCTGAGTCTAGAGTAGGGATGAGGTGTTGGTCAAAGGGTCCAAAGTTGCTGTCAGCAGAACTAAATGGTAAGTAGCATACTTTAGAGAACTGTAATCCAAAACAAGTAGGGGCTGGGGATTTAGCTCAGCGGCAAAAGCACCTGCCTGGCAAGCGCAAGGTCGTGAGTTCGGTTCCCGGTACCGGAAAAAAACCAAACCAAACAAAACAAGTAGGAACTGGGCACAGTGGCACACGTCTATGTAATCCAAGGTATTTGGGAGGCTGAGACAGGAGAATTTCAAATTGGGGCCATATTCCGTCTCACAGTAAAATAAAAAAGGGCTGGAGGTTTAGCTCAGTGGTAGAGCACTTGCTTAGCATGCATAAGGCCCTGAGTTCAATCTCCAACACCAAAAGCAAAACAAAACTAAATTTTATAAACTATCATATGCAGCCAGATGTGGTGGTGCATACCTGTAATCTTAGCACTTGGGAGGCCGAAGCAGGAGGACCACTGAAAATTCAAGGCCAGTGTGGGCTACACAATGAGTTTAAAACCAACCTAAACTACATAGTGAGACCCTATCTCAAAAAACCAACCCCACCCCCCCGCCAAAAAAAAAATCAGATGCAGCTGGGCGTGATGGTACACACTTGTAATCCTAGCACTGGAGAGGCTGAGGCAGGAGGACTGCTGCAAATTTAAGGTCAGCCTGTGCTTCATAATGAATTCAAGGCCAGCCGGGGGTACAGAGTGAGACCCTGTCTCAAAAAACACACACAAAAAAACAGTTGTCAGATGCTGTTGTACATACCTGTAATCCCATCTACTCAGGGGGCTGAGGCAGGAGGATGGCAAGTTCGAGGCCAGCCTAGGCAACTTGGGAAGAGCTTGTCTCAAAAAAATAAAGAGCTGGGATATAGCGCAGAGGTACAATGACTTTAGGTTCAATCCTCAGAGCAGAGAGAGAGGGAGAGAGAGAATACTACTACCACAAGCATTCTTGTACACATAAAGGACATTTTTTTTTTGTGCTGAGCTTCATACTGTGGTTTTTTGTTTGTTTTTTTTTTTTTTCTCATTAAAGGTTGAAAACCAGAAGCGGGTTCTCTCTGCAGTAAATATACATCAAGATAGAGTCTCCGTACAGTGATGACTGTGCTTCCTCATGTCCTTGCGCCTCGCTGGCTAAACCCCATAATAAATACAGCCCAGGGGCTGGGGGTTTAGCTCAGTGGCACAGCGCTGGCCTGGCAAGCGCAAGGTCGTGAGTTCGATTCCTGGTACCGGAAAAAAACAAAAACAAAAACAAAAAAAAAAGAAATACAGCCCAGGCTGGGCTCAAGAACTCACAGTGATCCTCCTGCCTCAGCCTCCCACGTGCTGGAGTTACAGGCTTGTGCCACTATGCCTGCCCCACGTAGCTCAGTTTGATGTCCTTGAATTCAATCCCCAATACTGCCAAAAAAAACCCAAATTCATATCAGAAGTTCAAGCAAATGGGAAAACGTACAGTATCTCACTCCTTGAGACTGATTAGAATAGTTAAATGAACACCATTCTAGAGATTTCTTGACATCTCGTACATAAATGCATTTTTTGAAAATAAAAATGGGCTCTGTGTACTGTTTTGTAACCTATTGTTCAATTAACAGAGTATACTGGACACCTTTTCACCTCGATGAATTCATAACATCACGATCTCTCTCATTTTTCCTTCATACTGGAGATGAACTCCAAAGCTCTCTACAGCTGCACTACATCCCCAGCCCTTTTTATTTTTCATTTTTTAAATTTTGAGACAGGTTCTCACAGGTTGCCTAGGTGAGACTCCAATTTGAGATCCTCCTGCTTCAGCCTCCCATCAGTGCTGGGATCACAGGCGTTTATGCCCTCCAGGCCCCTAACGCTCTCCCTTCTGCTCTCGAAGTATCTTTCTTAAATCCCGCAGACTAGTATCCCTGAGCCACTTGTCTTTCTGAGCTGGTTGTTCTCTAACATGACGATCTGTTGTGCTCCTGCCAGGTCCCTCGCCCTGCCTGGCAGGCCTCACCCCCGGGCCTCACTTAGGGGCGCGGGTGGACTGGGCTCCCCGCCCCTCCCGGCTGCCAAGGCGGAGCCCTGGGGCTTGAGCAGGGCAACAGGGCCGCCCCGACCTCCTCTCGCTGAGCCGGGGGCTGGGCTGGTTCAGGTGCCACCACCGTGCTTCTTAGGCGGCCTCCATCCCAGCCTGGCATTTCCCTGATCATCTGTGATTTTAGTGGCGAGACGGCGCTCGGGACAACACCCACACAGACACGGACAAACTCCGCGTGTGGAAGGCGAGTGCAGGTTCTCTGCAGTCGTAAGAAACGCTTCGCCTCGTTTCTCCCGATGTAAAATGATGCCTCGCCAGCACGGCCCCCGGCACTCCCCACCAGGCCTCTCGCTGTCCAGCGTGGGCCGTTTTAATGCGTGGGCCATTTTCCAGAGCTTTGCCCAGGGTCACCAAGCTGTCCGGGACCCACAGGGCTTTCACCCCAGCCCCGCCCGTGTCCCCTAAACCGGAAGGAGGCGAGCAGGAGGCACGCAAGACCGAGGCACGGCGCCGGCCAGGCCACTCTCCTGTCACAGACGGAGACCGAGGAGGCCCAGGCCGTGGACAAAGCCTCCCAGGCCAGCCCCAGGCTGGCCAGCGGGCGCACGCGATGCCCACCACGGAGGAGGCCGAGGTCAGAGGTTGCGATCACAACGCCAGCCCGCGCAGCTCAGAGACCCTGTCTCAAAATCAAAGTCAGAGCCGGGCGTGGTGGCGCACGCCTGTAATCCCAGCACTCAGGAGGCTGAGGAAGGAGGATCTTTGTGAGTTCGAGACCAGCCTGGGCTACAAAGTAAGCTCAAGGCCAGCTTGAACTACATAGTGAGATTCTGTCTCAAAAGGACAAAAACAAACAATCAAAATCAAAGTCAGAGGTAGGGTGCCCTGCGCTTGAGCTCCAGCACCAAAGATTTAAAAACCGCTGGAGTGTAAGGCGTCGAACCCAGCGAGGAGGGACCAGGCCCCACTTTTGACCCCAGCGCGGGACGGCCCCGGGTCCGCCCGAGGCACGCCGGGAAACCGTGCGCAGCACAGCCCCGCCCGCTACGCAGCCCTCGACTGCCCCCTGCCGCCGCGTGTTGGCACTGCAGGCGCGACCGGCCCCGCCCCGTCCCGTCCACCCCGCCTCGCGATTGGTCGCTCCCGAAGGGTGGGGCCGTACGCCTTTTGCCGCCGGATTGGCTGCGCCCGGGACGGGCCCCCGCCCACCGCCGGGGTCCTTTGATCACGCGCCCGCGGCTCTTCCGGGCCCGGGAGCCAACCCAGGGCGTTGCTGTCCCCGGCTACCGCGGCGGGAGGTAAGGCATGGCCGGGTTGGATGGGCTGCAGAGCGCCGGCGCGGCCCACGCCTGGGGGTGCTGGGGCCCCAGGATGCCCAGGCGCGGGGCAGCCCCAACGTCCCCGCCTCGGCTGAGCCTCCCGCGCCGTGGGAACCGCCTGCCGCCCGCCGCTGGCCAGCCAACGTCCTCGGAGCGGCGCGATGCCCTCCCTCGGCCCTCCGCCTGGCCGGTGAGCTGCCACCGGGCACGGGCCGGCCGGAGCCGGTGAGCTGCCACGGACACGGGGCTTACGGTAGCTCGTACCTTGGCCCTGCTGGAGAGCCAGGCAGGACCGTGCAGCTGCCCCAGGGTGATCTCCGCTTCTGTCGCTGAGGCTGACCCTGTCCACCTCTGCCTGTCGGCCCAGACCAGCCAGGCAGGACCTGGGCGGAGCCCCGGGTGGGGACCAGAGCGAGGTGACATCATCTGGAAGGCACATCCCTCCCCATCGCGTCCACACTGGCACAGGAGACTGATTGGGGTCGGGGGCTGCAGGCTGCCGGTGGCGACACCGGGAGCGAGGAGGACGCAGAGCCCAGGCACGGGGCCCACAGCCTGAGTGTGGGGCGGGGACCCGAGCAGGACCGAGGCGGCCCTTGCGATGCCCGCCTCGCCCTGGGCTTCAGGACCCTCTTGTGCTTGCCAGTTTGCGCCCCTGGACCGGAGGCTCGGGCGGGAGCTGCGCTGAACCTGCTCCTGGTAGCCGAGCCTTGCGGGCGCTCGGCCAGCATCGGTGTGGGCGCCCACCTTGATTTAGGGCAGGAGCTGGCCAGGAAGCAGGCCCTGGATCTGGGCCCTCTGGTGCCCCTTTCACCCAGGATGTGCCCAGCCCTTGGAGACTGGCACCAGCACGGGCACTGGAAGGTGCCTCCCCCAGTTTGACCCGGGACGATTCTCACGGATCTCCAGCTCCGGGGAGGGATCCCGAGCCTGGGTGTCGCTGCAGGTGCAGCCCTAACCTCCGTCCTCCCTTGCAGGGAGCCGGTGGAGGCCCCTCCCGAGGCCCCGCTGCCCATGCTGACCTCCCGGGCCTTCGGCTGCCGGCGTGATGAGTAACACCACGGTGCCCAGCGCCCCCCGGGCTGACAGCGACTCCATGGTGGGCTATGTGTTGGGGCCCTTCTTCCTCATCACCCTGGCGGGGGTGGTGGTGGCTGTGGTAAGCAGACCCCCGTACACCCCAGCTTGGCCGTGGCAGGGGCTGGGCAGCCTGCTGGTGTGTCAGCCTCCAGCTGTCCTGGGAAGGGTGTGGGGTTCCCTCGCCCGAGGCGGCCTCCACAGTGCAGTCTCTGTTCCAGGTAATGTATGTCCAGAAGAAAAAGCGGTGAGTGTCCCTGTCCCTCACCTGCTGTGACCTTCTCCCCTGCTGGGAGGAACTGAGTTCCCCTTGTAAATGGGACGCCCCTTTAGGCCCGCACTTTTTCTTGCCCAGCCTGTGTCCCAGGGAGGAGCCACTTAGTGTCCCCACCTGTTCCCCAGGGTGGACAGGCTGCGCCATCACCTGCTCCCCATGTACAGCTACGACCCGGCTGAGGAGCTGCACGAGGCGGAGCAGGAGCTCCTGTCCGACGTGGGAGATCCCAAGGTGGGTGTGGGCACCAGGTGGACGGGCGGAGTCCCCCAGTGGGGCGCTGCCGCCCCCAGCTTTGGCTCGGCCTCCCCACAGGTGGTGCACAGCTGGCAGAGTGGTTACCAACACAAGCGGATGCCCTTGCTGGACGTCAAGACGTGACCTGGGCCCAGACCTCCAGAGCAAGGGCCCTGCCACCTGCCCCCTCCCCCTGCACTGATGGCCTTCCTTCTGGGGTAGGGGCCCAGTCCGCCTGCTTCTCAACAGCCCAGGAGCCACCTCCGGGAGGGTGGTCAGCTGTTTCCCTCGTGTGGGGACAGATGTATGATATCCAGTATATATAATATTTTGTAAATAAAACGGGTTTGTGGCTAGGGATGTGGCTAACTTCTCTAAGAGGAGTTTAAGCTGACTACAGGGATGGATAGACGGGCAGAGCCCCTGCCCCACCGAGCCCCCACCCCAGCTGGTGGGGCGCACAGCGCAAGACACCAGTCCAGAAAAGGATATTTTTTTATTCAAGTAACTGCAAATAGGAAACCAGAGGGGGAGCCCCAGGCTGGGACAAATAATGGCCACCCTCCCCAACAGAACAGGGGGAGCTGGTGGCCCCTACACCCTTCCATGGTCGACATGGCCCCTCCTCACTCTGTGGCAGCATCCTAGGGGCAACGCCCCACCTTCCCTGGGACTGGGGTGCTCTGCACCCAGCCTGGGCGCCCCAGCCCCCGTCTTGGGGAGGGAACAGGGCAGAACGGGAGGCAATGAGGATGAACGTCTGGCGCTGATGGCAGCAGCAACGACAAATGTCTAAGAGTGAAACGTTGAACAAAAACCAACACAACTGTCCAGAGGTAGTTTGTGAACAGAGGAAAGGATGGAACCAGAACCCTGGGGGTGGGGAGCAGAAGGGCGGGCAGCTCGGGTACCAGCGCCCCGCGGGCCAGCAGCCGCGGTGGAAGCAGGAGGGTGGACGCAAGCCTGGCCTCGGGCGGCTGCCACAGGGGACCTGGGCCTCACCTGAGCAGGTGGGTGCCAGCTGCTCTCATCTTGCCTGTGGCATGGAGGGCGGGGCCTCCGGCTCTTGCTCCTTCCTGTACCCCAGGGGGGCGTCCAACCTGGGGTGGACTAGGAAGGCTGGGGGAGGAACAGGTGGGCGAGCCCTGCCGCTGAGACTGGCTGGGGCATTTGGCGGGCCGAGCCCCCACTGGCCTGATGGCTGCTGCAGCAGTGAGGTGGGCGTGTCAGAGCGAGGCGGGGCCGGGGCCCCTTAAGGCCAGGGGAGCCCTCCCAGGCCCCTAGAGGGAGAGCCAGAGGGAGCAGGGAGGAACTCGAGGGCCCAGAGAGCAGTGACCCCAGGCAGGTGGGTGCAGGGACGCGGGGAGCGGCTAAGTGGGGTTAGCCTTGTCCTGGAGGGCGCGTGTGCGTGGGCAGGGGCTGCTGGGGACGAGCCCGAAGGCGCTGCTCCGGCCACAGGGCCCGCGCGGCTGGTGTGCTGTGTAGTGTGGGGAGGGGCGGGGGTGACAACAGGCCTGGGGCGGGGCGGGGCGGGAGCAGAGCCAAGCTGTCCAGTCCCAGAAGGAAGCTGCTCCTCCGGGGAGGGGCAGGCGGCGCGGCGCGGTCACTGCTCCTCCTCCGAAGACTCCTGCGAGATGCCCTCCTCTTCCTCCTTCTCCTGCGGGTAGGCAGAGTGGACAGAGCTCTGGGCCCCTCCTCCACCCAGGTCGCCCCCTCCCCGCACTCCCCCGCTCTCCAGAAGGGAGATGAGTCAGGGCTGAGTGTGTGGGTGACTCAGCAACCTCCATGGCCGCGTTTCATTCATAAAAATGAACAATTTAAAGGAAGGAAAAAAACCACACACGCGCTGCTCTCACACAGCCAAGAGCCAGGCACTGGCCCAGAGCCCTCCAGGGGCAGGAGGGCAGCACGGGGGCTGCACCCAGGGGACTGGCACCCAGGGAGCCCTGTCACCTGGGCACCACCAGATGCCTGTGGCTACCAGGGCAGGTGCTGGGTCGCTGGGCGGCCCGAGGCTGACCCCGCTCTAGGGCGGGGAGGAAGGGGAAGTGTGTGCCACTGGGCTCACTCACGGGGCGGGAATGCAGGGTCACCACAGCCCCCGTGCCAGGCACAAACTCCAAAACAGCTCGCTTCCTGTTACTCACTCGTGCGCCTCAGAAGGGGGCGCCCCCTGCCCAGGCACGGAGGGCAGGGAAGGCCGGGTGGGCCGGGTGGACTAAGGAGGGTGCCCCTCCAGACTGGGCTCCTCTGCTGTTTCCTCCTCTTTCCTAGGGGACTCTGGAATGGACAAACCTCGCCCTTCCCTCTGGCTTCTGGTCACCTCTCCGGGCCGCCTTCCAACATCTCCCCTCACGCTGCGTCCCCCTGGACAGGCAGGGCAGGGCCCTCGCCTGGTGTCCGGGTCCCCTGGCTGCCCTTCCCCTCCTGGCCGGCGATGTGCAGAGCGCACCCCTGTGCCTGCAGACTCAGGAGCACAGCCCCTCGGGCCGGCCCCAGGTAGGCAGGCTGCGGCACCTACCAGTTTTTTGGGTCTGCCCCGTGGTTTCCTCCCAGGAGCCGTGGTGGTTTTCTAGAGGGTCAAAGAAAACATTCCTAAGTTAAAGATGCTGGGCAGGGCTCACTCGGCAGCAGCACCTGGCAGGGATAGGTGGCCACCTGGGCCCAGCTGCGGATGACTGGCCGGCCACATTCACCCCCCACCCCAGTATACATAGGGCCCCCAGCCCCTCCACTGTGACTCAGAGGATGTGAGTCGCATCTTAAAATAAAAAACAAAACAACTTTTCTGAAGGCTGATGCCACTGGAGTCTGGCCCTCCCCTTTCAAGGACTAGGATGAAGGTGACACCCAACCCAGAGGTGGCAGAGGCCAGGCCCCTCATGGTGCTGCAAGCCGGGCCTCTGCCTCGCCAAGGACGGGGACCGGCCAGGGCAGTGGCCGTGGGGGAAGGACAGGGCCCGCTTCAAGCCTCACCCGGATCTTGGCAGCACCCTTGTTTTTGCTCCCCTTTGGTCGGCCCCGAGGTCTCTTGGGTGTTGGCACTTCACTGGGCTCCTTCTGCAGGGACAGAGGCAGTCAGGGATTTAGCCCGCGGCCGCAAAGCCCCCACCCCGCTTTCCCAGGGTAGCAAAGTGGCAACACATCAGGACATGGGAGAAGGGCAAGGTGGCAGACAGACACTTAGGTCCCTGTCCATGGTCCCCTTCCACACTCAATGCTGGAGCCTTGGTTTTTAATGACACAAAAACCCCATCGTGGGGCTGGGGGTTTAGCTCAAAGACAGTGCCTGCCTGGCAAGCACAAGGTCGTGAGTTCGATTCCCGGTACCGGGGAGGGGGGACCATCAGCGTACATCCGGTGTCCAGCAATGGGCTCGCTGTTACCCACCCTCAGACACACGCTGGAGAGACTTTGGGGACCCCGCCTTCAGCTGCAAGCCTGGTCCCCTCCAGGAAGAGGGATTCTGCCCAGACCCCAGCGATCCCACTGACCCTGCTCCTGAAATCTTCTCAAGCCCCAGACAGAATAGAAGGCCACTGCCAATGCTCAGAAGCCAGGCTGAGAGCAGCCCCTAGCACGCACGAAGGGCGAAGCCGAATGCGCCCCCACCCAGCACCAGCTTCCTAAAGATTCCAGCTGGCTGCCTGAACCCATTCCAGGACCCACGGAGTCACTGCCACCAAATCCACTGAAAGAGCCAGGGCAAAGCCCACCTCAGGCCCCCGAAGCCCTGGCCTGGGAACTCGCCAGCAGCCTGAGATGACAAAGTCCAGAAGATGCACAGCAAGTCTGCAGAAACTTTGTTTTTGTTTTCTAGAGCCTCACTGTGTAGCCCAGGCTGACCTTGAACTCTGTGATCCTCTTGGATCAGCTTCCCAAGTGCCGGGAATACAGACGTGCACCATGATGCCGGGGTAGTACAGAGAACCTTTCACAGCGACTGACAAAGAGCTACGTGCAGTGAATCTTATGATTAAAGGTACTAAATATAAATCTACCTATCTACCTGTGGCTGGGGAGGTTGCTTAACAGTAGAGCACCTGCCTAGAATAAAGCCCTGGGTTCTACCCCTAGCACCACTGAAAAACTAGAAATAAACATACACATATGTACACACATTGCTTTCTTTCTGGAACACAGGGCGCTTTTTTTACTGAGTTATAACCCCATCCCCTTCTATTTATTTTGAGACTAAGTCACCCAGTCTGGGGGCTTGAACTTGTGATCCTCCTGCCTCAGCCTATCAGTGCTAGGAATGCAGGTGTGTCACATCCTGCCCAGCTTTTCCAATGTTTAGTTCTTCTTTACTCAACACTTGGGAGCTATGGCAGGAGGATCACCGTGAGTTTGAGGCTGGCCTGGGTACATAAGCAAGTTTAAGACAAGTCTGCACTACACAGTGAGACCTTGCCTCAAAACATCGAAAGATAAACAATCTCATAGCCAGGCATAAATTGAGGCAGTCAGGGAGACTTAGTGAGACCTTGTTTCAGAGCTTAGAATTAATTTTTAAAGTAGGGGTGGGGCCAGGCATGGTGGCTGAGGTAGGAGGATCATTGAGGCCAGCCTGGGCTACATAGTGAGTTCAAAGCTGGCCTGAACTACATAGTGAGACCATGTCTCAAAAACACAAAATAGGCCCCAGAAAACAGCTCAGTGGCACAGCGCCTGCCGGGCAAGCACATGGTCCCGAGTTCGATTCCCTTTACCAAAAACAAAAAACACACACATGAACTGAGCAGGGACACACGCCTATAATCCTGTAATCTCAGCACTTGGGGAGGCTGAGGCAGGAGGATCTTTGCAAGTTCAAGAACAGCCTGAATTGCATAGTGAAACCCTGTCTCAAAAGGACAAACAAAAATGAAAAACCCCCCACAAAAACACACACACAAAACAACAACCAAGGGGGCTGGAGATGTAGCTCTTTCAGAGCACTGAGTTCAGTCCCTAATACTGCAAATAAAGAAACCAGGGGTTCTTAGCACCTGGGAAATGGAGGGGTAGGTGGTGGCTTCCCACAGGCACACCCCAGAGCTGCTCCTGGCCTGGCCGAAGTCCCTACCTGCAGTTCCTCGGCCCCCACTCTCCTGGGGTCTGGAGGCTTGGGCTGAGGTACAGAACGGTTTTGGGCACACAGGGCATGAGGAGACCACACGCGCAACACTAACTGTCCCTGACCACGTGTCCACACCTCCTCAGTTGGCCAGCACCTCCCGAGCCCAAAAAGGAAACCGAGGCAAGGCTTGGACACCCACCTGGCTCCCTACCAGCGCCGTCCCGGGACTCACCGGACTCACTGGGGGCTGCTTGCGTGGCCTGCCCCGGCCTCGCTTCTCAGTGCCGTCCTTCTCCTGCTTGGAAGCCAGGGGCTGGCTGGACTTCGAGCTCGACTCGCTCATCTTCCTTCTCTAGGGCAGGTGGAGCGCCACTGGGATGCTGCAGAGGAGAGGCAGCGTCAGCACCGGCCACACCACGCCCCTCGCCCCAAGGCGCCCTGCAGCTGCTGCCCGGACCCAGGGGCCTGGGCCTGGCCCTGCCAGGACACCAGGAGCCAGTTCGAGACTCTGGCTGGCGCCCCCTGTGCTGCCACAGGGTGGGGCCAGCCTGGCAGTTGGCCCTAATCAGTTCCTTATCTTCTGAGCAGAAGGGCTCTTTGTTGTCCTGCCCAAGGCCACCCCCACAGGGCCCAGGAGTGGTGTAGAGAGCACAGCCAGCCCAGACCTGGCGTGGGGGGTGCGGCTGCCCTGGGGCAAAGGTGTGGGCAAAGCTGGGGTTCCACCCCGAGCCAGCTGCTGTTTCCTGCAAAGACCATGCCAGGGAGCCTGGCAAGGACAAGGGACCACAGGCTCTGCAGCCCCCGAGCTGATTACACTGCATGCCTGGCATAGTAGAGCCAGGCACCAGATGGGGGGGGGGGCGCACAGTGTCTGGCTTGGGCCCACCTGCACTCTTCCCTGGGGCAAATCCTGGACCCAGATGGGACAACTCTGAGGGTAAGAGGAAGAGGGCTGAACCTGCAGGGGAAGGGAAGGGGCTGGGAGTCCTCTTTGCTGGTGGGCCCACATCAGGGGGGACCTCCTAAGATGACTGCTGGCGGGAGGAGCAAGGATGCTGAAACAGCCCCTTCCTCAGGCCCAGTGGCTCCTGGGCTCTGGCAAAGTGATTCTTTTCTAGCACTTTCCTAAGGACGGCTCGGTTTCAGTGTCGCAAAGAGGCCTACAGCCTCCACTTGGGAAACTCTGCTAGAGACTTAAAAGCACCAAGGCAGATAAGCGGGTGGCACATGCTTGTGAAACAAGTGCTCAGAAGCTGAGGCAGGAGTATTTCCAGAGATTTGAGGCTAGTCTGGAACGCAGAAGACTCTCACAAGAAAAAAAAAAAAAAAGACACTGAGGGGCCTTCATTTCTGCATCCAATCCTCGTCCTCAACCTGTGTCCCCAAGTTTCGAGCAGGGGGGACCTGGCAGGCCTAAAGTGCCACACTTCTCTAGCGGCCCCCGTGACTCACGTCCTAGGTTAGTAGGGGCACAGCATTCCCACCCCGGAAACACCACCTGTCTTTAACACCGGGGGACCACACAGCACCCGCCCTACCCACCCCAGGCCTCTCCCCACAGCGTTAAGGGTCGAGCTAGACAATATATATAAAACATACATGGAAAGAAATCTTTACTCTCCCCAAAATAAGGGCTAGGAAGATAACTTCCTCTTGGCTGATTGAGGCAATTCCTAATTTTAACTCAATGGCAGGAAAATTTTTGGAAACTTGTGATTTTTGGGAGGGCTCACAGCCCCCAGAGACCCTCCGGACGGCGGGATCTCGGTAATTATCCTATTTGGTAATATTTCGGCCCCGGAGACCCTTTTAAGCAGGGTGGTTGCTGATTTGTCCTGCTCCGTCATTAGTGGCTTGGTCTGCTCTGTAATTACAGGCAGTGATTAGACTCTTCTACTACACCACAGGTCCCCCCTCGAACTAAACATCAAAATTAATCAGCTAGATGAGCGCTGACCTCACGGAAAGCCCGCCGCAGGCGGCTCACTGGGGGCTCCGGTCGCCCGCCAGTCCCGAGTCCCGGAGCGGGCCGGGTACCCGGGCGCTGGCGGGTTCGCGGGGAGCGCTGGTGCCATCTGCTGCCTCCTCCCACCCCGTGCTGTTGGGGACCCTTTAATGCACAGCCCCACCCCCAGCCAGGCCCCCACGGATCGGAGCGGAGGGCCGAGGCCCGGCCGGGGCGCAGGCCGGAGACGCCGGCCCTCCCACCTGTTTCTGGCTATCAGCGAGGCCCGGCCCGCGAGGGGCCGCTCCGGGCCCGACCCCACGCCCTGCGGCCGGAGGGAGCCCGGTAGGCCTCAGCCCGCCTCCCCACGCCGCGCGCACGGCGGGGCCCTCGGCGAGACGCAACTCCGCAGGAATGACCTCAGGAGAGCAAAGACGCGCACGGCCCCATTATTTAAAAAGAGAAGCGGCCCAGAGAAGCCCGCGGCGGGGCCCAAGGTCACACAGCAAGTTGGCGCGGCGGGCAGCGGGCGCCCCGGAGCCCGCGAACCCGCGCCGCTCACCGGCAGGGCCGGCTCGGA
>NW_004955437.1:2477289-2478809 GCF_000276665.1 Chinchilla lanigera | reverse complement strand
GGCTGCGCCGCCGCCGCCGCTGGTCGCGAATGCGGATCTGAAACCGGGAGAGGGCAGAGGCGCTCAGAGCCGCCGCCGCCGCGTGCTCGCCGCCCGGGCCCCGCGGGGTATTTATACCGCGCATCCAGCGGCGGGGACCGAGCGGCGCCCTCCCCGGAGGATGGCGAGGGCCAGGAAGCCGGGCACGGCCCGTGCGCGGCCTCAATAAATAAATAATTTAATTAAATTATAGATAGAAAAAAAAAAAAAGCCACCGGAGCGGCCGCGAACTCACGCCTTCTTGGAGAAGCGCCAGCGCCAGAAATAGCCCCGGCTCGGAGTCCCAATTAGAGGAGCGCAGCCCCGGCTCAGGGGAGCTTAAAAAGAGCGACCCAGGGGCAGGGGGGACGGGCCCGCCCGCGCCAGCCGTGTCACCGGGGGGCGGGGCCATGCAAATGAGCCCGGGGATTTAAAAGGGCGGCCGCCCGCCAGCCGCTGCGCGGGTGGGTGCCAGCGGTGGGAGGGCTGCGCGGGAGCCCTGGGCTGGGAACCCGCCCGCCCGCCCACTCCTCACGTCCCGCGCGCGGGAGGCTCAGGGAGGGCCGCGGAAGAGTCGAGGAGGGGCTCCCCGCGTGGGCGGGGGTGTCCTTCCTGCCTGGCGCGGGGTGCGGGCACAGTCACCTCTAGGGGCCTTCCGGGCGCGTGGGCCTGGCCCCCCGTCGGGCGTCGTGGTGGGCGGCGCTCGGGCCGCGGGGGTCCACGCGGGCGGAGGGGGTGGAGACGAGCGCGCCCGTTGGAGCGTTGCGCGGCCTACTCGCCGCCCCTTTCCGCCCAGATCGACGGCTCGTAGATTTACCCGGGGCGGACAGGTGTCAGCATGTGCGTTTCAGTGTCAACCCGCTGGTGGCGGGCTGGTGAAATACAAGTCTTGTGAAATGCAAACGTGAAACTTGGGAAATCCGAAGTGTGTCAATGCCTTAACGGCCCCCAGCCAGCCGTCACCAAGGTGCAGCCTTCTAGCGACACACGATTGGCCCGTTCGCAGGTACACCGGAGGGAGGAGTCACTCCTCCAGGTGGCCTGGGAGGTGCCTTGGAGACACGCGGTCTCGCGCCGCACCCCGATCCCCTCCGTGGTGACTTTTTTCAAGAGCACGCGGGTGGGCCGGACGTCGCCTGGAAGCGCTCTGAGGGCAGGGGCCGAGCGTGCGCACGCCGGGCTCATCGTCGGCCCCGACCCAACAAAGACTTGTTGCTCGGGCCGAGGAGGAAGCCCCGGTGGGAAGATGGCGGGAGGAGGGCGCGCCCTGCCGGCCGGGCCACGCGCACCTCCCCGCGCCGGTCCCCGAGGCGGCCCTCCACACCTCCTGTGATGCAGGGAATTGCAATGCGGCCCAGTGACACACGGCCGTGACTCATGTTTTTCTCTGCTCCCCTCTTCCTCCCGGGTCCGCCGAGGCCCGGCCCAGCCCCCTGCTCCTCCTGGGGGGCGCGCGGCGGTGGAGGGGACGCCGGGCAGAGCCCCGCGCGCGGGCGGGGTGG
>NW_004955437.1:2461567-2476584 GCF_000276665.1 Chinchilla lanigera | reverse complement strand
GCCGCCCGCCGGGGCGCGGCGTCCCCTGCGCCTCGCGGCCCTGCCCCTGGGAGAAAGGGACGCGGGCGCGGAGAGTCGGTGGGCGCTGCGGAAACTTGGCCAACTTTTTAAAGTCCCATTTCTAGCGAGCCGACTTGATCTTGTTTTTTTGCCCACTCTTACTTTTCCCTCGTCCTGATTTCCTCTCCGACTTGCTTTTTTATTTTGCATTGTGTGTATTTTTGTACGCCACCTCAAACCTTCGCCGGAGGGAGGCGGGTATAAATAAATCGGGAGGCAAATGCGTGCCGTGGGGGCGGGGTGGGCCGCGGCTCCTGCCCCTGCGGGTGACCCACACCCTGGACATCCAAATGGCTCCCCCGCCGACCCCCGCCTGCGTGGCTTCTGCATTGCAAATGCCCTGAATTCGCTTTCTTTCCCTTCCAGTATTAAGCAGAGAGCGAGTGAGTTGGGGATCAAAACATGCATGAGTCCTAGCAAACTGTCAGATCTGGAGGAATCGGGACCTGAATACACCCGAGCAAGCTGAGTAACAATCGAGGCTGCCAGGAGGCTGAAACTATTTCATTCATTCTTCAAGAGCCTACTTTGCATCCAAGAGCTAGGCCAGGCTCCGGGTACAGTCAGCGGGCAGGTCCCTGCGCTGTAGACTCGGAGGGGGTGGGGGGCCAGGTGCTTAAAGAGTAGGAGCCGCAGGTGGGGGTCAGGGGCCTCCCGGAGATGGGCTCCAGCAGGTCCTGCAGCGGTCGGCTGGACGTGGGGGGCCGGCGTGTGCAGACGGGGAGCAGGGGGAGCTGTGTAGGCCTGGGCCCGCAGCCAGGCGGGAGTCCCCGAGCCGTGTTGCCACCAGAACCGGTCTTCCCCACAGGAAGTGGTTTCTGATGCCCAGAGTTGGCTTGTGAAGGGCACGTGCAGGGCGTGAAGCGTCGGGGTGAGCTGCTTCTGGGACAGCCGACTTACTCTTGTGTTTTAGACTCTGCCGGAAGATGGGTGCGAGCGGCCCCGCTTGGGGCTCAGGCCAGGCGGGTGGCGGTGGGGCCGATGGTTCCCGCGTTCCACAGGGCAGAGGAAGTAGACGGGAGAAGCAGAGGCGCCCTGGGAACCATCTGGCCTGTTGTGCAAACCGGGATACCTTCCCGCCAAGCCTTGGTGCGGCTCAGTGGTGGAGATCGTGCCGAGCTCCCGCCCTGTGAGGCCCTGTGAGGCCCTGTGAGGCCCCCGAGTGGACGCCTAGCTTCGCAAAATAAGAAACCTTTGATTGGGGAGAACTAGCCAAGCAGAAAATGCCCGTTCCGAGTGTTCAACTTACGAAGTGAGCAGGTCTGTGTCACCAGCACGGTGACAGATCTGCACGGGTCTGCAGCCTCTGGTGCACACATCTGCCCCCCGCCATCCATGCCCGCATCCAGGCGGGGTCACCGGGGTCACGCGTGTGCACTGTCCGCCGCCCCCCCCCCCTTCCGTGAGCTGTGCACACTACTGCCCACGGCCGCGCTTTCACCCTCCGGGCTGCAGAGCTGCCAGGGTGAGCGTCGTGTCCGGTCCTGTGGCTGGCGCTTGGGTAGATTCTGCTCTGGGCTGTTCCGAGCATGCGCTTTCTAGAATCTGGTGTGGTGAGTTCCAGGCCCCTCGGGTACGCCTGGGAGAGCAGGGAAGGATCAGGACACACGTGCCCGGATTGAGAGGGGCAGGAGGTTCAGAGTGCGGGGCCGCTGTTGATAGTTAGGAGCAGATAACGGGCATAAACCTCCCTGAGCCCGTTGCGGCGAGGGAGGGTGACCGCCGCGCACAGCATTTGAGCACCCTCCGCCAGTCTCCCGGTGGCTACTAGTACATCTGGTCATCTGGCAGGCGCAGGCCTGCAGGCCCTGCTGACCGCAGACTCTGCTGCCAGGAAACCTGGCAGGCCGGAGTGGGAGGAGGACCTCTTCTGGTTCCAACTTTCGAGGGAAAAACTCCAGTGAAAACGAGGCCTGCCTCAGGCACCTCCAGGCCCCTGCCGTGAGGCAGCACCCACCCTGGGGCTCGGCGGCCTTGGGACCCCAAAGGCTTTCACAGCTTTCTTCAGGGCTTTTCCCCCCCGGAAAGCGCAGCTCTTCCCCGGCCTCAGGAAAACTTGGAAGGAAAGGCGATTTGAGCATATGCTGATGTACGAGCAGCCCGGTGCCCCGCACCCCTCGGAGCGCAGCCTCGGCCCAAGCCCAGTTCACAGCAAGGAAACGGGGTCTCCACAGGCGCTCGGGAACCTGCCTCTGCCCCGCTGCTGCTTCTGTGGCACACCCAGCGGGTTGCCGCCTCACCCAGCCCAGCCACACCGATCATTCTGGGGACCACGAGAGGCCCTGAGGCCCTGGCTTTGAACAGGATGGCAACACCCCGGCCATCAAGGGGCTGCCCTGTGGGGTACCCGTACAAGTGTGGCACATGCTGTAATAAGGACCCGGGGTAGCATGGGGCAGGGAGCGGGCCAGGCAGGAACAACCAAAGAGCCCTTGAAAATAGGCATGAGGACAGCCTGTGTCTGGTGTGAGGGTGGCATGGGGATCGGTGCCATCGGACTCCCTCTGAAGCTGCCGTCTGGGAGCTGAATTAAATCTCAGTCAAGCCCCCCTCAGCAAGGCTCCCCCTCCAAAGTGCAGGCCAGCCCCTCCATGCTGTCCTGTTGCTCCAGGACGCCCCGCCTGGAGCCGGCTCCTCCAGTTCCAGCAGCCCTGTGAGTACCTGATTCATTGCTGAGCCTCTCTGGGCTGACATGTGAGGAATGTTTGTTTCTCCTCTCTGCAGAACCCTCAGGGAAGCCTACTGTCTATCTCTACAGGTCACACTCTTCTCCAGCCTAGGTTGGAGCTCGCCTCAGGGCCTTTGCACTTGCTGCCCCATCCCCCAGCTCTTCCCCACTGCCTCGGGGCTCCTGCAGTATTAGGTTGTCCACACTCTTTGAAACTGGGTGTCTCTCCCTGTAAACCCCCCCATCCACTCTACTATGGCTTATTTTTTTTCCCTATGACACACCAGTTTCTAACACACTAATTCATTATTTAACCATTATCAATAATACATGATCTGTGTGGTGTTTTCTGTCCAGGTCCCTCCACTGGAATGCCAGCTCCTTCGGTGTGGAGCATTTTATCTTCTGTGTTCTCTGGGATACCCCCAGGGCCTAGCACAGTGTTCAAACTCAGAAACTGTTGAATGAAGAATGCTTAGCCAGCGTGGCTTCTGTTACCCACACAGGCCAAGGCCCAGGGCATCTGTCCCCAAACCAGGAGACGGAAGAGCACCGGAGAGTGTTCTTTGTGTGACCGGGTTAGGTCCTGTGCGTCGTTCCTATCTGCCCTTGAGTCTTTAGATTTGATTTTTTACTTATTTTTGAGACAGGGTCTCACTATGCAGTGCCGGCTGGCCTCAGACTCACAGTGATTCTCCTGCCTCAGCCTTCCGAGTGCTGAGATGACAGGCCTTTGCCTCCACGCCCGGCTGAGATTTTATAGTTTGCCACTGGAGAGTTCCTTTGGTGGGGAGCAGGGAGGTCGGCACTGGCTGGTCTGTGTCAGCGATGACAGTAGGCACTGCTTTCCTACCATGCGGTTGAGCTGGGTGAGAGTCGGATGTCTGCGTTAAGTGGGACAGTGTGCCTTTGGTCTCAGTGACCGTGTCAGTGTCTGATCCAGAGCCCGTCCAGTGAGCGCTAGAGGCTGCAGCTGAGGCTCCGCGGTGTCGCTCCCATGGGCGAGAAAGCCTGGAGCTGTGGGAAGCAGCGCCCTAGGGCAGCGCCCGTGCGTGTGACCTCCTTGTCGGGCGCCAGCTGCATTTTCTGGAGCCTGGCTCACCTTCCAGGCTGCAGCCTGGGCCGGAAGTCCACGCCGCTCGTGCCTGGCCTTAGGTTCTCCAACTTGGGCAGCAGTGACCCCATCTGCGAACAGGCCCTGAGGTTTCCGGGGTGCTCGGTGGTGGTGGGCTCGTGTGTGTGGGGTCCATTTCCTGCCTGTTTAGAAGCTGAGCATGTCCAGGATGCGGACAGGAACCGTGAGTGACCAGTGTGGCCGCCGCAGGTCTCCCTGTCACCCCAGCCTGGCCTTGGTGAGTCCTGGCCTGGCGCCTTCCTCCTGCGGGGGCCGCAGCTGTGCCGGGGCTGCGCGGCCTGGGGAGGTGAGAGGCGCCTCCAGGACCCCAGGGCCCCTGAACCCTCACCCCAGCCATCCCGGGAATGGACAGGAGCGGGTGCTCAGTTGCCAGGGCCGCAGTTGCCCAAGCCCAAGCTGAGCCCAGGTCTGGAGGTGGACGGGAGCAGCGCGGAGGTGGAGGCCGGGGAGGGAGGGGCTGAGCCCAGGCCGGAGGTCTGCAGTCCTCCCGACCTTTGTGTTGTGCCTCCGGGACCCAGATCTCCACCAGGGCCCTTGGGGGCCTGGCCCGCTCGGCCTTATTTTGGTGAATGGACGATGCATGGGCGCGCGCTGGGGGAGGGGCAGAGGAAGTGGGCAGCTGGGGGAGGGCCGGTGGGGGAGGGGAAGGGGCACTGGCGGGAGAGGGGGGAGGGGAGGGGCTGTCCTGGAAGCTGGCTTGGAGATGGCGGTGGCGCCACCCTCTCCCCACCAACCTGGTCTGCATCTCCTGTCCAGCGAGTCCCCAGGGCTGTCCCCAACGCTGTCTGTCCGGGGAGGTGAGGTCCCCAGGGCCCTCGTCCCCAGCGTGAGCTGGGTGGGCCGCCCCTTTGTTGTCTTAGCTTCCAGGAACCCGGTCACTAGGGCCCCTGGGCGGGACCGAGAGCTCTGCGTGGCGTGGGCAGCGTGGAGCACCCTCCACCCCCGCCCTGTCCCTGAAGTCCGGGTGGCGGGAAATGCAGGGGCTCGGGGGCTCTAGGGACAGCGGAGGGCGAGTGTGCGGAGAACCAGGGGCCTGCCCTGCTGGCCATGGCCGGGCCTCCCACGGTCGGGGCAGTGCCAAGCGACACCAGGATTCTGGGTCACTGTCCGGGGTGTCCTGCCGTTCCCAGGCGTGCAGTGTGCGTGCGCCCCCGGCCCGCCGTAGTCCTTTGTCTGGTTCTCCGGGGAGGCTCCCATCCCCCACTCCGCCTGGGCTCCGGGGTCCCCCGCCAGGGCTACCTGTTGATCTCCTGTGACCCCCTGCAGTTGCAGGGACAGGCGGTGGGAAGGTGACCCAAAGCCGCGCCGCACAGCCGCCGCGTGAGCCTCGCTCCTCTCCCCTGCCCGCAGGGCTCTGCCCACAGCTCCCGCGCGCCCCGCGCCGGCGGCTGGGGAGCAGGGTGGCTGTCCTGGGACTTTCTCCCAGTCTCCAGCGGAGTCCCGGGAGCGGGCACCAGATTCCCCACCCCTGTAGCACGGGCCATCTTAAGCCAGCGGCTTGGTCCCCGGGAGAGCCACCCTGCCTGGGCTCCGCGGCGCGGGCAGCCTCGCTCTCAGGCCACTGGTTGGCGGGGGCCGGGCGGCGCCTTTAGAGCCCCCAAGTGTGGGGTGGGTGGGGAGGTGGTGCCGGGAGAGGCGCAGTCATTTTCACACGCCGCGCTCCTCAGGCACGTGGCTCCAGTCCGGCCCCCTGCGTGAAGGAGCCAGCTTCATGAGCGCGGCTTGGGTGTGGGCTGCTGGCTCGCCCCCTGTCCAGTGCCCAGCCCCGCCCACCCCCTCCCTGCGGTCGGTCCCACGGCCCTGACCCGCCCCGGGCCTGGCTGCCCGTGCGGAGGAGAGAGCCCTCACACTACTCCCTGGCTGCGGCAGAAACAGTGCAGAACTCCTTCACCAGGCGCGGTGCTGCCCCACTGTGACCCCAGCACCCGGCGGCTGAGGCAGGAGGATCGCTGCGAGTTCAAGGCTGGCCTGGGCTACATAATGAGACCCTGTCTTCAGAAAGGAAAGGCAACCTTAGGCTGGACCGATGGGGCCATCACAGCGTTCTTTTTGGATATGGTGGATTCAAGCAATCTATTATTAATTAAATACGAGCTTTGTTTTGTTTTACATTTTAATGTGGCTACTAAAATAGGAAAGACAAGGTCCGAGGTGCGCTCAGCGGCTCCCTCTCTCTCTCTGCTGGCCGGTGCTACTCGGGGTCATTGTGCCCTCAGGCACCTCGATCCCCTGGTGGGCAGGGGTGCCAGCTGTCCGTGTGCGCTTCCCTCCTTGTTGGGCGAGTCTGGCGCTCAGCGGGGTTCAGGGCACCTCTGTCATGGGGTGGGAGCGAAGGACCTCCCAGAAAGTGGGCTGGGTCCGCGGGGCGCCCCCACACCCGCTGGGAGCAGTGCGGAGCGGGGCGCAGAGGGGCCGCAGCGGGGACCGCAAGTGCGTGTGCGGGGACCCTCGGGCCGCGCGCCCCTGGCGCGTCTCCGGTGCCCACTGGGCTGGCGTGAGGTCATGGTGTCGGAGACACGTCGTAGACCCTTTCTCGTTCCCTTCCGCGGGGATCCCCCTCCCCTGCCTCACTCTGCTCACACGGTGACTCAGGCGGCGCGCGCCCCACACGGACACCGGCACCCGCACCAACATCGGCGCCCGCGGAGGGCGCCAGGACTGCGGCTAGAGCAGGGTGTGGGGGAAGGACAGCGCGGGGCGCCCTGCCCTGGGGGCGGCGCTGAGGGGCACTGATCCCGGGCCAAGTAACAGCTGCAGAGACATGGGTTTGGGGAGGATGGAGGGACAGGGTCTGCCGGGCAGATGGCGCACACCTGTGATCCCAGCACTCAGGAGGCTGAGGCAGGAGGATCTCTGCCTGGGCTACATAGCAAGACCCTGTCTCAAAAAAAGGAAAAGATAGACAGACAGATAGACAGACACACATGAAGCCAGAGAGACCAGGAGCCTGAAGTAAGAGCGGGAGGGGAGGTGGAGGAAGTGGCAGGGCTGAGACGGTACCCTTCCTGAACGGGGTTCAGGGGCTGTCCTGGGAGGCTGGACCGGGGACCAGGCCTGGACCCCTGGGTCACAGTGGGTCACAGACGCTGAGCGTCTGGGCCGGGCTGGCCTTGCAGGGTGGGATGAAGGAAGCCGGTCCTGGCTTCTGGCCTCGCTGGGCCGGGCCCTGGGGATCCGAGCGCGGAGCGGCACCCAGTGCGCCTGCGCCCTCCGCGCCGGCAGCTTCCCTGCCGCAGTCACCCGGGAGGTTCCAGCCCTGTCCGTTCCACTTCCAGCCCCGGCCGGACTGCTGTGGGCAGATGGGCGCTGATGGGCACAAGGAAGAGCTTTGCAAACCGCGGCCCTCGGCCCTGGCGCCACCCCTTCCCCAAGCCCAGCGGGTAGAGCCGTGTCCATCGGCACAGCTGGGCAGAACCAGGGGCTCAGCCTTCACCCCGGCCTCGCAGGACAAGAGGGGCTTCCCGTGGGCTCAGGGCCGTGGGCCGTGGGCCGGTCAGGCAGAGGCAGAGAGGCCTGATTATGAGCAGAGCAGAGTGGCCGGCGGCCTCCCACAGCCAGGCCCCTTCTGATGCATCCTCACCACTGCCCTGCTGGTGCTGTGCTTCTCCTTGGGGCTTGCGGTTGAGGTAACCTGCACAGAGAGGTTCAGTAACTTCCCTAAGGCCACACAGTAAAGCAGGACTGGAACACAGCCATTCTGAGCCAAATCTGCGCCCCCCCCTTTTTTTTTGCCTCTCCTTTTTATTGTTTGGTGATACCAGAGATTGGATGCCAGGTAAGCAAGAGAGCACTGAGCTACACCAAGAGCTCTTTTTTTTTAAATCTCTGTCTCTCTCTTTGAGACAGGGTCTCGCTATGCAGTTCAGGCTGGCCTTGAGCTCATTTTGCAGCCCAGGCTGGCCTCGAACTCTCAATGATCCTCCTGCCTCAGCCTCCTGAATGCTGGGGTTACAGATGTGTGCCACCATGCCCTGCTCCAATAGCTCTTAAATAAAAATTTTAAACTGGATGTGGTGGCACATGCCTCTAATCCTAGCACTCAGGAGGCTGAAGCAGGAGGATTCCTGGGAGTTCGAGGCCAGCATGGACTCTATATTGAGACCCTGTCTTTAAAAAGAAGAAAAAAAGTAAGATGAGATCTCACTAAGTTGCCCAAACTGGCCTTAAACTTGTGATCCTCCTGCCTCAGCTCCCTGAGTAGCTGGGATTTCAAATCTGCCACTATACACTTAGGTCCCACCCTGCGTGTGAGTCGGGCTGGCGTGGGAAGGGCAGGCAGGAACACTTGTGCACACTCCATGTAGTGTAGACTGCGTGGCCAAGGGCTTGGTTGAGAAAGAGCTTGACTCATGGGTTTCAGAAATAACCAGCTGGGCTGGAGCACAGGGGCTCAGGGTGGGAAAAGGATTCCGTGGAAAGAGTGAATGGAAACTGACACGGTGGCCACTGGGGAGGCTGAGGCAGAAGGATCATTCTGAGTTCCGAGACCAGCCTGGGCTACAAAGTGAGCTCAAGGCCAGCCTGAACTGCATAGCGAGACTCTGTCTCAAAAAAGACAAAAAAACTAGAAATGTAGGAGGGAGGCACAGAAGCGGTGTGGCCGAGGTGGGACAGGCAGCACTTTAGAAAAGGTCACTGTGCAGTTCTCAAATGGCAGAGCGCCTCCAAGCAGTACCCCCAGCTTTGTTTCGAGAATGGGAATGGTTTAGGGGCTCTAACAGCCTTTTCACCAACTAGCCCCACTTCCAGGAATCTTTCCTGGGCACAGTGAGGGAGTCTGAGGTTTGTGTCCCAAAGTCTGAGCTTCATTCTATCATCACATACAATAATAATGAAGGAAGCCAGATGTGATGGCTCATGCCTGTAATCCCAGCACTTGGGAGGCTGAGGCAGGAGGGTCTCGGTGAGTTCGAGGCCAGCCTTGACCACAGAGCTCAAGGACAACCTGAAGTGCATAGTGAAACCCTGTCTCAAAAAAAGAAAAAACAAAAAAATGATGAAGGAAAGCTGGGAGTGGCACGGGTGGTGCATGCCTGTAATCCCAGTTCTCAGGAGGCTGAGGCAGGAGAATCACCACGAGTTTGAGGCCTACAGCTAAGAACTGGATTTCACCATGGCCACAGGACCCAAATCAACAAAAACCAAGCATATTTCTATATTTAACATCAAACAATTGGAAAATGAAATGAAAAAGACTGTACTATTTATAATTGTTCCAAAAAGAAAGAAGGCACCAAGGAAATACTTGTGTGTGACAAAACCTAGGTGACATGCACAGGTTGTTCTAACAAAGCACGCAGAGGACATGGATGCTGAGAAGTCGGAAGCAGTGGCGACAGAGACGGACCCGCAGACCCGGGGAGGCACAGCCCTGTCACAGTGGGTGTGGCGAGACGCAGTTTCTCTCCGCACAGTCTGTCCCTTTCCCAGGCCTGCCCTAAAATATGGCGCGCTGTGCGGCAATCATAGCAGAGATGCATCAGGCCACGGCCTTGGAGGCCACGGCTTCCAAACCCAAACATGGGTGGGCCGGGCCCTTGGGGGAGACCCCTTCTCTGCCCTTCCAGCTCCAGCTGCCTCGCCCACTCGGTTCTTGGCATTGAGGTACATGGTGCTTTCCTTTATCTTTATTTTTTCTTTGTGAAACAAGGTCTTGCTATGTAGCCCAGTCTGGTCACGGATACACGGTGATCTTCCTGCCTCAGCCTCCTGAGTGCCGGGGCCACAGGTGTGTACCACCATGCCCGGCTCATCTCCTTTGAAAGGGGCCTCAGATGGTTGATTTCCGGGCCTTCCTTCCTTCACCATGACTTCATCCTAATTCATGACATCAAGGGCCAAGTTCCTAATTAAAGTGGCCTCCTGAGGAATTGGGGCTGGGACTTTAACATACGTATTTTGGGGGAGACACGGTCACCCCGTAACAGTGATCAATTCCTATCAGAATGCCCACGGGAAGTTTTTGTAGATGGGGACCAACTCACTAAAAACTTATGAGGAAAGGCAAAGAAACCAGAAGAGCGAAAATAACTTTGGAAAAGAATAACGACGCTACCTAAGCTCTGGGTTCATTGTGTAGCAAGAGAGTTGGAAGGGAACAGTGTAGAACAGGCTGATGGAGGTCACTCATGCTCGTAATCGAGGAAGAGGCTGAGGCAGGAGGATCACACACAAATCGAAGTTCTTAGGCATCTTAGCCAGATCCTGTCTCTTTTTTTGTGTGTGTGTGGGGGGGTTCTTTTTAAGACAGGGTCTCGCTATGCAGTTCAGGCTGGCCTTGAGCTCACTTTGTAGCCCAGGCTGGTCTCGAACTCGCAAGGATCCTCCTGCCTCAGCCTCCCAAGTGCTGGGATTACAGGCATGCGCCACCACACCTGGCTCAGATGCTGTCTCAAAAACGACCAGGGATGTAGCTCATTGTGATGTAACTCATTGTAAAGGCCCTGGATCAATACTCAAGACTACAAAAATAAATAAAACAAGGGGAGCCAGGCGTGGTTGCACTTGCCTGTGATCCCAGCACTGAGGAAGCCGTGGCAGGAGGAGTGCTTCGAGTCTGAGGCCAGCCTGGGCTACATAGCCACACCCTGTCTCTTAAAGCAAAGTAAATAAATAAAACAAGACAAAACAGGGCCAGGGAGATAGCTCAGGGGCACAAGCACCTGCCTGGCAAACGCAAGGTCTTGAGTTTGATTCCCAGCACCAATAAAACAAAACAAAAAAACCCCTAAATCTCAAAAATTATAACAAAATTAACTCAAAGTGAACCACAGATCTTTTTTTTGTTTGTTTGTTTGTTTTTTTGAGACAGGGTCTCGCTATGTAGTTCAGGCTGGCCTTATGCTCACTTTGTAGCCCAGGCTGGTCTCGAACTTGCAATGATCCTCCTGCCTCAGCCTCCCCAGTGCTGGGATTACAGGCGTGCGCCACCACACCCAGCCATAAACCACAGATCTAAAAGTGAAACTTAGAACTATTTTAAAATTTGATCGGTACACTTTAGGTGTGCATAATGGTCACATTCATCGCCAGGAGTTTGTGCCTGAACATGAGTCATCCCGCTTCGGCTTTTTCTCCCACTCCCCGCCCCTCCCTTCAGCCCCTCCCCCTCCTTATTTACAAAAGCTTCCTTTCCATTTTCCCTTCTCTTCACCTTGCCTTCCTTGTCTCTTCCTTCCCCCCTCCCCTGTTCCCTTTCCCATTTGAACGGTTGCTTCCTATTGCTTGGTATCTGTTACACATTTGAGTCCTTATTTACACTTTCAGTTTCTCACACCAGAGAAACAATGCAGGATTTCAACGTGTGTCCGATTTATTTTGCTTAACAGTATGGTCTCGCCAAACACCTTGGTGCACACCTGTCATCCCAGCAGTCGGGAGGCTGAGGCAGGAGGATCACCTCGAATTCAAGGCCAGCCTGCACTGCACAGTGAAACCCTGTCTCCAAAAAAAAAAAAAAAAAGAGACTTTTGTTCCTGATACACATTACCTATATGATCTATTTTATGTGCAGCCCAAGACAATTCCTTTTCACTCATTGTGGCCCAGGCAGCCAAAAGGTTAAGCCTGGCCCAGGGCCAAATCCTAGGAACAAGATTCCTCCTGACCAGCTTGTGTGTGTGTGTGTGTGTGTGTGTGTGTGTGTGTGTGTGTGTGTGTATTCTGTTGTGTATGTGTGCATTTTTGTGTGTACTGCAGATTGAACCTAGGACATTGACACTGAGCTACATCCCCGCCTTTTTCATTTTTTATTTTTTTTGAAGCATGGTCTTGCCATGCAGTTCAGGCTGGCCTTGAACTCACTATATAGCCTAGGATAGGCTCAAACTTACAGTGATCCTCCTGCCTCAGTGTCCTGTGCTGGGATGACAGGTGGGCACCACCATACCAGGCTACTTTTTTTATTTTGAGACAAAGTTTTGGTAAATTGCCCAGACTGGGCTCCAGTTTGTGGCTTCCTGTCTCAACTTCTCAGTGTGCTGGAATTACAGGGTTTTGCTATGCAGTTCAGGGTGGCCTTGAACCTGCAACTATCCTCCTGCCTCGGCCTCCCAAGTGCTGGGATTACAGGCATGCACCACCATGCCTGGGCCCATTTTTTAGTTTTTTTGAGACGGGATCTCGCTGTGTAATCCAGGCTGGCCTTGAACCCCCAGCAATCTTCCTGCCCCAACCTCCTGAGGCATAGTTCGTCTCTTTTTTGTTGTGGTCCTGGAACTGAACCAAATCCTTCACACTGAGCCATATCCCCAGCCCTTTTGTTATTCTTTATTTTCACAGAGCCTTGCTGAGTCATCAGCTTGGGCTCAGATTCAGAACCTTCCTGCTTCAGCTTCCCTGAGTGCTCAGGTTATATAGGTATGCACCACCAGGCCTGTTCACCTTGGGTTTTCTGTTAGCAGTATAAGAATAAAACTACGCTCAAAGAGGCAAAGGCCTCTTTTATATTCTAGGTTCAGAACCTGAGACGAAGTAGACAAAAAGTAGAACTTTTTCTCCTTCCAAGAACTGAGCCAGGAAAGAATTTTTCTCCTTGAAACACGGTTACCTTTTATTACTTTATTTTCCTTTTTTATGTATTTCCAGGGCTGGGGATGGAACCCAAGGCTTCATTTGTGTACAAGGCCCTGGCCCTGCTCCCAGTGCAACCAAAAAAGCCCAGGCAAGACTCAAACATTCAACCAGGTGTGGTGGCGCACGCCTGTAACCCCAGCACTCAGGAGGCTGAGGCAGGAGGATCGTTGCAAGTTCGAGACCAGCTTTGGCTACAAAGTGAGCTCAAGGTCAGCCTGTACTGCATAGCGAGATCCTGTCTCAAAAAAAGACCAAAAAAAAAAAAAAAGACTCAAACATTCAAATATTCATAGCTGGGCTTCCTGGCCCACGCCTGTCATCCCAACATCTGGAAGGCTGAGGCAGGAGGATTAACTTGAATTCGAGGCCTGCCTGGGCTACGTAGTGAGTTGAAGTCCAACCTAAACCACAGAGAGAGACCCAGTCTCAGAAACCAAAAGAAAAGCAATAAACAAGCAGCAGTGAAGCCTTTCCCAGCATCCTCGGGGCGAGGGGAGCGCTGCGTATCCGATCCGTTCCCTTCTGCTTGCCAGGGTGGCAGGTGCTGGCCCTCACTGAGACTCAGTCCCCGCTGTGCTGGCCAGACACCGCCCTCGGAGAGAGGGCGATTGCTCTTTCCTGTGCCACGGATTGAACTCAGGGGTGCTGCACTGAGCTGCATCCCGGCTCTTTTTTATTCTGGGACCTAGTCCCAGAGTTATCCAGCTTGGGCCTGAATTTACAATCCTTTCTGTTGGTTTGATTTTTCTTTTTGTCTTTTTGAGACAGGGTCTCGCTCTGCAGTTCAGGCTGGCCTTGAGCTCACTTTGCAGCCCAGGCTGGTCTCGAACTTGCAGCGATCCTCTTGCCTCAGCCTCCTGAGTGCTGGGATTACAGGCGTGTGCCACCACACCTGGCCTATTCCTTTCTAACAGTTGGAAAATGGATGTGATGGCTGGAGTACCAAAGCTATTTTAGGCTTCGAGGCTGCAGTGGCACTGGTTAGGAGAGCTGGCCTGGGTGTCCGGGGATGGGCATCATGGGCTCCATGCAGCCTGGGAGCTGCGGCAGGGAGGCGGTGCCCATGTCCCCATCTTGGGATGGGCCCAGATGCAAGCCCAGCCTGGACACGCCACCCAAGGGTGCCTGGGGCTGACACTTCCGGTCCGACCGAGAGGATTCGTGGTGCCGGCGTCTGGGCCCCCAGTGTCCCTGCTGCAGCTGCTCCTGTGCCGAGCGCCAGCGCCCCACCCTGCTCAGTTGGGGACCCGCAGCCCGCCCCGTCTGGCCTGTGCTCAGCCAGCCCCAGGAGGGGACACGGTCTCATCAGCGAGGACAGTCATGCTCTTTGTCACAGGTGGCCGGGGATGAAGGGTTCCAGTGCGGGTTCACTGGGGTCACAACAGTATCTTCAAGGACCGAGGTTACTGACAGCCTTCACCCTTGCCTTGGCCGAGGGATCAGCCGTGGTCTTCCTCACGGTCACAAGACGGCTGCCTGGCACCCAGCGTGAAGCCTGTATCTGACAACACATGGCAGAAGAGAAAGGGGGGGGGGCTTTCCCAGGAGCCACCAACAGTTTGTCTTCACAGCTCAGCGCTGACAGTTACACCGCTGCTCAGTCAGTCACCCTCCAGGGTCTCTCATGGCTCCACGCACGCTGTGAGCACAGGCATGCTCTGCTCTGCTCTGCATTCCAGGCTATGTAGCTCCGGCTGTTCTCACTCTTGTGGTCCTCCTGCCTCAGCCTCCGGAGCGCTGGAATCACGGGTGTGCGCCACCACGTCTGGCTCAGACTATGTTTTCGAGGAAGTTAGTGCAGAAAACAATCTTGGGAGAATACAGTGCTGTTTCCTCCCGGTCTCAGGGTGGGTTTCCTTCAGTCCCATTTATAAAAGATGCACGGCCAGGCCTGGCGGAGCACACCTGGATGCCCAGCACCCAGGAGGCTGAGGCAGGAGGCTCACAAGCTGCAGCCCAGCCTGGGGAATTTAGTGAGACCCTGTCTTGAAAAATAAAACGGGCTGGGAATGTGGCTCAGCGTGAAGACCCTGGGTTCACATCCCCAGCGCCACATTCTGTGTTCCAGTACCACCGGTCACCTCACCCTCAGGGTGGCCCAGGACGTCACAAGTCCGGGCCTGAGCTGTGATGTCCCCCGAGCTTGGTCTTTTTCTGCTCCTGCCGGCGCCCTGGGCCCTAGGCCTGTCCCCTCTTCCCACCCACGGTCACCGACGTGGCCACCAGGAGCCCCCGAAGTTACCAAGCTGCTGCCTACCCAGGCGGAGCGTGAGCCTGAGCAACTGCACTTGCTCTTCACCTCTCCGGCAGCTCCGCTCCACACTGCTCTAGGTAAAGGACAGAGCTCCTTCCAGGCGTGGGGCACATCTGTAACTCCAGGAGGCCGAGGCAGGAGGGTCGAAAGTTTAAGCCCTGCCAGGTGATTTAGCAATTTAATGAGAACTTGTCCTAAAAAAATAAAAATAAAAAAGGGCCTTCAATCTATCATACTGCCAAAGGAGAAAGCAAGAGCAAAGTTATTTTTCATGGTGTGACAACAGCTGCCCCACCCCCATTATCCTTTTCTTTTTTTTTTTTTTT
>NW_004955437.1:2453181-2460037 GCF_000276665.1 Chinchilla lanigera | reverse complement strand
ACCTCGCGCTTGCCAGGCAGGCGCTGTGCCACTGAGCTAAATCCCCAGCCCCTAAATTTCCTATATATAATCATAGTAAAAATAACAGATTAATGTGGTACTTTTTAATTACATTAAGGCAGGTGTGGTGGTGCACATCTGTAATCCCAGCTCTTGGGAGGCTGAAGCAGGAGGATTGCTTTGACTTCTAGGCCAGGCTGGCTACACAGTGAGCTCAAGGCCAGCCTGAACTCAGCATAGTGAGACCCTGTCTCAAAAACAAAACAAACAAAAAATTTGGTTAAAGAATGTTTTTTATTTTGATGTGGAAACTTCTCTCATACGAAGCAATAGATAGCTAAACACTTAGAGAAAACCTTAAACATAAGAAAAAGTTTGGCAGAAATTCAGAAAAAAAAACCATTTCTCAATAAATCCCAGAAATGACGCTACCGTGTGTCTCTTCGGGATTCATTCGGAGGGTTTCGGACAGCTTCCCAGAGGAGAACATTTACGGACAGAACTGCAAGTGGTGACGTTAAGGGACAACACCAGTGTTTGTTCCAGACCCACTGTCTGTTTGTTTGAGACAGGGTCTCGCTATGCAGTTCAGGCTGGCCTTGAGCTCACTTTGTAGCCCAGGCTGGTCTCAAACTCGTAACGATCCTCCTGCCTCAGCCTCCTGAGTGCTGGGATTACAGGCATGTGCCACCACACCTGGCTCAGATCTGCTGTTTAAATGCAGGACATTCGGGCCGGGCATCAGGGCTGGGCATTAGGACACCGTGTCCCCGAGGGCCAGGAACAGTTGAGTCACAGTGCTGCCTGGGAGGCTGCAGAGGGTAAAGGGTCGGTAGGAAGCGCGGTAGTGTGACCCTTGCACGCAGTTTATGAAAAGTCCCCGGCAGCCGAAGCCGCCGCTGAGGTCTTCGGGGCCAGAGGAAGCCTGGAGCCCAGGCAGCCTTGCCGGTGCTGGGTGATCAGGGACAGGCTGGTGTGCAGTTGGTCCTAGTTGTTTTTATTTGTCCCTGAGAACACCTCGTAGTGGCCAGGAGCCCAGCCCTGGGTTCCCCCCAGGCCCTGACTCAGGTCGCCTCAGAGGCCCCTATCAGTGTGCGCTTGTCATGTACAGCCAGAAGGATCTCAGTGCATGTTTGTTGAATGAATACATGTGAAGGACTCATAAGGCAGGGACAGCTGCTGCAATCTATAGCACATCTGGAATCTGGAACGTGACAGGCACGCCACCACACCCAAGATCATTGCCGACTCTTGCAGCCTCCGCAGTGGCTTGTACTCAAACGCGTCTCACTCCTCAGATCCTGTCTCACCCGGATCCTTTCTGTAAGGACAGCACGTACCCTTCTCCGGGTGCCAGAGGCCGGCAGGGAGGCACCACACCTTATTTCATGCCTCCTTCCCTCCCTTTCTCTGGAGACAGGGTCTCGCTATGTAGCCCAAGCTGGCCTCAAACTCCCTGTGATGCTCCTGCCTCAGCCTCCCTAGTGCTGGGGTTGGGTGGGGTAGGGTGGGCTGTCCTGGGGACCAGGTCAGGGCTGAATCGGGTGCGGTGAGGCCCAGGGCGGCGGGAGGACCCCGGGAGGGCGGCCGGGGCAGCGCTGTAGTCTGTCACCGCGCTCCCGTGCGCCCTCTGCCCGCGCCCGCTCCGGTACCGCGCCGGTCCCGGCTCCGAGAGGCCCGGATGCGCCGGCTCGGCCTCTCCAGGCGCGGGGTCTGGCGCCACCTCCTGGTTACGGCCGGCGTCGCCGCGCTGCTGGGAAAGCGGGCGCAGGCGGTGGGGCGCCCGCTGGAGACAGGTCCACACCCCTGATGATCAGGGACGGAGGACGACAGCCCGGCCGTCTCTCCCGCCCGAGGACAGGGGCCTCGCGTGTGACCACGCTGGCCTCATCTCCGCAGTGCCTTCGGTGCCGCCTGCCAGCTCGGGGGACCTGCGACACCTCCAGGCCAGCGCCTCGATGGAGGCGCCCCAGGCACAAGACCCGGGTCCCACGGAACCCCCAGCCCCAGGGCTTTCCGCGGCCGCCCGGCTGCTCTCAGCTGAGACAGGCAGGCCGCGGGGGAGCTGGGCAGCTCTTGGTCTGCAGCGCCGGCCGGAGTGAGCTCCCCGGTGACCTCCCCGGGGCGGCCCCGCTGCGCTCCTGTGTGGCTCTGGGTGTCACAGGGAAGCAGCCCCCGCCCGACCCCCTCGCTGTGTCGGGCTCCTGTCTCAGGCCCTGAAGAACAGAGTCCAGAAGGAAGGAGGTGGAGCCGAGGAAACATTTTATTAAGAGGAAGCCCCGAGGGGTCCCGGGAGTGTCTACCGCCTGCTAAGCTCTCCATCTAGGGTTTTTTTTTTTGTTCTGTTTTTGCTCTTTTTGTCTTTTTGAGACAGGGTCTCGCTATGCAGTTCAGGCTGGGCTTGAGCTCACAGTGTAGCCCAGGCTGGCCTCAAACTTGCAACGATCCTCCAAAGATCCTCCTGCCTCAGCCTCCCGAGTGCTGGGACTACAAGGGTGTGCCACCACGCCCTGCCCTGGAGGTTTTTGTATGGTAAATCACATCCCAGGTTACCCGGGTTACACTGCAATGGGCCTATGGGATTCTAACGCAGGGCACTTAGCTCGCTAAGGTTGATCCCACAGAAACACAGCGTGCGGAGCCAGGAAGCTGCGAGGAGAGGGAAAGGCACTTCCGGAGGGGGCGGGGCAGGGTCAGCACGCTCTGGGCGCCTCCGCGTTTGTGATGTGTCTGGGTTGTTGGGCCGGATGGTGCGGTTCCAGCACAGCTCTGAACTGCCCCGGGGAGGCTCGCGGGCCTAGCCGTGGCATCTCCATCTTGGGGCCTCGTTCCTGTCAGCTCCGCCCTTGGGCACAAGGATTCCCAAAGGCAGGAGGGCACTGCGAGGCGGCACGTAGGGGAATTGAGGAAATCTTTTAAACCCGACACTGAAAATCAGCCAGCGTCTTCCGGGTCCGGGAACGGAGAGTATCTGGCGTGGGCACCACTGGGTGGTGGGGCAGTGTGCCTCACTGATCGATCTAGAAGCCTACCATCTCCACTCTGTTTTTTTTTTTTTTTTTGGTTTTTCTCCGGTACCGGGAACCGAACTCACACCTTGCGCTTGCCAGGCAGGCGCTTTTGCCGCTGAGCTAAATCCCCAGCCCCTCCACTCTGTTTTTGAGACTCTGTTTTCTGTCTTGCCATTCCAGGGTGGCCTTGAACTCACTACGTAGCCCAGGCTGGCCTCAAACTCAAGGTAACCCTCCTGCCTCAGCCTCCTGAGTGCTGGGATGACAGGGGTGTGCCGCCACGCCCGGCCACAGTCCCTGTCAAAATGGCCTAGTTTCCTACAGCTGTCCTTGGAATCCCTGGAGTCAGACTCAGGGTTGGCTTTCTGTGGGGCTGGAGCCAGGGCAGCTGCTTTTTCCTGGTCACTGTTTTTTCCCTTTGGCTTTCTGTCAGTCCTGGTTGTGAAAGGCTGGCTTAGCCAGGCCTGGTGGTGCATGCCTTTCATCCCAGCACACAGGAGGCTGAGGCAGGAGGATTGCCATGAGTTCGAGGCCAGCCTGGGATACATGGTGAGACCCTGCCTCAATAAACAGAACAAATAAACAAAAAAGAAGGAAAGAAAGAAAGAAAGAAAGACGTACTGGCTTGGTGATCAGTCCTCACCACAGCAGCAAGCTAGCTGTCTGAGACGGGTGGTTCCTGGAGCCCTTTACTTTTTTTTTTTTTTTTTTGGCTTTTTGAAACAGGGTCTCCCTATGCAGTTCAGGGGCTGGCCTTGAGCTCACTTTGTGGCCCAGGCTGGTGTCAAACTCACAACGATCCTCCTGCCTCAGCCTCCCGAGTGCTGGGATTACAGGCGTGCGTCACCATGCCTGGCAATATGGAGCCCTTTACTAATACCATAAGCGGACACGGTGATGCATTTATCTTTTTTTTTTTTTTTTTCCGGTACCGGGAATCGAACTCACGACCTCACGCTTGCCAGGCAGGCGCTGTGCCGCTGAGCTAAACCCCCAGCCCCATATCTTTAAGGATAATTTGTCCCTCCATGGACTCAGGAGCCAGCGAGGTGTATTTAACCAGTGCCTCCTGTAGCTGCCCCGGAAAAGCTGAGGGATTTCCGTCCTTTCCTGGCCGGTGATCAACAGCTTAGAGCAGCGGTGGCGAACCCGCGGTGCACGTGCCGCAGCCGGCTGTTTGTTGTCATGGCAAGCTCTCAGAGGTTCGCCATCGCCGACTTAGAGGTTCAGGGTCCTCAGGAATACAGGCCTGGAGATGCTTCCTGTTCCCATCTCTACTGTGGACGTGGCCCGCTGGGGATCTTGCTCCAGCACTGCCCGAGATTCCTTCGTGGCTCTCTCGACTGTAAATCCCCTGGTCTTCTGTAGGGAAGCAGATGTGGCTCATCCCCGGCTACCGCAGCCTGCAGTACTGCTTGTTTCCCACTGGGGGGCAGGGTCTGGTTTAAAAGCAACATGGCAGTTCATGTTTGGGGGGACCCTCTAAAGACTTGAATGGATTTATCAGAATCACTGAAAACTTCCGCAGATCCTGTTTAATGTGTCTGAGCTCATGAGGGGGAAATAACACATGTTCAGGGTGGGGCCAGGTTCCCTCCCAGACGCCTGCGAAGGACCTTGTGGGGTTTTCGTCAGGTTGGGGAACCCCCGTAGAAGCTTTACCTGGGGTGGTTTAGGAGCTTCAGCCTCCGCACGCGGTGGGCAAGAGGAGGAGCCTCAGTTTCGGAATCGGTAGATGGAGACGTGGCAGGTTAGGGACCCCGTGTTCTTTTGCGTCCACCCACATTGCAAACACAGGTCAGGACTGCCTCTTACGGCAAAGCAGGTCCTGAGGATGGAGGAGCTCAGACCGTCTGCCCTCCCTTCGGGAAAAGCACTGGCTATAAGACAGGGGCCTGATCTGTTTTTTTTTTTTTCCGGTACCGGGAATTGAACTCACGACCTTGCACTTGCCAGGCAGGTGCTGTGCCGCTGAGCTAAATCCCCAGCCCCGGGCTTGATCAATACTTCCCCGCAGGCTCCGTTTCTTTTCTTCCTGGGGGTAGTGAGGCCCTGTGGGGGCAGAGAACGATGAAGCAGTTCCTTAGGGTTTGTTTTTTGGTTTTCTTCCGGTACCAGGAATCGAACTCACAACCTTGCACTTGCCAGGTAGGCGCTGTGCCGCTGAGCTAAATCCCCAGCCCCTTTCCTTAGGGTGTGAAGATTAAAAAAATCACCAGCGTTAAAGGCTGCATTCCAAGGGAGGAAGGGATTTTGAGGATGACATCAGGTTTCCTGTTCTGAGAAGGACAAGAGGGAGAAGGTGTCCCCTCCAGTCCCCCAGTCCCGCTTGATTCCCGGTGCAGAGCGAGCGACTGTTCAGACGACCCGTTTGTACGGTGCTCTCTTGGTTTAAATTAAACATTTTGACTAAATTGTGTGTCTTTGAAAGTGAAACCGGAGCCGGCTCCCGGCCTGGACCAGTCCATCCCAGAAAGCAGTGATGCCCCAAGGGGAGCCAGCATGCTCCCGGAGACTGGGGAGGTCCGCAAATGGTAAAAGGATATCAAATAGCGCTGTTTTTCTAACTTCCTTTAGAGAAGGGGTAAAGTTCGAAGGAGGGCATAGTACCATTAATAACAACGACCCCTGCAGAGAGCAAGCTTCCAGAGCCCTTCTGTCTTGGTTACTTTTCTCTCGTTGCTGAGACAAAATACCCAACGCCCAAAATGCAGGAAGGCAAGGTTTATTTAGCTCACAGTTTGTGGAGGTTTCAGTCCATACTCGGCTGGCTCCAAGGCAGGGTGACAGGGTGCAGGGGCAACGCTTCAAGGTGGCACAAGACTGCCAAAGCAGCAAGAGTGGCGGGAGCAAGGCTCTTTCCCTCCCTTACATTGCAAGCAGGCTGCCCCACCCAGGAGGCCTGTATGTTGCAAGCAGGCTGCCCCCACCCAGGGGCCTGTAGCACCCCGGCAATCTCCATGCCCTCCTCTTGCACAGGCTCAGGATGAATACAAAGTAAGGACCCGGCCCCCTGCTTGGTCTCTTAGTTAACCTTCTAAACTTCTCAAATTGACACCATGAACAACACCCCAGAGCAGGGAGGGCTCCTCCCTTTCACCCCAGGGTGCAGAACTGCCCAGTCACTTAGCCAAGCCTCTGGACTCACGTTGACACAAGGTATCAACCATAACACCATCTCACTGCCTGGGGTTTGTCCCCTGGCCCCAGTGTTGCCGTGGCCCCTTGTGATAATTACATTATTGGTGACATCTAGATCAAGTTCTGACCCTCCCACATTTAATTTTTTTTTTTTGTCTTTTTTGAGACAGGGTCTCACTATGCAGTTCAGGCTGGCCTTGAGCTCACTTTGTAGCCCAGGCTGGTCTCGAACTTGCAACAATCCTCCTGCCTCAGCCTCCCAGGTGCTGGGATTACTTAATTTTTTTTTTTAAACTTTAAAATTATTATTATTATTTTGGTACTGAGAATTGAACTCATGACCTCAAGCTTGCCAGGCAGGTGCTTATGCCGCTGAGCTATATCCCCAGCCCCTACATTCTTTTTTAGGAAACCTTCCAGGAGCAGCCTATTCCCCAAAGGATCCCCCTTCCTCCGGACTCAGTATCCTTGGTTGTGCCCGGCCACCAGGCGCAGCAAGCCAGCGGGCAGCTGGCACATCCTCCCAAAGGGAGAGGCCAGGTGCGGCCACCTCCCCTCCGTCGGGCGCACCAAAGATGGGACTTGCAGAGCGTGAGTGGGACGACAACAGACTTGCCTGGGTACACAGTAAATCCCATACAGAGGGTGGAGTTTACTAAAGGTGGGACTTCCTCACAAAAGACAAGATGACCCATCAAAGATCT
>NW_004955437.1:2439198-2449705 GCF_000276665.1 Chinchilla lanigera | reverse complement strand
CTCAGGTTTCTTTCTGTACTTTTGGTGCTGGGGATGGAACCCAGGGCCTCCTGCACGCTTGGCGTCTGCTGCGCCGCCAGGCTAGACGCCCGCTGAGCTTTTCCGTCTTTTGCAGCCTTCTCTCTTGCGGAAGGAGACGACAGATGGTTATTATTTTGTTTTCTGCCGTTCTGCATTTTTAAAAAGTTTTCTCATCTATGTATTTTTTTTTTTTTTTTAAATAAGAAAAGATATTACTAAAACACCCTCACCCTAACTGGCTTTTGTCTTTTTGTCTTTTTGAGACAGGGTCTCGCTGTGCCGTTCAGGCAGGCCTTGAGCTCACTTTGTGGCCCAGGCTGGTCTCGAACTTGCAACGATCCTCCTGCCTCGGCCTCCTGAGTGCTGGGATTACAGGAGTGCGCCACCACGCCCAGCCCTAACTGGCTTTTGTTAAATGAGATCACGACAGCTGGATTTGGTCCAGCAGGGACCAGCTTCGGGATGGGGGAGGACCCTGCAGCCTGTCCACCCTGCTGATGCCAAGACTCGAGCCTGACCACTGGGCTGTGCCAGGCCCTGCAGTGGTGATGACATTGGTAATGGCTTTGGATCCCTGTGCCCCCTCTGCCCTGGGCTATGGTGTCTCTCTCTCTCTCTGTCTCTCTCTCTCTGTCTCTCTCTCTCTGTTTCTCTCTTTATTAGTACTGGGGGTTGAATCCAGGGCATTCCCACTGAGCTACATCCTTAGCCCTTTCATCTTCCTTTGAAACAGGGTCTCATTAAGCTGCCCAGGCTGGCCTTGAACTCTCGAGTGTCCTACTTTAGCCTGTCCAGCAGCTGGTGTGCCAGGTGTGCCCCACAGTGCCCGGAGGGCTGTAATGTTTGAAGAGCTGAATCAGTCAACTTTCTGTTCCCACAGCCTGGCACTGAACCGGTAAGAAATGTGTTTGACAAGCCGGGCGTGGTGGCGCACGCCTGTAATCCCAGCACTCGGGAGGCTGGGGCAGGAGCATGGCAAGTTTGAACCCAGTCTGGACAGCTTAATGACCTGTCTCAAAATTAGTAAGGTTCTCTCTCAGAAGTAAAAATACAAAAAAGATCTTAGGATCTAGCTTCCCAGTACTGGAAAAAAAGTGTTATTTAGGTTTTTTTCGAGACAGGGTTTCCCTATGTAGTCCAAGTTGGACTCAAACTCAACAGGGAGGCCAGGCAGGCCTTGAACTCATGGAGATGCTCCTGCCTCAGCCTCCCCAGTGCTGGGATTACAGGCCTTTACTACCATGCCCAGCTTTCAGTAGGCCCCAGCGGGGAGCCTGCCACCCACAATGCCAATGTCCTCTACACTGTGAGTCCTGATGTTTCTGGCCAGCCTGGGCTACATGGTGAGGCCTTGTCTAAACGGAAAGAAAAGGCAGCTGACCCTGCTCTGTCCCTTGACAGTGTCTCCTATCTGTGCCAGTCCTTCACCCACTTGCGCTGGGCAGGTGGGGCGGGGTGGGGGAGCGGGTGGCACGGGCTTTGTGTGTGTGAATGTGGCCGGGAGGGCCCTATCTGAATGGCCACGCCATGTGGCTGTGTTAGAGCCCCGAGAGCTGGGCCGGCTCCCAGGCGTCCCTCCCTCCCTCCCTGTGCTCGTCCTAGATCGAGACCTAGAGCCCTGCCACTCGGAAAGCCTGGCCCGGGACCAGGGCGGCCGTGACACTGCCAGCCCCCACCCTCCCTCGCCGGGGCTGGGGCCTTGCCTGGGGCCTGGAGGACAGGCAGGAGCCCGGCCAGTGCAGGGAGACGCCAGGGCCGCTGGGGACAGAGCGGGTGGCCTGGGGCAAGGCCGTGCCTGAGCCCAGGGGAGGGAGCCAGGCCCCAGCCAAGGAGCCGGAGAACTCTGTCCGTGCCAGGCGTGTTTCCGGCACTTCTTGACCCGACAGCGCTCTTTCTTGGGCATGTTTTCCTTATCCTTGCTTTTTTTCCTTTTTAAAATTTTATTTCTTTGTTTTTGAGAGAGGCTCGTGCCAGGCATGGTGGTGCACGCCTGTCATCCCAGCACTTGGGAGGCTGAGGCAAGAGTATCGCTGCAAGGTCGAGACCAGCCTGGGCTACAAAGTGAGTTCAAGGCCAGCCTGACTGCATAGCAAGACCCTGTCTCAAAAAGAAAAAAAAAAAAAAAAAGAAAGAAAAAGAAAAAAGAAAGACATGATGATCCTCCTGCCTCAGCCTCCAGAGTGCTGGGATGACAGGCCTCCGCCACCACGCCAGGCTGCCAGGCTTCTTTTTTTCCTTTCCTTCAGTGCTGTGGATTGAACCCTAACCCTTTGCATTGAGCCTCATCCCCAGTCCCCTTTTATTTTCTTATTTTTATTTTGAGACGGGGTCTCCAAGACACCCTTCACAGCCCTCAGTCTTCTCACCTGTAACTGGGCGGTATTTCCCCAAACGGGCTATTGCCAGCGATAGATGGAGTCGCCTGGATCTGGCACTGGAACTGGGACACCACAGGTGCTTAGCAGGCGGTGGGTTCCTCTTCCTGCTCCTCACTCCGGCCGGCACAGTTCCGTGAAGGGTCCCAGGGCCTGTGTGAGGGAGGAGAGGGCAGCAGGGGAAGACACGGGCAGAGCTCAGTCAAAGGGGTGCCCGAGCTGGGCATGGTGGCGCACGCCTGTAGTTAGTCCCAGCACCTAGGAGGCTGAGGCAGGAAGATCACTATGAGTTCCAGGCCTGCCTGGGGTACATACTGAGTTCAAGGGCACCTGAACTGTGTAGGGAGACCCTCTTTCAAAAGACAAAAACAACAAAAAAAATCAAAACCAAAAGGGTGCTGGCGCGCCCTCTGCTGGCCAGTGGTGCTTAGAGTCAAGCCTGAAGGCCGCTGGGCCAGCTGAGACCTGGAACTGAGCCCCCTTGAGCCTCCAGGGCCTGGGTGGCAGCAACCTGCAAGGACCAGGCTTCATTCCTGACAGCTGCTCCCCGGGCTCTGCGTGTCTGCTCCTCCTGAGTCTCTCAGGCATCACGGAGGCTGCTGCTGGAGCTCTGGCGGGCAGCTGTGTGGTGCCCTGGGACACCGGGACCTCACTGTCCCCCAAGCAGCCCGCCGCACGCGGCCGGAGACTGCCTGCTGCAGGTGCCTGACTGCGGTGAGCACCAGGAAGACGCCATGGCCCACAGGTTCTCCCGCTGGGCCACCGAATAAGACTGCAGCTGCCACCTGGAAACCCATGGAGACGGTGCCAGGGTCAGGCCAGCCGCCCTCCTCCTGAGCGCTGTGTAGACCGCTGCCGGGGTCACTGCTGGCGGCCCGGGCTCCGGCCTGAGCCTCCTAGCTGGGTATGTCTTGAGCCCGCCTGTCCCGTCTCCCCTTGTCATCTTCAGGTCCCCCGGGGCCTTTGCACCTCCATAGCTTCCCCTGTCCCTTCCCAACCAGTCCTCTGCTCCATGAGCAAACTGCATTTCCTTTTTTTTTTTTAATTTTTTTTTTTCCTGTACCGGGAATCGAACTCACGACCTCGTGCTTGCCAGGCAGGCGCTGTGCCGCTGAGCTAAATCCCCAGCCCCCAAACTGCATTTCTAGAAGCCTGGCTCCCACTGCTCTCTAAGCCTCTACCCCCACTCCGGCCCTGGAGTTCCTCCCCCTGGTGCCGCCTGCCCGTGGCATTTGCTCCTTTGCCAGGGAGAGGATGGAAGCCCCTTTCAGCAGTGTGGGAGGCCAGGCCCAAGCTCACTACCCCTCCTCCCCGGCGAGGCGAAATCCCTTCCTCCCAGCTCAGGGCTGCAGGTGGTTGGTCCGGACCATGCAGCTGTGGGATTGCCTTTGTCCTGGCCAGAGCGGCTGCACGCAGGGTGTGAGGCCAAAGCCCTTCCCGTGCAGTTTAGGAACTGGGCCCGAGGTGCTGAGGTCGATCCCTTTCTCACTTGGCGAGGAGCGAGGGTTAGAACTCACGTGCTGCGGGAGGCTGCAGGGCAGGACCCCTGGGCCCCGTGGCCCCCTTAGGGCCTGTGGGTGCAGGAGTGACCCCAGCCCATCAGCCGGGGGTCCTCTCCCCGGGCCTGGCGCCTGAGCAGGGTACTCAGAGGGCCAGGGTGCCCGGGGCTCAGCGACCCTGCCGTTTCTCCCGCTGCACAGGTGCAAGAACAAGCAACAAACACGCTCACTCCTTCACATCGTGGCACCGCATTTTGTTATTTTTTTTCTGGTTTATTTTTGAGACAGGGTCTGGACACATAGCCCAGGCTGACCTTGAACTTGTGGCAATCCTCCTGCCTCAGCCTCTGGAGTGCTGGGATTATAGGTGTGCGCCATCATGCCTGGCTAGGTCCACTACATTTTGTGCTGTGTCTGCTTGCGCACGCACACACACACACACACACACACACACACACACATTTTCCCCTGATTTTTTTTTTTTTTTTGAGACAGGATCTTGCTATGTAGCCCAGGCTGGCCTTGAACTCACAGTGATCCTCCTGCTTCAGCCTCCTGAGTGTTGAGATTACAAGTGTGCGTGCGTCATCACGCCAGTTGGAAGTTCCAAGTTTGAACAGCATTTTTCTGGGAGGGCCTGCCTGGCTAGCTCCGCACTGCTCCTCTAGTCCCCAGTGCCGGGGGGAACAGGACTAAGAGTAAAAATGTCCCGTGGGTGATGAGGCATGTTAGTGACACCCTGGTCCTGCAGCGTGGGCTTTGGTTTGCCGGAAAAAGAGGCACTCTCTGAGCTCTGCGAGGACAGGTCGGGCTCAGCACGCCCGGGCTGTACAAGGCCCTTGTCTGCGGCTCCTCCTGCCCCTGCGCACCTTCTGGGGTCCCCCTAACGTTTTACAGGTGCGCGGGCCCCCTCCAGCGCTAGAGCAGGTGAGGGGAGGTGCACCAGTGCGAGGCCGCCGTGTGCAGTGAGCGCGTCTTGACACCAGGTGGCGCTGCCGGTCCGCGATGGGGAGCAGTGGGCTCTTGAGAGGCGGGCGATTTGGGGGGCTTCGTGGATTTGGGGTGCTCCAGGGCCTTCCATCCTGAGGAACCGCGCAGGGCCCTTCAGGCCAGCGCAGGTGCAGGCAGAGAACCGTCCGCCCAATCCCGCCCTGGAGGAGGCAGACTGTCGGTGACGGAAAGCCTGGGATTCCAGACGCCGCGGCTGGGCCAGGAGCTTGCGGAGGGTTTGGGGTGAGGCCAGGGGACTGGGGCAGACAGGAGGACCGACGCCTGGGCCCAACTGGAGGGCAGGGAGCTGGCCAGGATACTGGGACTGGGGGTGCAGGGGGCCAGACATCTGTCACAGTGGGGCCTCCAGGTGAGGGTGCTGCCCTTAGGTCAAGGGAGTTCGGGGCCAGGGCCAGCCCCTGTCCGAGAGCAGCCCCCACAGGTCCGCCTGGCCCGGGCCTGGTGCTGGCTCCCAGGGGCACACAGGCTCTTTGTTTTGAGACAGGATCGTGCTAAGTTGCCCAGGCTGGCCTCGGGCTTGCAATTCTCCTGCCTCAGCCTTCTGAATAGCTAGCAGTACAGGCCTGCACACCCCTGGGCCTGGTACCTCATGGCATCTTTCGTGCTCCTTGGCCTGCACTCTTGGGCCTCCGGTCCCCAGTCCGCTTATCACCCAGCGTTGGGGACAGAGACGGAGCTCTGCTGAGCAGCGCGAGGCTCCCCGGGCGTCGGTTGCTGGTCTGTGGCAGGAGGGGCGGCGCCGTCTCAGCGGCAGGTGCTGAGGGAGGCTCAGGTGTGGGGTGCAGGGACGAGCCGGGCCAGACCTGCGTCCGGCTGCATATGGAGTCTGTCCTCCGCCCGCTGTGCAGCAGGGACGCGCGTCCCGTGCCCAGACTGGGATCGGTGGTGACGCTGGGCCCCGTCCCCGGGCTGTCTGCTCCCGTAGGCACCGAGCGCCCAGCCTGGCCTGCCCCGCCCGCCCCACTCCCTCGTCTGGGGGCCCTGCACCCCACTCCAGCTGGCTGGAAGTCTATTAATATTTCAGTTTGATGAATTAAAGATTCTTTCCTACCCTCCTCCTCCTGACGTCCCAGGAGGGAATTAAAAGCGCATCTGATCCAATCACATGCCATTAGCATGCAGCCCACGAGGGCAGGCGCTGGCGGGTGTGGGCTTTTCTTCCTCAGCGCGCTTTGTCCTCTTTGGGGGGTCTGCGGGGCGGGGCTCGCGGCTGGAGGCGGGGCCAGAGGAGGCGGGGCCAGAGGAGGCGGGGCCAGAGGAGGAGGCGGGGCCAGTGCAGGAGAGGAGGAGGGGGAGGGGATAGGAGGCGGCTCCGCGGCTGTTTTGGACTGGCTGCTACCTGCAGGCAGGGATCTGGGTGGTGCCCAGGACTCAGACCGTACCTGTACCTGCGGGCTGGCCATACCGCTGTGACCCCAGGCCCAGGGTGCACCCAGACCCCTCCCCGCCGTGACTGGACTTTCCTGGGTCAGCGCAGCCTCCCTGGCCCCGCGGGGCGGTGGGGTGGGGAGCTTTGGGTTCAGCCAGAGCCCACAGATGGATGGATGGATGGATGTGAAATCCCTGTCCCTGCCTGTCCCTGCCCTGTCCCCCTGCCTTGCCCAGGTGGGGCCTCGGCTGCCCCTCCTGGAGTCCTCCTGTCCCGGCCAGCCAGGTGGCGCTACCCGTCATCACCTGACCGCTCCTCCTGGCGCCCAGAGCGCTGCCCTTCGCCCAAGGAGCAGGCTGGCCACCTGGCTGAGGCTGAGGGCGGGAGGCCTTTGAAATGTTAATAGTATTTTGACGTCCGGGCTTGTGACATCCACCCTAATGACGCTTGGCTCCGCGCTGACAGCCCCTGGACGTGTGGGGAGAGAGCGAGATGATAAGTCGCTTTAAATTGCAGCGTGGCAAAGTGGCTGGAAAATCCTGTCTTAAGCAAAAGAAAGACAGGGAAGGAGGGGGAGAAAGTGGATATGAAGGAGGAAAAAGAGGAGGCGTTCCCCCTGGGTGGTCACCCTCCGTCTAACAGGCGACCGTTCGGTGAGCACCTACTGCACGCACGCCGCGTGTGTCACCGCCCCGTGGAGGGTCCGGCCGCCCTGGGCAGGGACACAGGGCATGGATGGGAAGGTGCCCTGAGCCCCGGGCAGCCTAGGCCGCTTGGGACGACAGGGCCTCTGGGGCCATCACGTATGTGACAAGTGTGGGGCAGGAGACCCCACCGAACATGCTCACTAGCCACCACCCCTGCGGGACGAGCAGATTGTCGGGGCCCCTGGGGGTCCCTCTTGCAGAGGGGAACACTTTCCAGTCTCCCTGGGGTGAGGCCAGGCAGTGGGGACACCCAGGCGCACCGTGGGAATGGTTGTCCCAGGGTCCCCAGCTGGGGCGCTGAGCCCCTGACTCCAGCCCTGGCACCTCCTCTGGTGTCTGCAGGGTGACTTGTGGCTCCCTGGGGTCTGGGGCCTCTGCGTGCTCTCCCCAAAGCCGGCTCTTCATCCTGGAAATGGCCTGTGGGGACAGTTATGTCCCCCGTCAGATGTTCCCTGCCAGTGGCCTGGCTGAGGGGAATCAAAGTGGAAAACCATCGGGCTGGTGGTCACGGCCGTGGCCGGGGGAGCTCAACTTGGGGACCGTTCATCAGGGCCTCCAGGGCGGCTGGTCTCTCCCAGGGCCCTTGCACTTCGAAGCTCACTTTGATTTATTTCAACAAATCATCAATTCAGGATTCTCAGAGACAAGTGCCCTTTCTGCATTTGGCTTCTTTGAAAATGGAGAAGTGGAAGATGCAGGTTTGTGCGTGTGAACTGCCGCTGCAGCGGGTGAGGCGCTGCAGGCACCTGTGTCCCTCCCTGCAGAGGGGGAATAGGAGCTTTAGGAAGGCACTGGCCATGGAAAGAGGGAGCTGGGTCAGATCTCAGGAAGAACTTCCAGGTCACAGAGGTACAAAACACAATCTGAGGGGCTGGGGATTTAGCTCAGCGGCACAGCACCTGCCTGGCAAGTGCAAGGTCGTGAGTGCGAGTGCCGGTACTGGAAAAAACAAAACAAAACAAAACAAAAAACCCCAAAACAATCTTCCTCTGCCTCTTCTTCAGCCTTTTCTGCTCCAGTTTGGAGACAGTGTCCTTCTTTCCCCGGGGGGAAGCCCATCATGTACCTGGGGGCTAGAACTCCCACCCTGAGCAGAGCTTGGTAGTGCAGGCCTATAACCTCCGCACTCTGGGGGGCTGAAGCAGGAGGATCTTGAGTTTGAGCATGGCCTGGGTAATTTAGTGACTTAGTGAGACCCTGTCTCAAAAGAGAAAACAATAAAAATAAAAAGGGCTGGGGATATAGCTCAATGTGAAAGCCCTGGATTCAATCCCCAGTATAAAAAAAAAAAATTCCCACCCTGTTTACCCCACCGGTACCAGGTCAGCCTCTTGTAAAGGTTTCAGAACGGAATTCCCCTCAAACCCCAAGGTCCTCCAACTTCCGCCTGGCCCTGATCTCACAGATGGGGAGACCAAAGCTCAGAGGGGCAGGGGACCCAGGTCTCCTGGCTCCCAGCCCTGTGCGGGAGAATTGCAGGAGGGATGACAGGCGTCCCAGTGCGGCCCCAGGGAGTGGTCTCAGGTGACCCAGGAGGGTGGCCCAGAGGGGCCAGTCCTCAGGCTGGGGACCCGCACCCTGGCCGAGCCCACAGACGCAGCCATCGGCCAGTTGACAGTATTTTTTTTTTTAAACCTCTGAAAAATACAGCCCACCCAGCCTCGGCACACAGCTGCTGGGGGTGGGGGCAGGAGAATTCCAGCCAGAGCCACAGACCCAGGGCCGGGCCGCACGGTGGGTGGCTGTGTTAGCTTTGCTCTTGGTCAGTCATGGTCTGTTAGCTTTGCTCTTGGTCAGTCATGGTCTGTGTTGCAGCCCTGAATCCGTCCACCCACCCTAGGACGCTAAAGGTTGTGATCTGTGCTCAGAGCCGCCGCGGTCCCCACTCACAGGCACTAACTGGGACTGTGCTGCATATTTTACGTCCTTCTCACGGCCGGCTCACAGGTCGGCCCCGGCACCAGCCTGTGCGGTGCCAGCCTCTGAACGAGCCGGAGCCAGGACCTCCATCTTCTGGCCTGACTCAGTTTCAGGACGGGACGCGTCCCTTGTCCAAGCCGCAGCTGGCTGGCTGTGCGCGCCCTGCGTGGACAGCTCCGCAGACAGGAAGTCGAGGACCTCGGGGACAGGCAACCTAGGCACCCTGGCGCCCCAGGGACGTGGCCTCTCCAAGAACAACGGGAGTCCCCCCAAACCTCAGCACGGCTTTCCCTCCTGTCTCTAGAGAGCTCTTCCTGCAGGGGCCCAAATGGCCAAGGGGTGTGCGCAGCCCTCCGGGGCAGGATCACACTCAGTCTGGTGTCTTTTCCCAGGGCTGTGGTGTGGACGGTCTCAGTTAGGGTTGGTTGTTCACGCAGACACACACAAAGGGCCCCAGTGAATCAATGAACTGATTGGGTAAATGAGACATGTATTCGGGCCATTACATGCGACAGCAAAGAGTACAGGCTTTGCCAACAGTTATTCATTCACCAAACGCTCCTGTAGCTCACTACGGTCCAGGCACGGTGCCAGGCACTGGATGAAAGATGGTGAAGGAGATGTGGCTCTGGCCTGCAGAGTGAGGCCCGCTATTCCCGGCTCCAACAGCCCTCTGCTCTAGGGACCATTCTTTATGGGAATCAGGTTGCCCAGGGAGGAGACAGAGTGGCCCTGGCTTAGCTACAAACATAAGGTGGCACAGGAGGTCCAGGGCCCCCTGGGAGCGAGGCCCGACCAGCCTCTCCTGCTTTGCCGCTGCCACCCTCCTCCCCAGCGCCCTGGCGTTCTGCTGTGCATCCTGCCCGGGACAAGGACAGTCACACGTCAGGGCTCTAATTGAAACCACTTCTGCAGTCTGCGCTGCGATGCTCTTGCCATCCTAACAGGACTGCGTGCCTGCTCCGGGCCTGCTCGCGGTCTCCTCTCACGGGGAGTCTCTGCTGGGATTTTCCCAGGCCCCCTGGAAGGAGCGCTGCCGGGCGCAGCTTCTGGGCCCGGGCTGTCTCCAGGGTCCCTGCGGCGCAGCCAGGCCACCTGTTACACTTTGCAAACCAGTGCTGCAGTCAGCTTGCTGGGGACCCGCCCGCCCGAGGGGGATGGAGCGCGGTGGGGTGCTGTGTGGAACCATCCCTTCCCCCACACGCTAGGAGACCCGCGCAAGTAGAATCACCTCAGCGGCTCTCAGCCCCCCGCTTTTTCATAGGCTTGAGCCAGGAGCAGCGGGGTGCACTCAGGAACACGCCACATGGGGGCACACCCCGCGTGCGCCCAGGTAGAAGTGGCCCTGCGGTGGGGCTCTGGTGTTACCCGGGGTGGGAGCAGCGCGCTCTGTGCGTCCTCGGGCTCTGTTGTACTTTGTGTGTGTGTGTGTGTGTGTGTGTGTGTGTGTGTGTGTGTGTGTCTATGTTCCCTGAACCTCGACCTGGGGGCGTTGAGGAGGGGTCTCCGCCATATCTTCGGGTCGGTGTGCTGGCACGCGCGCGGGGAGCTGGGGGGACAGGGGCTCCCGGGAGAGGGCGACATTGGGGTGCGGCGCGCGGGGGA
>NW_004955437.1:2393139-2437573 GCF_000276665.1 Chinchilla lanigera | reverse complement strand
CGGGGGCGGGGCCGGGAGTCGGGGCCGGACGCGAGAGGCGCCCGCGCAGCCCGGGGTCGCGGGCTGTTTGTGCCGAAATCGGACCGTGGCGGCGGGGAGTCCTGAGCCCGAACGTTCGAGCGCCCCCTGCCCCTAGGCCCCGAGCGACACCCCCGCCCTCGGAATGGCGCCCCCTGCCATTCTCGCTGCTGGTGAGGGAGAAAGCGGGCTTGGGGGCCGTGGACTGAGCCCGGCTTGCGGGGCTGGGGCGCCGGAGCCTGGTCTGTCCGAGTGGTGGTCGCCCTGTGAGTGGCGGGAAGCTGGGGGCGCAGGGGGCTGGGGCGTGTGCGTCCTCATCACAGCCCCCCCCCAGTCCATTCTGGTGTACGGGACTCACAGGGGCCGGGCACTGAGCCTCACATACAGCCCGCGGCCCGGGGTGCGAGGGAGGGACCTCGGCCGCCAGCGCCTCCTCCGGACGGTCCCAGCTGCCCCGCATCCCCCGGGCCTCAGGCTGTGTGCTGCGGGCCCGAGAGCTTTCCTGAGGAACTGGGGAGTTGAGGGGACCCTCCCGGGGTGCAGAGAGCACTCTGCAGAGAGTCCTGCGGTCTCCTGGCTTGGAGTCCCCGCGAAGGGAGGGAAGAAGGCCTGGCTTCTGTGGACAGGGCTCAGAGCCCTTGTCTCCGTGGTCCCGCCGGGCCACTTCCTGGAGGCCCCGCGGGCCCTCTGCACCGTCCCGTCTGTGCCACCGGAGCTTCTGGGGACTTGCGAGCCGTGCCTGCCCCCGGGATGGGCACCCTGCCTGTTTGTTAGCCAGGTGACCATGCCTCACCTTCCCCTGGTTTTTGTCCTTTTGCACTCTCCACCTGCCAGCACCTTCACACTTGCAGGGACAGAGCACCCCAAGAAGCTACCCTGCCCCCCAAGTTAGCAGGGCTTAAGCCCAAGGAAGGCTCAGGAGAAGTGGGGGGGGCGCAGGCTGCCTGCCAGGGCCCAGGTCGGAGTGGGAGGAGGAGGAGGAGGAGGAGGCAGAGAGGTCAGGAGGGGAGCGGCTCTCTGGCCTCAGTGGCCCAGCCTCAGCCGCGCCTCCTCCCTCCTCCGACCAGGACCAGCGTCTGGGCCAGTTCAGCTTTCCCTGCTGGAGGCCTGAGGTGTCTGGGAGGGAGCTGGGGCCCCGCCCAAGGAGCTGGCTGCAAGGGTCAGGGGCCGGAGCCCCGGCAGCGCAGGACCCTGAGGGGTCCGCAGCCCAGGCTGCAGCCTCCTGGCCACACCCGTCCGGCTGCCAGCACAGCTGGAGGGAAGCAACCTGGACCGAGGACTCCTGAGCGTTGTAATTATAGCCAATGGACATGTCCTCCTCCTAGACAAGTGTGGAGCCGGCAGCCCCTAATTACCTCCCACCTCGAGGCATCTGTCCACCCCTGCTGTCCTCCTCTGCTCGGCCTGGAACCCAGCTTTCCAGTGGGCAGGCCCGGCTGCCAGCCTGGGCAGCGAGCGGGGCCTGCCAGCTGCTGGCTGGAAGGTTATCTCACTTCCGCAGAGTGGCAGCCGCCACCGCCGCCTGCAGGAGGCCTGGGGGGAGCTGGCCTCTGGGCTCGGCCCCGCTGGCTGGGGCTGGCAGAGGGCTGACCAGAGGGAGGAGGCCGAGGGGCTCGCCCTGGTGGGCAGCAGGGCTGGAGCAGGGGGCTGCAGCTCTGTCCCTTGCGTTTTCACGTGTGTCAGCTCTGCCCTAGTTACCTGGGCCCATCAGCACACTGCCTCTGGCCTGCATGGCGCGGGCTGCTCCTGCCCCCTCCAGGTACTGCTCCGGCCTCGTCCGGCCTCTTGGCCGCTGTCTTCCTCCCCGGCTGGGCTGGGGGCGCCTCCTTCCCAGCCAGCTTCCTTTTTCCTGGAGGCCCAGAGTCCCCGGCGCTGGGGGCTTCTCCCTCTCTCCCTGCCTGGCTGCCCCAGCAGGGCCTGTAGACGTGGAACTTACCTAGGGACCATTGAGGAGCCCAGCCGGGGGTCCCGGTCACTTGTCGTGGCCTCCCAGCCTGCCCACCTTCTCCCTGTTTCTCTCGGCTCCTTGGAAAAAAAAATGAGCATCCAAAGGGTCATAAAAATCACCCCTTAAATTAAAGCTGATGACGCCCGTTGAAATGTTTTATTATGAACCTCACCGTGGAGCAATTTCGCAGCAGCAGTGAGGCATAAATATAAGTGTACACATGTATATTAAATAAATTGGGGAACTCGGCATATAATGACATTATCAGGACCCCATTCAATTAAGGTTGATATTATCTGCAGCAATTGGGAAATGACAGCCCGTAACGACAGCCCCAGGCTTTGGGGGCCTGGTGACAGTGTTCTAGTTAAGCCACCGGCTCTGCTGGAGCAGGCCCTGGCTGCTGGTCACTGTGATCAGCCCGAAGTGGCAGGAGTGGACGTGAACCGGGGACGCCTCAGCTGGCTGCGTGGGGACCAGAGCCCTGGGTTGTCCCACCATCCTGCTCCCTAGGGTGAAAGAAACACCCTGGGACCGGGAAAGGGCTGTTCTTGCTGCCGGACCTTTTCAGGTTTGCATGTAGAAGTGAAGAGTGAAGCAAGCTGGATTCCGGATCCTGGCTGCTGGTGGCCTCTCAGATGTTGCTGCCAGCCACTTCTCAGTGCATGGCCCTGGGGTGGCCCACGGAAGGAGTTGTCACCCCAAAGTGTGGCTGTGCCCGGCCGGGGAGTTGGGTGGACCTTCTGGCTAAGGCAGGGGCCACATTGTTCGGAGCGATGCTGGGGGAGGGGCGCTGGGTGAAGGAGGGGGACAGGAAGAGGGCGGAGAGGAGGAGGCAGCATTGGTGGCAAAGCCTACAATAGCACCAGCTGCGAACAAAGACACCTGCCCACTTGGGTCTTGCGCTGGAAAGCTAGGGAGGGTGGGGGCTTGGGGTGGAAGGAGAGGCCTGGGTACCCTGGGCTTGGGGGAGGGAGAGGTCAGCGCTTGGGCTGAGCGCATGGGTCGGAGGGCCGAGGGGGCCTGCCGGGGCTGCTGTGGCTTGTGTGGGTGCGTAGGCTGCTGCCCTGGGCCTCGGCTTCCTCTTGGCACGAACCTCTACCCGTAGTGTGCTCCAAGATCTCTGGGAGCCCTTCATGGCTCCGTCCACATGATGGCCCCTGGGTCCTGCTTGGATTTGACCAGGCCCCTCTACCTGCATCTCCTCTTCAGTCCTCTCTGTCTCCCTGTGCCCTCCAGCCGTGCTGGCCTCTGGCTGGTCCTTAACCCTGAAGGTGAAGCCCATGGTGACCTCAGGGCATTTGCACCTGCTGTCTTGCAGCCCGATTGTGCCTTTCCCAGGTATCCTTGGGGCTTTCGCTGCTTTCCCTCACTGGGAGGTCACCTCCACAGGCGTCTATCCCACCATCTCAGCAGAGTGGGTCATGCAGTAGGTCCTGTGTCACATGATCCCGTCAGAAGGGGTTGTAGTCTGCATTCAGCCAAATGGAGGCCATCAGAATTTGGTGCTAGGACTGACCCCTTGTTGTGGCCCGGAAGAGCTGCTCAGGCCCCTATGGCTCTGCTTCAGTGGGAGTGCCTGCACTGGCTGGGGACCTGGATGTGTCTGTCATTTACTGCACACATGTTCCTGATCCCTGGGTCACACGGGGTTTGCAAGGATGCGGAGGCCCTTGCTGTGTTTGTAGGGCATCAGTGTCAAGTAACAGCCTGTGAGGGTCTGTGACATTGGCTACAAAGGTAGGAAGTATCAGGACTTGGGGCAAGCAGGGTAGGCTTCCTGGAGGCGGAGGGTGCTCAGCTGCTGCTCAGGGGGCAGGGGAAGAAGGGGCCCTTGGTTTAAAGTTTTCCTCGCTTAGTTTCCCCTGGCATCGCGCTAAGGCACGGTTTCCTTCTTCCCTCTCTCCCTCCCTCCTTCCACGTGCATTTCCTCTGCATCCCACTCTGCCTGGACGGAACCAGCCACCTCCAGATCAGGCCTGGCCGGCGCAGAGCAAGAGGGCTGGCTTCCAGAGCTTGTAAGGGTTCCGGTCCAGGCTGGTGAACAGATCCTGCTGTTGGGAAGGTGTGAGCTGGTCACACAGCCAGGACTCACGCGGACAGCTGGGCAGTGGATGAGGCTTTGGACAATGACCTGCTGCTTGGACGTAGGCCCCTCTCCTCCGTAAAGGCGTCCAGCAGCGAGCTGCAGCTCTGCCCCGCTGAGGGGTGGCAGAGAGGGCTGCAGGAGGAGGGACAGAGGGCTCTAGTTTTCCCCATGTTCCCTTTTGGGGGACCTGTGGCTTCTCCCTTGGCCAGGAGAGCTGAGTCGTGGGTGATGCAGGGTCTAAAGGTTCAGACTTCGTGCCTGTGAGTCACCATCCTTGCTGCCGGAACACCGGGGCCAGTGCGGGGCTGCACCTGTGAAGGGGCCTCCAGCTGGCTGAGGGAGGCCAAGGGGCCTGGGGTGGCTGTCGGAGAGCGCGGCCTCCCTCCCGGGCCAAGTGCCAGGGCCTGGCTCCGGGCCCCACTCGGCCCCTGGGAGCAGAGCGCAAGACCCGTCCTGCTCCCTCTATTTATTTCCGTTTATTCTGGTGTTTGGGTTTGGTTCTATTTCATTGGCTTTGGAAGAATAGAAGGCAGCTCAGCGGAGAATAATTGGAGGTTTGGGGCCTCACGGTGGTCCTCTCGGCTCGGCTGTTGAGCTGGGGTTTGTGGTTCTTCCTGGCTGGGCCCTGGCTGGAGAAGCACCTGCTCCTTATGCTTTCGGGTGGTCCCTGGGGCAACTTCCTGGGGACCCCCAGCCTGACGGTGGTGGGGGACGGGGTAGCCTGCAGCTGCACCCCCGCTGTCCCACCTCGCACTCACGGAGCAGAATGTTCTGGAAAACACGTGGCCTGTGACCCGTGGCCGTGTGGAGAAGGCCTCCCCTCCCCGCGGCAGCTCATCCCTGCTGCCTCCCGCTCCTGTCCTTCAGAGCAGGAGGGAGCCAGGGAGCGCGTGAGGGGAGGAGAGAGACCGGGCCCAGGCCCCGGGGGAGGGCGGCTGCCCTTGGTGTTTTGCTGGGGGGCGCCTCCCCCTAACTTTCAGCTTATTTCGGAATTGGGGTGTCTGGGCCCCGGGCTGGAGGGAAGACTTCAAAAAACCCCGCCCCGCCCGCCCACCACGCCCCGCGCCAGGCAGCGGCGGGAAGGAGGCACGGGTGGCGCCCGCCCCCAGCCGCCCTCAGCCTCTGCTCTCCTGGCGCCTTTCACTCAGGGTATTTTTACTTTTCCCTTGTTCCCGGTACACGATCAAAGGAAAGAGGGAGGCTCACAGAGGCGGCGGTTTGCCCGGCTCTTTGGAGGAGCTGGGGAGAAGCAGCCGGTGCAGGAGCATGGCTGGCGTGGGGTCTGACAGGTCGGCCGCACCCTCAGGGCTCTTGATTCTAATCCTGTGGGTCTTTGCTTTTCTCTCTTCCAAGGCCTGTGTGTGTGCGTGTGTGTGTGTGCGCGTGTGTGTGCGCGCATGCGTGTCCAGCTGTGGTCAGGCATGAAGCAGAAGCCCGTGTTGAGCACCCCACGAAGACTCTGGGAGTCACGATGCCATGGACCCCCACTCCTAGGAGCCAGTCAGGCCTTCCTGTGTTGTGTGTGCAGGGCCTGAACACACGGGGAAGTGGCTGGAGGACGTTCCTTGTCCCCAGCTCCATGTCACTCATAAGCATGCAGGCCTTGACTTTCCCATCTGTGAAATGGGCATACAATGCCACATAGCTCGTAAGTAAAGTGCTAGTGTGGTGGCAGGGCCACAGCAGGGTGTGTGGGGGGGTCGTTGGCTGTCTCCCTTCTGAGGGGCATGGGCATCATCTAGTCAGGACATCACTTCCCTGCCCGCAGCAGAATGCTCGTGTCTCTGCACCCTGCTTGAATATAGGTCACATGTGGCCACTGAAAATGTGCCTGATGGGCAGTGAGACCCCTAGATGGGTTTTGCTCCAACCTACCCATTTTACAGATTTGGAAACCAAGGGCCAGGAGAGCTGTACTCACTCCAGCACCAGGGCACTGGCAGGACTGTGGGTTGCTGGTGGCTTCTCCATGGTCTCTTCTAGATTGCGTGGAATTCAGCAGCTAGTACACTACACCCCAGCCTCCTGGTAGAGTCTGATACGCTCATTCACAGTGTGGCTGCTCCCACCCCGGATTTTAACAGCTCTTAGGGGTGAAAAGTGCTGTGGGCTTCCTGGGTCCCCTCAGTGTCCCTGGTGCTGGGATTGCTGTGTGACTGCAGGGTGTGTGTGTGAGGTCTCTGGGCTCTTGGCTCACCTGCAGCCTGGGGCCAGGGGAATACCATGCTTTTGGCCTCTGAGGAGCCGGGAGTTGGAAGTAAGGTGAGAGTCCCTGAGGCCAGAGGAGAGCCCAGGAGCTGGGGCGGGCCTGGGTGCTGCACCCCCTTCCCCTCTCCGTGGGCCGGGACTAGAGCCGCAGGGCTTCTGTGGGGAGGACCGTGGGCTGGGTGGGGCTGGCTCCAAGCCCACCTAGTGCTGTGCCGGAGGCTCCTCTTTCAGCTGCCTGGGGAAACTGAGGCAGGAGCGGACAAGTGGCTGCTGACCTCCATTGGACCAGCCTGTGGGGAGGGGCCCTGGGGTGGCCTCCGGCGAAGCCCTGACTCAGCTTCAAGCCTTCTCCCTGCGGCCTCCTGAGAGGAGCGAGGGTGGGAGGGAGGGAGGGCGGCCACAGGCTCCCAGCGAGGAGGAGGCTGGTGCTCGAAGGAACCCCCAGGGGAAATTAGCCCAAATTAGCAGTGCAAACGAGGAGAGCTGGTGTTCTCTCCTCTGCCCTTGCAGATAAATATTTAATCACAACAACAATAATAATGACGGTGATCATAATAATGCGCACTGGCTCAGGCCGTAACCTGAGCCCCACTGTCAGAAGGAGGAAGTGGGTGTGTGTGGGGGGGCATGGAGGAGAAAGCAGAAGCCGGGAAAGTCCTGCAGAGGACCGGGTGGGGAGGGTGGCCGTGCAGTGCGGGGTCCTGGCCTGCCCTCCCAGCTGCCCACCCTGTAGCCTTGGGGCTGATTTTGATTTCTTCCCAGCAGGCCTTGTGTGCCTTCCCAGGGTGCTGGGGAACCGGGCGCTAGTGGGCGCTCTGTTGCCAACCTCACTGCGTTCCTGGGCCTCAGTTTTCATTTCTGTATAATGGGTTGGGCCTGCTGGGGCTGGCTTCCCGCTCACCGTGTGTGATATCGGAGGAACACCCTGCCCCTTCCTGCCTCAGCCGCTGTTCCTGAGGACGGTGCTCTGTGCTCCTGGCCTCCGAGGGCAGCAGGCACAGGCCCTGGGAAGTCTTGAAATGTGACCTAATTTCTCCTCCAGCTCTCCCATTTCAACCAGAGTTTAGCCGCAGCCGGGAGGAAACCAAGTGGAGATTTATGGAGTCTTTGGCGATAACCTCAGCATCTCCCTCTCTCAGGCTCCTGATGAGAGATCGGAATAGCTGATGTCTTCTCTGGGTTCGTGTGTGATATTCCCTCTCCCCCTCTCTCTCTCCCCTTCTCAGGTTGGTAGGAGGAGCGGATTGGAGTCTCACTCCTTGATGCCAATCTACGCCAAGCTAGGAGCACGCTGCCCTTTCCACCACTGTCCGCTGGGACCAGGCCTGCGGGACTCGGGCTCGAGGGTCAGCGTGTTGCTGCGGCCCCGGCTGCTGGCTGCCGTGTGCGGGCCTGGACCTCGAGGGGCCCTGAGCTCTGCCCCGGCGCCCAGAAGGAAGCGGGACAGCCCTGCGTCATGGTCCACCCTGCTCGGCCGCCCCGCTGCTGAGTCCGCGCTGCGCATGCGTGTCCAGGCCGTGGGGCCGGGGGCCTGCCAGGCCTAGGAGCTCGGCCCCCCGTTCATGGGTCTCTAGGGGCTTCCGAGATGCCCGGGAAGAGGGGCTGGGGCTTGCGGGGGGCCCAGCTGCCCCTCTGCCTGCTCCTCAGCCTCTACTGCCCCTGGGTGCCTTCCTCCCTGGGGAAGCCCAAGGGCCACCCGCACATGAACTCCATCCGCATCGACGGGGACATCACGCTGGGGGGCCTGTTCCCCGTGCACGGCCGGGGCTCGGAGGGCAGGGCCTGCGGGGAGCTGAAGAAGGAGAAAGGCATCCACAGGCTGGAGGCCATGCTGTTCGCTCTGGACCGCATCAACAACGACCCGGACCTGCTGCCCAACATCACGCTGGGCGCCCGCATTCTGGACACCTGCTCGAGGGACACGCACGCCCTGGAGCAGTCCCTGACCTTCGTGCAGGCGCTCATCGAGAAGGACGGCACCGAGGTCCGCTGCGGCAGCGGCGGCCCCCCCATCATCACCAAGCCCGAGCGCGTGGTGGGCGTCATCGGCGCTTCGGGGAGCTCGGTCTCCATCATGGTGGCCAACATCCTCCGCCTCTTCAAGGTCAGTGCCCGGAGGGCCCCGCCAGCAGCCCCAGCCCTCGGGAGCCGGCCGGCCCCCTTCTCTTCCTGCCTCCACCGAGAGCCGGCTTCCCCATACGGTGCGCTGGCTTCAGGGCCTGGTCCCGCGGGGGAGCTGGGGCTTGGGCAGCGCGCGGGATCCGCGCCGCCGTGGCGCTGGCCGTGGTGCTGAAGCAGCCCCGGCCCCGAGCCCCTCCGGGACTGTGCTCCTCCCCAGGGACCCCCGGGCCAGGAGGGAGAACGGGGACAGCAGGAGGACACAGGCAGACAGATGAAGAGATAGACCGGAGGGTGCAGGGCAGGGCAGACAGACACCCAGACAGGTCAGAAATAGGGATGTTGGAGATTGCCAGGGAGAGAAAGCAAGACTTTTGTTTTGACGTTGTTTTCAAACAGTCGCACTTCCCAGGAAGATGTTTTTCTTCTGGGTCGTCCCTGGTGGCCCTCCTGCCCCGCCCCGTGGTCGCAGGCAGAGAACGTGTCCTCGTTCTGGGATGGGGTACGAGGCCGCGCAGCCCGCAGAAAATGCAGATGGGGTGAACAGGCCTGGCGCGGGTAGCAGGCCGGGCTTCTGCGCCAGGGCCTGCGCCCCGCACCCCTTCCCTCTCTGCCTCCCGCCTTGCGCCCCTCCTCCCTGCACACCTTTCTCCCCGCCTCTGAGCCCCGCCCTGCCCCCTCGCAAGCCTCCCTTCCTCTGCTGATTTGCAATTCAATTGGAGCCAAGTGCTTCGCTAAGCTGCTAAAACAACTGAAAGCTACTGGGTAGAGAGAAAAACATTACAAGCATTTTACCAATAAGTCTGTGCCTGCTTCCCTCTCTCCGAGCCGCCTGGCTTGCTCTGTTGTGTTTGTGTATGCACGGGGGGCGGGGAGAACCGGACGGGAGCGAGGCGCTGGGTCCCTCCCTCAGCCTGTGTTAAGATCGTGGCCTTCACTCTTGGCGCCTTCTCCCCTGGGGCCCCGGAGTCGGTGGAGACCGGAGACTGGTCACATGGCACAGGGCTTGTGGGGACAGACGGCTAAGGGCTGGTCCCTCTCACCCGGACCCTCTCTGGAACCCATTTACCCAGCTCCCATGATGCTCTAGTCCTTGGGGGCAGCTCTGGGGACGCGGAGGAGGCGACGAGCGGAGAGGAGGTCGCTGAGTCGGGAGAGGTGCAGGACGGGGAGGGCAGGAAAGGCAGGCATGAGCTGTGGGCCGCAGGGTCTGGGGGGCAGGATCGAGCGGCAGGCCAGCCCCCGCCCGGCACTCGAGCCTCAGGAGGGCCTCCGCATGGCCTTGTCCCGGGCTGTTGGTTTTATTTGAGGATCTGAATGAAAACACGATTTTAATTTTCAAACAAATGGATGCACTGGATGCCTTATGAGGAACGCCAAATTGCACGCAGTTCTAGGATGAAGTGAGCAACTCGAAAGTCCGCTCCTGCCAGGGGGCGGGGGGAACAGTCTCGGGGAGTGTGCCGGCTCGGGGTTCCTGGAGCACAGTTTGGGAACGGGTGGCTGGAAGGCACAGTGGGCTGGGCCGGCTGAGTCATCCCTTCCACCCAGGCCCGAGGGGGGAGGCAGCCTGTGGGGAGCTACAGGGACAGCCCTGGGCTCCCTGCCAGCCTGTCAGGTGGGGCCGGGACCCCAGCCTCCTGAAGGCTGAGCTGCAGGAGGTGCTGCTGCCAGCAGATGCTCCAAGAATGGTGCCCTGTTGGGTTTTTGCGGGCAGTGGCCGCCGATTCGGTGACTTCTGTGCTCGGTGGCCTCAGGTGACTTGGGCAGGGTGAGTGTGGGCTCAGGATCCCTCCCCGCAGCAGCCGCAGGCCTGGAGGTGGGGGAGGACTAGAGACAGGGCGCAGGGATGGAGGGCGGAGGACTGAGTGGAGCCGGACAGCGGTGGCCTGCACCCCCTGGGCCCCTTTTAGCAGCGTTAGAGCTCCAGGCCTGGGACAAGAAGCCTCCTCAATAACTGCAGTGATGGGATGAGTGGCTGGCGAGAACCTTAAAAGCTGCTCACGGAGGCCAAGCCCTGAACCCTGGGAGGGAGGTCAGACGCAGGCACCGTGCCAGGGGAGGGCCCGGAGGGTGGGGGACCAGCCCTCAGATGTTTCCCCAGCCCTGCTTCCTGCAGCCCCCACTGGGGAGTGGGGCTCAGTCCCAGGCCCGTGGGGCAGGGAGCCCGTGGCTGATATCCCCGACTTCCCTCCCACCCCTTTGCTTCACCTCAGCCTTTTCTCCCAGGACAGGGAGGACTGTGAGGAATTCCTCCCGAAGGGCCCCCCACACCTAGAGGATGCGGCCTGCACAGTGACACAGGGTGGGCACAGCCCAGGTTCTGGAGCCAGTCATTTACACCCTAGCATAAACGACTGCAAAACCTTTTCCTGGGAATAGCGTTGTGCAGAAGAAAGAACAGAGAGCAGGGTCCTAAAAGGAAGCAGTTTCCAACACCTGGACCTGTGGGAGTGGGCAGGAATCCAGAAATCACTTCTTTTCCCACATTCCCAGCCCTTTTTAATTTTTTTTTTCTTTTTAATTTGAGACAGGGCCTTAAATTGCTAAACTGCCTGGGCTGAGTGGACTTGAACTTGTGATACTCCTGCCTCAGCCTCCCAGAGCGCTTAGATTACAGGCCTGTACCACCACACCCAGTTCCAAGTCCCTTTGAGGCGCTTATTCATTGCCCAGTGAGAAAACCAACGCTCAGAGAGGGGAGGACATGCATGGTGGGGCTGCAGAATTTGGACTGTGGAACCAGACCGACAGCCTGGGGCCTGGCCCCCAGGACAGGGGCTTACACTTTCTCTGCCTCAGTTTCCTCACTGGTGAGAGGAGGTGACCCTGGCCCCGGGGTGGAAATGACGAGCTCAGGTCTGAACCGGGCCCGGCACGGTGCCTGGCGCACAGTCAGCCTGCAGGAAATGTCACCGCACAGCTTGCGGCTGGGCCTCAGTCAGCGTGAGAGACGCAGCGAGGCGGAAGCGGATGGCGCGGGGGGCAGTGACAGACGGTGACCTTTGCGGCTGATCCCGGAGCGTCGCTGCCATCTGCTTGCCCCTTGTCTTCCTGCCATGAGCTCTGCGTCTCAGCAGCCAGTGTCGCTTTGGATCAGGAGAGTCTTCCCGTTGTCGCGCTGTGGGGCGTGGAGGGGCTGTGTGACCCTGTCCCATCCGGCCTGGCCGTGGCGTCTTTGAGTCACCCACGGGGCTCTGGGCGCCGTCCCAGCGCTGGTTCCTTCGGAGCAGCTTGGGGGACACCAGAGCTGGCATCAGGGGTTGGGCTTTTGCGTCTCCGCGGGTTTTGCGGCAGGGCCGGCGCCTCCCCGGGGCCGGGCAGAAGCTCTCGGTCCTGGCCCCTCTGCCTGTGTTGTCTGCACAGCCAAGCCCCAACTAACTCTGCTTTCGCTCCTCCGATCTCACAGGCGCTCTGTTGAGCCTGGACTACAGTGCAGACCCCTAGTGCTGCTGAATCTCGCGGTCACGGCTTCTGTCTCTCCAGGAGCAGCACCCAGAGCTCATACTCTTTAAAGCTCCCTGTAGATACCACCCTATTTACTTTTTTAATGAGCCAGGGTCTTGCTATGTAGTTAAAACTGGCCTTGAACTCACTATGACATCCAGGCTGGACTTGAGCCCACAGCGATCCTCCTGCCTCAGCTTCCCAAGTCCTGGGATTATAGGTGTGTACCACCATGTCCAGTTTAGACACTACCCTATTTTTCAACCTCAGGGCCTTTGCACCTGCTCCCCAAACCCCTCCTGATCCCCACCTGGGATCTCATCTCCCACTGTGAAGCTGGATCTTTGTCACACAGACTTAAAAGCTTAGAGGCCTCCTAGCTGCAGTTGCTCTGTTGTTTCCTTCCCCTTCTTCCTGAGGGAACTCACCCCAACTTCGTCTGTGTACAGATTTGTTTGTTTTCCTGTTTGCTGTTGGCTTCTCTTCTAGACTGGCGGGAGTGGACGACAGTCAGCGCCAGGCCACATCTGCCTGTGTGTCTTGTGTGTCTGTGAGCTAAGGAAGGTCTTTATATCTTTTTTTTTGGTACTGGGAATTGAACTCATGACCTCAGTGTTGCCAGGCAAGTGCTTATGCCACTGAGCTATATCCCCGGCCCAGGAAGGTCTTTATATCTTAAATAGTTGGGAAAAACCCAAACATGAAGCCCGTCGCGGCGTGAGAAAGTCCCGTGAGCCTCACGTTTCCGGCTCTGTCAGGGAAGTGTTATTAGGATCCGCCGTGGGGCGTGGTGGCTAGGCCGCCCCTGTGGTGACGTAGGGCCACCCGGACGTGTTCCAGCCCCTCAAATGCCTTCTCCAGGCCCTCGCTGCCGGCCCCCTGCAGTCTGGTCCCCTGCCAAAGGCGCCGCCCGCACTGTTTCCAAGCTCGCTGGGTAAGAGCTGCAGGGCGAACGCGGGAGCCTCCTTGGGGGTCCCGGAGGTGGACTGGTTACATTTCCGCACTGCTTCTTTGTGCAGAGGCGAGACAGGCACAGAGCAGCTGAACAACATGCTCAGAATCACACAGCCGGTGAGCAGCAGAGCCTAGGTGGGGACCCAGGCTGCGCAGTGCTGGCTTCTTCACCCTCTCCCCTCTCTGCTGTCCCGTCTCTTGACCACCAGGCAGAAGTGCGTTTGAGGTGCGGCTTAGTGCTCCCTGCGTGGCTTCTCGGAGCCTCAGTTTACCCACCTGTGAAATGTGTGGCCCTCACCCGGAAACCACAGAGCAGGCGAGTCTCCTAGCAGACGCTCGGGGAAGTGGTGTCACCAGGACAGGGGTCAGAGGACACCAAGGTGTGAGAGGTTCGGGCCCCTTTTGTGGGGTTCTGCCGAGGGGAGGACCGCACAGCCCTCTGCTCTCACGGCCTCTCTCCCCAGGCCTGCCCCGGCAGGAGGGAGCCTTAGGCCCAGGGCCGGGGCTGCGCCTGGATGGAGCCCAGACAGGGAGGCTCACAGCCCTTCCCCAGGCTGGGCCAGTGGGCAGGGGTTCTGCTGTGGTGGCCCTGAGGCCTGGTGCAGCACCCCGTCTCCGCCAGCCTGCTCCACCTGGGAGCCCCAGGGCTGCAGGGCGGAGGGGACAGAGAGGGTGGGCGGAGGCAGGTTTCAGCCCTGGTGCCCGCAGACGGCTCTGCAGAGTTAGGAGGAAGTGGGGGCCCTGACGGAGCCCTGGAAAGGACTTGGGAGGCTGTGGGCTTCTGCAGCCCCAGGGGGCACCGGTGGGACCCTGTTTAAGCTGTGACACTTCCAGGGGGTGCAGGGCGCTGAGTCTAGGGAGACTTCCAGTTCACACCTGCTGGCTCTGGCTCCCCCGGCCCATCTGGAGCTCAGTTTACCCATCATAAATGTTCATTCATTCATTCATCGTTCATCCATCATTGGGCGAACCTCATTGATCACATCCTCCGAGTCCACCGGGGCTGTGGCAACATCCGCTCTCCACCCTGCTGCCCTCACAGTTGCCTGGAAGAGGGGTGGTAGTTCTGGAGGTCCTGGCACCCGGTCTGGCCTGGGAATGCGGGTTTAGTTGGTTGGAGATGGTCCTGCGCTCCCTGGGGACCCCGTGGGCAGCCCAGGTGGGGTGCAGCCGCCCTAGCCAGCAAACAACTGGCCGTGGAGGCGCCTGTGTCCTGGGGGCTTCATGTTCAGGGGGAGGCGGCCCTGGAAAGATGCAGCCCAGGCAGATGACCTCCTGCTGTCTTCGGGCAGAGCCAGACCCTCCTTCCGGGTCCCGGCCCTCCCAGGGTGCGTGGAGTCTCCGCTGGGGCCACCAGCACACAGGCAGGACTGGGCTGGGCTTCTCCTGGTCGATCCTGCCCTGGGTCTGCCTCAGAGACAGGCAGATGAACAGGAAGCGGGCCTGGTGGGGCCGGGTGGGGTGGGTGACTGCCCGCAGGTGGCCCTGCTGCCCCCTGGTGCCCCTCACTGTGCGGCTGTCGCTCCCACCATTACACCAGCATTTGGAGACCGGGACGCCTCAGAAAAGAGATACAGCTAATTCTGCCTCATATCCCAATTGACCTTTCTGCCGAGTGCCTTCCCGGCGGCTGGGGGAGGCGAGGAGGTGGTGCCCGCCACCTTGCCCAGCCTCCCTGGGCTGCGCGGAAGTCGTGGCAGAGGTGAGGCGGGGGCGGACGTAGGGCCTCCTGGTCTACATCCTTTCTCTACACCCGCTGTCCCCGGCTGTGTGCTTTGTGCCTGCCTCTGCCGCCTCCTCTGCCGCCTTCTCTGCGGTCTCCTCTGCTTCCCTAGTGTGGCCTGCACCCACCCCTCTTCCTCCTGCACCCTCTCCACCCTCTCCACACCCTCTGCCTCGTCTTTGGGCTCTGCGGGGGCGTGGGCGGCCTCCTCCCCGACCTGTGATTAGGGGTGGGAGCTGCAGGCAGCAGTCAGTCTGCTCCCGGCCGGGCCTCTGACCCACAGGGGCCGCCCCCTACCTGGAACCATGATGATGACCTTGGGCATCTGGGACCAAGCAGTTCCTGGTGGGCACCCACCCCCCAGAACCAGTGCCCTGACTTGGACTGTCCCCTCCCACAGAGCCCTGGGGCACCCCACTCAGTGGGCACCAGATCCCCACCCATCCTGGTACTGTACTGGGCTCTGCTTCACTCCCCTGTGGGTGAGCGTGGCTCTATTTCCCAGGGATGGGAGGCCAGGCCATTCGCAAGGCTATGAGTCTGCTTCAGAGAGAGACATCGTTCGAGATTGAGACAGGGGTGGTGACACTCAGGGGGCTGAGGCAGGAAGGTCCAGCCCAGCCTGGGCAACGCAGTGATTTAGCAAGAACTTGTGTCAAAATTTAAAAAGGGGATATAGGAGGGGCTGGGGGTGCAGCCCAGTGTGAAGACCCTGGGTTCAGCACCCAGTACCTCACACACTCACATGCACACGCACATGCATACAGACATGCACACACACACATGCATACACACGTCAAAACATTGCGGCCTGCGTTCAGATCCTTGGGTGGCTTACTTGTCCTCTCTAACCCAGTTTCCAGATGTGTAGAATCAGCCAGGTGTGTAGTGGAGGGACACGAGGCCTTGCACAGCGCTCTTGCACGGCAGGGGCTCCGGAAACAGCAGCAGTTGCCAAGGTGCCGTGTGGGGTGAGGGTGGGTTCCCCTCTCTGTCCACCTTTCCCTCTCTCATCCTGGACCTTGGTTCCCTCTGGGCCTCAGCGTCCCCCTGGCGTGTGCTGAGAGGTTACCTGGGGCAAACGGGCAGGAACAGCTCACAGTGGCGCCCCGGCCCGGACTGCGCCTGCTCGGGGAGGCTTCCCAGTGTGATCCTGGCGTCTGGGCGCCTTTGTCCCCAGGGCTGTGGTTTGTGGCTGGAGGGGCGGTGACAGCGTTGGCCTCTGCCAGGACCTTGCGTTTGTGTGCGCCTCTCCTTTGCGTCAGAAGGGGCATCCTCGCCGTGGGCCTCACGCGGAGGGAGGGATTGCTCGCTCTCATGGAGGGTGCGTGTCTGTTTCTATGTTTGGGGTGCTGGGGGTTGAACCCAGGGCCTTTGAATGCTCAGCACGTGTTGTACCCTGAGCTGCACCTCCAGCCTCTAAGCCTGTATTTCGATGATGATTTCAAGCCTGTGGGAAGTTAGTACCCAGGGGACGGCCTGTGCCCACCGCCGGCACACGGTGGTGTTTTGCTGCTGTGGCATCAGAATCTGTTTTCATCCTGAAAGAGGAAACTTTGCAAATAGGTGCAAAGCCGCTGCATGCACCCCCTTGTCCCTCTCCCTTCTCCTCCTCTTGTCCTGTCCTGGATTAAACTCTTTTTTGGGGTACTGCAGATTAAAGCCGGACTACAGTCCCTTCCCCCTTTTATTTTTTGACAGGGTTTCGCTAAGTTTTAATGTTGCCCAGGTTGGCCTTGAACTTGGGATCCTCCTGCCTCAGCTGTAAACTTTTTTTTTTTTTTTTGGTTTTTCTCCGGTACCGGGAACCGAACTCACGACCTTGTGCTTGCCAGGCAGGCGCTTTGCCGCTGGGCTAAATCCCCAGCCCCTAGCTGTAAACTTTTAATTCCTGCACACTTTAGCCTGTGTATGTCCCCATGACTAATATTTCGCCCAGTTTTGTGTTTTGAGCTTGAGGAGAGCGGGATTGACCGTGTGCCTTCTGCCCGTGGTTGTGCTCCTGCCCCACCAGCCAGGTTTGCTTCGCCCCTTTTCTTGGCTGCATCGTGCTCCGCTGCGGGACTCTGCCTCCGAGTGCTCCCTCGCCTAACCATTGAGGTCGCCCCAGCAGTTCCTGAGGACCGGTCTGGAGGTGCAGACCTCCTCGCTGGCGACCTCAGCGTGGGCGGAGCTTGAGGCTCAGGCCCAGGATGGAGGTGCAGGCTTGTGAGGAGCCAACCGGCAGGTCTCCCAGGGGCTGCTGCCTTGGTTTCCCCAGTCTGAGGAGTCTCTGCTTTCTGGACCCGCCTTGCCCTGGTTCTCTGCAGCACTTCGAGGGCCCCTGCTGGGGCGGGCGTGCCGGGAGGAGCGTGATGTGGAGGCTGCTGTCCTGCCCCTGGGGGCTCCGGGGCTTGGGGTCCCTTCATGGCCGAGTAGGTGACAGCGGGAGCAGGATGTGACGGGTGACAGGCGTCTGCTCACATCCGCGGGCTGGGGCTGCCGCTGGAGGGGCTGCAGATGGCTGAGGTGAGGCAGTATTAAGTGCCTTATGAGTGCTCTGATTATTTTAAATTGCTTAAGTGGTTTCTTAAGATGGCCCTAAGTATCCCAGCGACACAGACATAAAATCAATTAGGAAAGTACAACAAGCTGGACCCGGGAAGGCAGCTCTCACACCTGCCCCTGCCCGCACCTGCCTGGGATGGGTCTGTCACCTCCCTAGCCCTGCCGCAGCTCTGCTGGCCTTGGGCTGTGCTCTCTCTCGCATCGCTGCCCATGGAGGCCTTGAGAGCGTGGCGATCCTCCTGCCTCAGCCTCCCAAGTGTGTTGGGATTACTGGCATGCACCACCATGCCGGACTGTGGCCTTCTCTGGATAACGGTAGGGGTGAGTGCTTGATGCTCTACCCTGATTCAGTGTTTAGGGACCCAAAGGACACAGCCTGGGCCCCTTCCGGTGAGGTCTCAGGTCTGCTGCCATAGGCCAGCAGGGCCGTGTGCTCGCTCCCCTCTCCCAGCCCTCCTTGGTGCCCCAGTGGCCGGCCCTGACCCAGCCTGTGCGTGGCCTTGCATAGGAGGTCGGGAATGATGTCACTCACTCTTCCACGGATCCCCGCAGAACCTGTGGGAAGAGCCAAAGCATCTTAACAGAAGCTGAGCTGAGTGGCCTGGATGCCAGGCCACGGGCACCTGTCCCTTGCCCCCTGGCATCACCCGAGTGGGCTCCCCATGCCTGTGCGTTCATGGGCATGTGTTTATGGAGGACCTGCTCCAGGTCCCGGTGTTGACGGGGATCAGGGAGGCAGCTCCTTAGCTTTGTTTGGTTTCCAGTTCAGTGTGATGTGCGTTTTATGTTTACCGTGGGGTGTGTCACCTGCGTGTGGCCTGGGGCTTTCAGGACTTTCAGATGCCTGCACACGTGGCTTCTGGGTATTTCTTAGAAACCGCCATGGGGGTGTAGGGCGCCTGGGGGATGGGAGCAATCCCCCCAGTCACAATTTATAATCTTTCACAGGAACTTCATTTTACCTATGGACGGTCTGGACAGCCTCTCTATTTTACAGATGAGAAAACTGAGGCCCAGAGAAGTTAATGTGTGCAAGGCCACCCAGGCAGTTAGAAGCACAGCTGGGCTTAGGAGCAGGGTCCCAGGCCCTGCTCCACTTGTGCCCAGAAGTCACAGGTGCAGCCGGGGGACCAGTGGGCGGCTCTCGATGTGGAGCTCAGGTGGTTGCTGAAGGTGCCCTGCAGGCTGGATCGGGGCCGCCCGCCCTCCCTCTCCCCTGAGCAGGGAGCCCCCTCAGTCCTTCCTGTTGCCGAGGTTAATAAAGGCCAAACTGTTTACTGAGGACTTGGAAGAAAACAGGAAAGCGTGAGGAAGAGAGAAAGATTGCTCAAGTACCCCACTGTCCACTATCAATTACCCCACTGCCCAGTAGTCCGTGGGCTTCCTCCCCACCCTCCTGCCATTCACTGAGCGCGAGTGCAGCCTCTGTGTGGTTCTGTGGCCAGCGTGTGTCCGCTGGAATATGGCGTGAGCGTCTTCCAATATCCCAAACACTCAGATGAGGTGCTTAATGGCGGTACAGTCGCCCGTGGGGGCCTCGGCCTCTCAGAGGCACCGTGGTCACTGGCGGCTGTGTGGCCGGGAGGTCTGGGGGCCTCCTCTCCATCAGGCGTCGCCATGACAGTGCAGCCTCCGGCCGGGCGCAGGTAGCAGACGTGGGAGGCTCCCGAATTGGAACAGTTATCCTGGGAGAGCCAGGTGCTCAGGTGAGCTCCCCGAGGCTGGGTGGGGAGGTGGACGCGGCAGGTGGAGCGTGGGAGGTGGGAGCAGGTGTCCCTGGCGATGCCGCGGGTGTGGGACGCGGCGTCTCAGCTGAGCCGTGTGGTGCAAGGGCCAGCGCGTGGCTTTACTTTCTGCCCACCGGGAGGATGAGCCCCCAAAGCCCCAGAAATCAAGCTCAGGGATTGAAGTCAAATGTGTTGGCTGAGTAGGGGTGGGCGGGGGGCCAGGCGGCAGGAGGGGGCTGATCTCCCAGGAGCCGCTGTCTGTGGACAGGTGGTGGCATGGCAGGAGGGGGCTGCGGGAAGCAGCTTGGCTCCCCGTGGACGCCCTTCCCGGCCACGCCCAGCGCGGCCTTGCCTGCCTGCACTGCCCTTCTGTGGTCCTGGCCTTTCTCCACGTCCCGCTGCTTCCATCTGCTGACCTGTGCGCCCAGTGCCCCTGAGAAAGCTGCCCCGGCAGGGTGCGCTGCCCGCTTCTTCTCCTGCGCGCCTGTGGACTTTGAGGTATAACGCACGCACAGGGAAAGGAGCACATTTCGGACGCGCCGCCCGGGGAGCGGTTAGGACGTGTGTACCGGGTGACCACAACACGGCATTTCCAGTGCCCAGGGCCCCCGGGCTGCTCCTGGCCGGCGCCCCTCCCTCCCAGCGCGTCTAGCAGCATCGGCTCGACGCGTGTGCCTGGGCACGCGCTCCGCTCTCTGGCTGGCTGCTCTGCCCTCCTTGGCTGCGAGGCCCGCCCAGGGGCTTCGGGGTGTTGGTGGTCCTCTCTTTTTTCTTCCTGTATACTATTCCATCATGTCACTCTTTGGATAGTTCATCGTTTATTTATCTGTTCTGCTGCTGCTGGACACTTGGGCTGAGTCCAGTGTTTGGCTGTTGAGAATAAGGCTGTGCTCAGCAATGGCGGGGGGCATGTCTCTCAGTGCACGCGCACCCTCATTCCTTGTGTTTGTGCGTGTGTGCATTTGCAGCGGGGCTGCCCGCTCACAGGCTGCGTAGGACCAGTGGACAGTGCTGGTGGAAGGGCATCAGCTCTACAGTTGGGCTGTGTCTCTCTTGTTCCCATAGTAGGTGCTCAGTGAAAGAATGGTTGAATTTTCTGGGTGTGGTGGTACAGGCTTGTAATCCCAGCACTCGGAAGGCTGAGGCAGGAGGATCGTTACAAGTTCGAGACCAGCCTGGGCTACAAAGTGATCAAGGCCAGCCTGAACTGCATAGCGAGACCCTGTCTCAAAAAGGCATTAAAAAAATAAAAGGATGGTTGAACTTTTGTACCGGTGTGCGTTGGGTGTCTGGCTCGGCGTAGCTGAGATAAGCCGCCACGGAGGAAGTTGGTCTCCCCGGCCCCACCGTCCAGGCGGGGAAACTGAGGCTCCTGCAGAAGGCGGTGGAGGGCAGCGCCTCCCAGTGCTAGGTGGCATGAGTCTGCCGTTGCTTGCTCTTTTTCAGCTCGCCCACTTGCCTCTCATTCGGACTCGTATTCCAGTCCGGGGGCCGCTGAATTAAATCTCGTGGTGACCCAGTTAGCTCCTGACCCAGCCAGCTCCTGAAGGATCCTTCAGCTTTCGTCATCTGGAGCCTGTGCCCCAGAATCAGGGACAGCCGTGCTGGGCGAGGGCCGCTCGTATGCAAGGCAGGCTCTCTTCCGGCGTGGCTGACCATTATACTTGTTTTTACCTTTGTGGAGTCCCTCTGCGTTGAGTGTGGCCACCCCCGGAGGTGTCAGCCTGGCCACTGTCACCTGATGTTCTGAGTGACAAACACGATGCTCAGATGGTTGGTGTGAGGTGTCCGGGTTCCTCCGGACCCCAGGCACCTCACTGAGAAGGCTGTGCTCCTCAAGCTGCGGTGTTTTAGGTAGGCTGGGGCAGGTGAGGGCTGGAGGGAGGCCAGAAGCCCTGCAAGGCTGGCCCTGCGGCCCCTTGGGAAACCGGAAAGGCTCTTTCAGCCCATTGATTGACTAAATGGTCTGTGAGAGGCCAGAAAGGTTTGCCAGCGTCTTGGGGCAGCCCCGGGTCAAAGTTCACCTCCAGCCCCCGTGGCGGGTGTCCGCTGTGCTGAAGCCGGATGCCCGCGGAGGCCGGGGAGAGGCTGCAGTCCAGCGCCGCCCTGAAGTCCTGCGCTGCCATTTACATGGGGAGCCAGGCATGTGGCTGGGCAGACGGTGCGGGTGCCTTGATATTTTAATTGAAGCCTAGAGACACGGTTGCTCTCTCTGCTGCGCTAACAATGTACGGAATAAATAATTCAGCGGTGCCTGTGTTGTGCCTGCTGTCCTCGCCCGTGGGGGCGGCCACACGCGTGCTCACACACGCAAGCTGCCGGGTGGGCCCGGAGCTGCTGGCACGGGCTGGTGGCTGCACCGGAGGCAGCGTTGCCGGCTCCGTTCAACCCTGTGACTTGGCTCTCCCCAGCCACCCCTGAGCAGAGATTAGCAAAACGCGGGCGACTGCTCCTGGGTGCAGCGGTTAAGTGGCACTTAAAGGTCCATTTGTCCTCCGAGCAGCCCGAAATGCCAGCGCCCTGGAGGAAGGGACCCTGTTAATGGCATGCTTCCGGGCTGTGCGCGAGCGAGTTCCCTGTCACTCAGCAAGTATTTTTGGAGCTCTGGGTTGGTGCAGGAGACTGAGCAGTGGGGGCCGCAGAGGTTGCCAGAGCGAACGAATCTGGGCGCTTCCTGGCTGGGGAGGAGCAAGGGGCACGTGATTGGTCACTGCTCCAGTGGGAGGTGCGGGGCGGGCTGGGGCTCAGAGAGAGGCAGTTCCAGAGGGGTGCATGGCATGGCTTCCTGGAAGAGGTGGCCGGGGTCTTGCAGGCACAGAGGGAGCCAGGCCAGCGCTCCCAGCACAGAGAGGACGGGACCTCTGTCACGTCAGCGCTGTGCACGGGCAGAAAGGTGGCTGCTGAGCAGAGGGAGCTCGGGCCTGGGTACTGCCGAGTGGCGTGTGGCTGAGCTTGGGGTTAGAAGTATTCCAGGGCAAGGCTCAGAGAACCATTAGGAGACGAGGGAACGGTCCAGACTGGAAGTGACAGTGGCTCTAACATGGTCTTAAACAGAGAGACATTCATCCATGCAATCTTGGAGTAGCTATTTTTTATGCACCAGCTGTTGGCCCAGGTTGTGGTTGCATCAGTTGACAAAAGCCACACAATCTTTGTGCAGTGGAGCAGATCTCATGGAAAGCAAGGGCCGTGAACACGGTTAGTGATGATCCAAGTGCTGAGGGGTCGGGGTTTAGAGAAAGTTCAGGGAAAGAAGGGCTCTTTGTAAACGAGGCAGCGGGAGAGGGCCTGGGAAAGGGGCTTCTGAACGGAGACCCAGGTCAGTGCAGCAGGGAGCCAGGCACTGGGTGGCATTTTGCAAGGCAGGTACAGGCTGTGCAAAGGCCCTGAGGCAGGAGTGTGCGTGGCCCATTTCAGGAACGACGGGCTGTTCAGGAGCAGGGGACAAGGTCGCAGGGACTGGGTCAGTGGGCCTTTGTGGTTCCTGAGGAACCGTGATGTTGAGTTCAGGAGCGGTGGGTGATCTTTGGAGGGTTTTAAGCAAGGAGATGCCCTCTGTGGCTGCCGCATGGGGGGTAGCAGCATGCCGGGCAGTGCCCTATCTCTTCTCTTCCCTGCTCCTCCCCCTTGCCCTAGGGGGTCTCAGGCCCCAGCCCTGCTCCACAGAAAGCCCCAGAGGTGTCTGGGACCTTGGTAATTCTGCAGAGCCTGGTTCCTCTGGCTCTTGACCTTCTGCCACTGCTGGGTGGACCCTGCCCAGGGCCCTCTCTGAGCCTGTTTTCCTCACCTGTAGAGAGGGTGTTGTGACAGATGTCCCCCTCTTGGGGTGACATGCGGTCCCAAGGGAGGAAGGCACTTGGGATCACAGCTGTGCAGCCAGTGAGTGGATGAAGGCGCTGACTTAGGGTGGACGCTGGGCATAGCTGCTTAGGGAGCTGTGGCTCCAGGAGGTCCAAACACGGATCCAAACACGGATCCAAACACTGCACGGGAGAGAACTGGGGGGAGGGGTCCAAGGAGGGTTCCAGGGGGCGCTTGGTGCCCTGGGCTGGGAGTAGGGGCTGATTCCTGATTCCCAGGAATTCCAGAGAAACTGGAGGGTGGGGAGCAAATTGCCCCGAATGCGGGGTGTGTTGATCAAGGGGCTCCTTCGGGGGGCTGCTGTACTGGGCGTGGGGGACTGAGAGACTGCCGGGCCACCGCCACGATGCGGTTGTAGAGCCGTAGCGGGCGGGGAGAGGGGTGCAAGGCGGGCCCGTTGAGTTTAACCCTGTTTTTATCGTCCATTGGATAAATAACTTTAAGATGGAAAGTGGGGGATGGACAGGGCGAAGTTTGATTAATTTCGAGCTGGGTTCTCGTTTGTTCATTTTCTTCCTATTCAGCAGGAGATTAAATCAAATTACAAACACTGCCTCTTCCTCCCTGGGCAGGAGCAGGCCGAGGGAGCCATGCTGGTCCCCTTAACACCACAGTCGTTAGGGGCAGCTGGGGAGCAGGGCGGGCTCCCCACTTCTCTAGAGAAGGCCCCTGTTGCTCAGTGAGGGCCCCAGTGGGAGGCCTGGACATAGGACAGGGACAGTGACTGGCTCGGGCTGCTCGCCAGCGGTGTCCATTACCCGGGCAGCTGGGGCTGGAGCCGCAGGCAGGGGGCGGGCGTGCACATCTTGGGGCGCCCTCCGTGCTCCCCCAGCCCACTGCCTCTGCCGTGGCCTTTTCTGCTCCTCACCCGCCACCTCCAGCTCTGCCCCGCCAGGCCGGCTCTCCTGCCCCGGGCTGCCGGGGCCAGCATCCCCCCCTCCTGCTTGCGGGGGCGGCTGAGTTCCGGCCGCTTGTGGGGCGGTGAGGTTTGGGGGGTTCTGAACATTCTTGTGCTCCCCGCAGTGCGCTGTCCGGGCTGCCCTGAGCCTGTGTGCAGAGTGTGCATGTGGAGGTACGTTGGTGCAGTCAGGTGTGTCTCTCACGGTGCACGCTGTAGCCTGTGTCCAGGAAGCCCGAACAGGGTGCAGGGAGCGCTGCACACTGGTCCATGCCTGTGCCAGTCGGGTCCCCGTGTGTGGGGTGAGCGTCCCAAAGTCTCCCGTGTGCCGTGTGCATGGAGTGCACTTGCCTGCCTCAGAGCACCCTGCACGGGTCTCTGTGTGTCTCTGTGTGTGCCCGTGCATGTGTGTGTGCATGTGTGTGTGTGTGTGTGTGTGTACCTGAGTGTGTGGAGTGGTGAAGGCTTGAGTGTGTGTGTGTTCTCTCCGGGCTCGTCTGGCGTCGTGAGCGTGGCATGGCTCCTGGCACGCTCATCGGCATGTGTGATGCCAGGTCCCCACTGGCTCGTACCCCAGCCTGGGTGGGACTCCGGAGCTGTCCAGGCCTCAGCAGCCCTGGGGTGCTGGATGCGTCCCCACCTCCGCGTGGCTACTTGCTGCCCTGGCCCAGTGTGCCGTGGGGCCAGGCCATTCCCGGTGGCCTCCTGACTTTCCCACCCTCAGCCTGCCCTGAGGGACCTCCCGGCCTGGCTGGAGGAAGGCTGGGCAGGGGAGAGGCGCCAGGCAGGGCAGGTGGTGCCAGGGGAGGGCACTGTCTTGAATCTACGGCCCCAGGGGCTCAGCCCCTGCAGCTCGCAGGCTGGGGGCTGCCAGCTCCACATCAGGCACAGCTGGCAGGGGCGTGTGGCACAGGTCACGTAAAGAGGGGGTGAGAGGGGCCGCGGGTGAGGGGCCAGGAAGCGGGGCTACTTTAGGGGGATGTTCTGCGCCTCTCTCAGGTGGGGGAGTTCGATTAGGGAGGCGAGCGAAGTGGGAGCAGAGCCCAGGAAAGTGGCAGGGCGGTCGCCGCTCAGTCCCCAGAGCCGGCAGCCCCCGGAACTGGAGAGGGCTGTGTGCGTGTGGCCAGCAAGAGGCCCACGCTGGACACCGTGGAGGGAGGGGTCCCCCCCTGTCTAAGCTCTCCCCTTCCAGGGGGGCTGGCTGGGTGGACCCCAGAGTCGGGGCTCCCGGGCTTGGCAGTGGGCGTTGGGAGTGGGTGCAGGGCATAGGGCAGCGCTTGGGTCCTGAATGCCCGCTGTCTGCTGCCCGGCAGGCCCCTCCCCACCTCTGGCCTTGGACGCTGCCCCGCAGGGACCCGGTGGGCTGGGTTTGCTGGAGCAGGCTCTTCGTCTCTGGCTTTGCGAGAGATTCAGGGGCCGAGGGCGGGACTGGGAGGAGGGCCCAGTGCTTGGGGGTGCCCCCTGACAAGAGTCTGTGCCACCTCCTCCCGGCCGCCTCATTGTCTGGACAGATGTGCTGGTGGCCCTGGCCCTGGCCGTGGGCGTGGAGCGAGGCCAGTGGCTTTGGTGTAAATCCTAGTGCCCGAGCAGAGCGTGCCTCCTGCAGTCAGCAGGACCCTGCCTCTGCGGTGTGGACAGCGGCACCTGCCTTGAGCTGTCGGGATTAATAAAGTGAGAAGGTGGTGGGCAGCTCTGTCACTGTGCAGTCCGCGGGGAAGGCGGCCTGGTGTGACTTCCGGATGTGCACCGGAAGGAGGTCAAGGTGGGGAGGGGTGGAGGAGTGTAGGTACCACCCGCGGGGAGCATACTGTGGGGACGTTCTCAGCCTGCCAGGGACCGTCCTGTTCCCTACCATGTCCCAGTGCCTGACACACTGTGGGCATGTGGGATGTGGCCACCAAGCTGAGTGGGACACCTGGAGGTCCTACAGTGGAGAGAAGTTGGTCCTGGGCAGGTGTACAAGGGCTGACCGAAAAGTACAGCACGTATTTAAATTTTACAAAAATTTATTATAGTAAGAGACATGTTGTTGTGCATTCCCCTCAAAATACTGCCGGTTGCTTCAAGCACACTTACCCCACTTACTTGCTACTTTTTTTGTTTGTTTTTTTTTGAGACAGGATCTCTGTAGCTGGCGTTGAACTCACTAGGTAGCCCAGGCTGGCCTTGAACTTACACACTGATCCTCCTGCCTCAGCCTCCCGAGTGCTGGGATTACAGGAGTGCTCCACCATGCCCAGCTACGCTTGCCACTTTCTGAAGCAGTCCTGGAAGACCTCTTTCGTGAGTGTCTGTACAAGGCATGGCCACCAGTACAGTGAATGGTGCTGCTGAATGTCATCTAGTGGAAAGGCAGGCTCGTAAAAATAGGTGCATCCTCATCCACTTTGTTCCCCGGATCTGGCACTGTGAGATTTCTGGCTCCTCTACAAAAGAAAAACGACCATGGAAGGTGAACCTGAATTGGTTCAGGACCTGGAGGCATCCAGGACATCACAACTAGACAGGCACGAAAGAGGACTTGTGGACCCGCGTCAGAAAGTGGCAAGTGTGAGGAGACATTTGGGGGAATTGGTGGCAAAGTATCCTGTACCGTAATAAAGTTTTCTTTAAAAAAGTAAGTTCTCACTGCATTTTCCGATCACTGCTCCTGCACCCCACATTGTATCTGCCCCCCAGCAAAAGGTGCTGGGGGATGTTTTGGGGGCTGAGCATCCAAGGAGGCTGCCACACAGGCCCCGAGGGTGTTGGAGGTGTTCAGGCCAACGCTTCCTCTTGGTGGAGGAGTGTGACGAGGATGCCACCTGCGTGTGTCTGGCATGTTCCCGCCCCTGGAGGTGGCCAGGTGCTTGTACCGCTGCCTGTGGAGGTCGGTGGGGACCGGCCAAGTTAACTCCAGGCAGTGCTAACTCCCAGCACACAGTAGGTGCTCAGCAAACTGGAGCCGCAGTTAGAGCTGTCGTCGCGACTGTCAGGTGAGGAGCTGGGGCTGGGTGTCACGTGGCAAGTGGGGGCAGAGGAGGACTCAGGTCCTTTCTCTGTGGCACTGGGTGGCTGGGGACCCCTCAGGGGCCTGGTGGTCATGCAGGGGCAGGAGGGAGCAGGCAGCTGGCCCTGGAGAACCTGCTGGCTGTGCTCCTGGCTCCCCGGTTTCTGCTGGGCTCAGTGTGGTCACAGGAGGACGCTTGCGAGCTGGAGGCCGTGTGTATGGGGGGCGGTCGCATTCCTCTATCTCAGTAGCCACTCCTCGTCCAGCCACGGCCAACTCTCATGGGACCGCAGCACCTCTCTTCTCAGGCTGTGGTCGCCAGCTCCTGTGTTTTTTCCTTCAGTGCTTGAATCTGCTATGGGCTCCTGGCCCAGAACCTGTGCACCTGCTGCCCTCTTCTGCCTGGAATCCTCTTCCTTCCCTCCTCACCTGGTGACTGCCTACGCTGTTCAGCTGTCAGATTCGTGTCCCTGTCTTGGTCACTCTGGCAGACCCACGCTCTCGTTCCAGCTGTCCCAGCCCCGGCACTCCTGGGGTTGTGGTCGTATGGCGTCGGTGTGCATGCAGAGCTGGGCTGTGTCTCCTCGGGGCTTGGCTGTGCCAGGGCAGGAATCTGTCTGCTGCTGCTTGCCGTGGCATCCTGGTGCTTACCAGGGTGTTGAACACGCAGAGGTACGATACAAGGTGTGAGTGAAAAATACGGTGAATGTTTAAGTCAAAAACAGTTTATTACAGTAAACAGATATCACCATGAATGCACCTCAGAATCCCTCCCCTTGCTTCAGACACTTACCCATCATCCTTGCCACTTTCTTTTCTTTTTTTCTTTTTGAGACAGGGTCTCGCTGTGCAGTTCAGGCTGGCCTTGAGCTCACTTTGTAGCCCAGGCTGGCCCCGAACTCACAACGATCCTCCTGCCTCAGCCTCCTGACTGCTGGGATTACAGGCTGCGCCACCAGACCCAGCCTTGCCACTTTCTGAGGCGGTCGTGGAGTCCTCTTTCATGCCTTTAGCTGTGCCGTTGTGGCTGCCGCACCATCCTGAACTGATTCAAAACATTTACCTTTCATGGTCATTTTGACTTTGGAGAACAAGCAGGAGCTGTACACAGCCAGGTCCAGTGAACAGTGTGGGTGAGGACACTGTGATGCTTTTGTGAGCCTGCTTTTCCATGGGATGGCGCTCCGCAGCAGCATTCACTGTGTTTTTGACACTCACGAAAGAGGACGTCCAGAACTGCTGCAGAAAGCAGCAAGAGCGATGGGATGAGTGTGCTGGAAGTGAGGGGCGGCTTCAAGGTAGACGTGGGAGGCCACTGGGGAGGTGGAGGAGCTGTCTGGCAACCAGGGCAGAGTCAGTGAGTCCTGGCTGGATTCTGGGTTGAGTTTCAGAGCAGAGCCCACAGCGTGTGCTGGTCAGTCGAGTCTGCACCTTGGAGCAGGTGTCCAGCACTGTGGCCCAGGCAGTGGGAAGGGCGGCTGGGAAAGTCTTCGGGGGCCCTGGGCTCAGGAGCTCGGTCTGGAGCTGCATCTGGGACTCTCGGTAGGTGGACAGGGGAGCAGGCAGCGGGGTGGGAGCCTGGTCAGGGTGCATCCTCTGTGTCTTGTGGAGTGGGCACTGGGCGAGAACCGGGCTGCTAGGCCTGTGAAGTGGGCAGACGGACGCCATTCCTGGGTGTGAGTGCAGAGGCAAAGGGCCCAGCATTGAGCCTGGGCCTTCTCCACGGAGTCAGGCAGGGGGCAGGACTGGCAGAGCAGGGCTGCCCGAGATGGGATGGGACTGTGCAGGGCAAATGCCACTGGGGTGGAGCAGGTGCCACTGTGGGGGCGGGGCAAGAAGGGCTGGTGGGGGCACAGCACAACGTGGCACCCTGGTGGGGGTCGCCCTCCTTTGCCTCTCCTGGCTCTGCCCAGGGCTCCTCCACGGCAGCCTCCAGAGCCCAGCTGGCTCTCCTCTCTGCCCTCCCAGGCGGCCAGCCTGGCTTGGTCTGGCTGTGATATAAATCACAGCGTGATGGCGATGTGACTTTTATCGGCTCATGTGTTCAATAATGTTAACCCATCCCATTATATCATCTTATATTAGCACAGCACTATATATTACCCGCACCGCACATTAACTCGCCTTGGCGTGCCCGGCGGGCGCTGTGGTTAATTCCTCCAGGGCCCCACCCTGCCCGTCCCCGAGCTGGTCATCAGGACGCGGCGGGAGCGGCGGGCGCGGCTGTCTGTCAGCGGGCAGCTGGGTTTGTGGGAGAAGCTCTTGGATGCCACTGTCACCTGCACAGGCCTCTTCCTGGGAGCCGGGCCCCATGAACAGATGGAGAAACTGAGGCACAGGGGAGGGGGTGGCAAGTTCAGGAGCAAGGACCCCTGCTCCCCCTGGCTGCTTCTGGGCTGTGGTGCCAGGTGGGGAGCAGGTGTAGAGTCCTCAGGGGCTGGAGCCGCATGGACGTGGGTTCACTCCCGCCTTGCCCGGCTTGTGGCCTCACCTGCTTCCCAGCCGCACCCTCAGCTTGCTCCATGGTCCTGCAGCCCCTCTGGCTGTTCCCTCGCTCTGAGGGGCTGCCTCTTGCCTGTCCAGTGCGGTGAGGATCGACAAGCCAGGTGACGTCTGCTCAGACGGCTGCACCCCGCGTGTGAAGGCAATGGGGGCTGCTGATGTCTGTGCGCTTCCTGCCCTCCTCGAAAGCGCTTTATCACTGTCCCCCGGGCACCGTCACGGGGAACTTGACAAAGCCCAGCTCCTCACCACGGCGTCCGCCTGACAGACGGGACCGGAGCCCGAAATCACAGCCTCTGGCTCCTCGCCCCTGGGAACTTGGGCGCTGAGGCTCCATGGGGAGGGGTGCAGGAGCTGGGGCCTGTGGGGCTGCGGCTCAGTCTCCACTTCCCGCCAGGCCTTGGGGCCCCTCCTGCCACCCGCTGCCCCTCTCAGCCTGCGTGTATCACTCTTGACAAGGTGCCGGAGTCAGCATGTAAAACCTGCAGAAATGAGTGTAATTTATTGATCTACATTTCGCTTATGAAATAGGACAAGTGCTGATTTGAGGATCTTGTTTGCTCCCGTGGTGCGTCTGCAACCGCCCTCGTGGTCTTATCTGCCGTCCTGCTCCGCGCCCGCCCGCCTGCGTGGCCGTGCGTCGCGGGCTGTGTGCCCTGCACCCCTCTGCTCTCCTGCAGCCTTGGCTGAGGGCGGTTTCCTGGGCCGCAGAAACAGATGATAAAGGCTTCCTGGGGGGAAGTATTTAAAAGCCTGTTCGTGCACCTGTGCGTTTCTCTTCTGGAAAATGTAACTCAGAACAGGCCTGGAAATCAATCCAGGTATCTCGGTCCCCTGATAAGAGGCTGGGTGGGTGTACAGGGATGATGTGGGACAGGTCCCCAACGCCTCCTTCAGGGGTGCTGTGGACATATCAGGGAGACAGTGCAGCAGGGCCCAGACAGTGAGGGACGCCAGGTCCTGGGGAGGGAGGAGGGAGGTTTTGGAGCCCCGTCTACCGCTGGCCCACTTACCACCATCACGCCGCGGGGTCCTCCACGAAGTATCAGGCCGTGTGCAAGTCAACTCAGCAGCTGACCAGCTCCTCTCGGGGCATGGCGGACAGCCTCAGTTTCCCCGTCCATTTAAGTTACCTGCAGCACTGTGGAGCTTGTTGCTTAGGCAGGGATGCAAGGGACAGGAGTGTCCCCTCCTGTTGCTGAGCGCCTGCCCTGGGCCCAGGCGTGTGAGGGCGCCATGGAGGCAGCTAAGTCCCTGAGCCGATGTTTTTGGGGGCGGGGGATAAGTGGAGTGAGGAGGTGAAGGCAGTGCTTTAGGAAGCTGCTCGTCAGGTGGCTTGGCATTGCCTCGGGAGGCAGGGCAGGGGCCCGAGTGGTGGTAGCTGTCAGAGAGGCCAAGACGGGCACAGGTTGGAGGGCACACATGTGACTCCCACAGACCACCTGTGTGAGCTGGAAGGGCCCTTGCGGAAGGCTGCCGGGGGGCTGCGCAGGAGGGGGGCGGCTGTTCCACTGCCCACCTTGAACCCTTTCCTGGCTGCAGGACACTGGCAGCGTTGCTCTGGCAACTTCCCATTGTTCTTCTGAGACAAGAGAGGCTGCTTGTGGGGTGTGGGCCCCGTAGGGTCCCGGTGAGGGACACAACCTGGCCAGGGGGCGCCGTGGGGAGGGAGGAGCTGCAGGCCCACCCGGGCTGTGGCCTTGGAGGCCAGGGAGGTCAGGGGCCACCTGCGCCACGGCAGCCACTAGAGGGGCTGGGGACCCCAATGCAAAGCTCGGATCCAAAAGGCTTGATGATGGGATTTCTAATTAAATCAATTTCATCTCGTTGGAGAGACAGAGGTTTGCCTATGATAAGCACGAAATTAATAATTATGTTTAGGAATTAGCTGTTCCTCGAAGCGGAGCCATTTACACAACCCTCTGGCGCCCCGGCCCCCGCCGCTGCCCTGACCTTTGTGTTGGGGACAGATGGGCCGCTCCAGCTCACAGGGTGACAGCCAGGAGAGGAAACCGGGCTGGCACACGAACCCGCTGCCCCGGTGATCTGCCTCATGGGAGACGTGGGTGGCCCCTGGTGATGGGAGACCACAGCCTCACCCCACCCCCAGATTCCACACTCGTGAGCGCCGTGTGCATGAGGGGCCGTCTGAGTGAGGGGAGGCTGAGGTTTCACGGGTCAGCTAATGACACTGGCTCTGCAGTGCATCTCCTGGGTTCAGATTCTGGCTCAGCCACTCACTAGCTGTGTGATCTTAGGCAAGTTTTGTAACCTCTCTGTGCCTCAGTTTTAGAAACATGGGGCAGATAAGAAGACCTGCTTCACAGGGAGCCTGTATGATTAGAGGTGTTTAGATGTCTAAAATCCCTTAGGGCAGCTGCAGGCACAGGGTAAACATCTAAGAAACGTTTGTCGTACTGCGGCTGCTGACCGCATATATGTGTGTGAATTCAGTTCAGCTCAGTTCAGCCCAGCAGGCTGGGGAGAGGGCGCCCCTGGCCCGCCTGGCTCTGGGGTCTAGACAGACGAGCGTCCCTTCTCCTGGCTGTCCCAGTGGCAGATGGGCGGGGCCCTGCAGTCCCATGCTGTGGCTCTGGGAATATGTGTCTCCTGGTCCTGGTAGACTGTGCAGCAGAGGAGCAAGGTGCTGGGTGTTTGCCAGTGTCTGAGCAGCACCCACCTTCGGTTGTGTTCATTTCTTACTGACTCGCCCGTGAGATCCCACTCCACCAAAGCTGGGGTTTGTTTTTTTTTTTTTTGGTTTTTCTCCGGTACCGGGAACCGAACTCGCGACCTTGCGCTTGCCAGACAGGCGCTTTTTGCCGCTGAGCTAAATCCCCAGCCCCAAAGCTGGGGTTTGTGTCTGTTTGCCCTGCACCTAAGACAACTCAGGGCACATAGTAGGTGCTCAGTGAATCACTGCTGGTTGGTGCCTGAGCTCCCGAAGGGCGTGGGGGGACCCTGAGTACACGGGGTGGGGGCCTGGTGGCCACAGGAGCAGCTGAGATGGGGGGACCACGTGGCTCCTTTGCAGTGGCCTCTGTGAGCCCGGGTCCAAGGGGAAAAGGCCAGCATCCTGTGGGCATGGCGAAGGTGGCTATTGAAGCGGACGGGTCCCCTGTGTGCGGCCCTGGAGGAGACCCTGTGTGCCCCGGGGACTGTCTGGTCCTCCCTCCCGGGTCGGCTTGTCTTTGGGGTCCTCCGTTCTCTGGGAACTGGTGTTGGGGCTGTGGGTGTGCGAGGCTGCCCCGGGCTCCGTGGGGCTCTCCCGGCTGTGCAGCCCTGGTGTCCTCTGGGGCCCCCGCCCCCCTCTGCTGTGTCCTGCACTCTTTTTTTTTTTTTTGGTTTTTTGGTTTTTCTCCGGTACCGGGAACCGAACTCACGGCCTTGCGCATGCCAGGCAGGCGCTTTTGCCGCTGAGCTAAATCCCCAGCCCCCTGTGTCCTGCACTCTTGTGGCTGCCTTTCCAGCCGCCTCGACCCCTGCACCCTGGCCTCCCTCCTCACTCCACCCTGTATCTCCTCTTCCACCCCCGGCTTTGGGAAAAGCGTGTCCGCACGGCAGCCCTCCTGATCCTCCTCCGTGTGCCCCTCCGTGAGTCCGGAGGGGCCAGTTCCACCAGGACTGCCTGGGCCCCTGTTTTCCTCCCACCTCTCGGGGTCCTTGCTGCGAGGGTCCCTCGCCCTCTGTCCCTGGCCTTCTTCCCTCCCTTCCTCGGTCTCCCTGGCCAGTGTCCCCATGCTATCCGCAGTGGCCCCAGCTTCTGAGGCATGGTGGCCTCCAACCCCACCGTCCCCCGCCCTGCCCACCGCAGACCCACTGCTCCTGTGGCCACCAGTCTGCCTCACTGGGTGTCGTGGCACCTCAGACTGCTCCAGGGAGCTGCTTACCTGTTTCTGTCCCGCCTCAGCCTCCCCTGGACCCATCTCCAGGCCCGATCCAGCAGTCATCGGGCCTTTGTTATAAGGGGCGGTGGATCCCCACCCGCTGAGTCACCCCCAGGCTCCTCTGCCTCTCCCTTGGCCCCACCTTCCGAGTGTCTGCTGCCTCCCTCCGGCCTGCCCGTACTAAGCTGCTCAGCTCCGGGGCCTGAACAGAGCTGGGGGCCGCTTCCTCCATGTCCACCGGCCAGCGCCCCACGGGCCCCACAGCCACGTCCCTCCGCTGCACTAGTCCCCAAGTTTCTAGGGGGAAGATTTGGGCACCGGGAGTGTGAGTGTCACTGTGGGCCAAGGGGAGGGGAGACAGGGCCTGGGGCGGGGAGCTGCGGCTGTGCGGGTCCTGTGAGATGCGGGTGGCGGCTGCAGCTACAGGGGCCTGAGTCTCACCCCTGCCTCGAAGGGCGCAGGGGGAGATGGGGGAGGGTGTCCTGTGGCCGGCAGGGCTGGCGCTGGGGATAGGAGCCTGTGTCTGTCCTGCCTCTGCCTCTGCCCGCCAGGCCTGCGTCCAGGCTGTGGGGAGGAAGGACTTCGTGATGCTCCCCGCCTGGCCGCCTGGGCTTCCCGCCTGTGTTGGGAGGGGGACAGCCTCCGCTTGGTCTCCTCCGAGCTGCGCAGGACGATGGACCCTGAGCTCAGAGGGGCTGTGGGGACAGGACGGCTTTGCAGCGACAAAGAGGCTTCCTGGGGACAGAGGATGGACACATGACCCCCCTGTGACACTGCACCTGCAGCCCTAAGTGCGGGCTGAGCCACTTCACCTGCCTGGTCTGTGGTTGTCCAGCTCTTTGTGGAAGTGGAGGCGCCCAGATGCTGAGGGAGGGAGAGAGAGACAGAGAGAGAGACAGAGAGAGAGGGAGGGAGGTGTCTTTGGGGACCACCAGTCCAGGGCCACCCTCATGCTGCGGGGTGGACGGGATCCGGGCAGTGGGTGATACGGGAGCCCTGGCTGGGGCCATCGGCTTGGCTGACAGACCCGCTTGGCCTCGGGGCCTGTCTGTGCCCCGTCACAGGGTCCCCCACCACTGCAGGGGCGTGTGAGGGGAGGCCATGCGGGGGTGGGGAGGGCTGTGGGGGCCCATGCCGGCTCAGACGGGCGAGGTTGGTGTGCAGGGTTTGGGGCTGGCCGGGTGGGTGCCAGCTGCTCCCTCAGCCGTCCCTCTCGCCCCTAGATCCCCCAGATCAGCTATGCCTCCACGGCCCCCGACCTCAGCGACAACAGCCGCTACGACTTCTTCTCCCGCGTGGTGCCCTCGGACACGTACCAGGCACAGGCCATGGTGGACATCGTCCGCGCCCTCAAGTGGAACTACGTGTCCACGCTGGCCTCAGAGGGCAGCTACGGCGAGAGCGGGGTGGAGGCCTTCATCCAGAAGTCCCGCGAGGACGGTGAGTAGGGGACGCGGTGCCGCAGCTGTGGCCCGGAGCGAGCGCTGCCCGCCGGCCGCTCCCTCGCGGGGCTCGGTCTCTTCGCTGAGCACCAAGTCTGCCTGTGGCCTCCCTGGCCCGGGTGCCCCTGCACGCGGCTGCGGGTGTGGCGGCGGGTGCAGGGACTGCCCGTGCCTGTGTCCCTCATGTGGAAGCCCTCTGGAGGACGAAGGGAGTGTGCGTGGCCACGGGGACGAGGGCCCGGGCGGCCCAGGGCAGGCTCTCGGGGAGGGTTGTTGGTGAGACGGGGCAGCTGGAGGCCCTGAAACAAAGCTGTCTGGGCTGAGGAAGGGGCTGTGGGCGGCGCCTCACATGTGCAGGGTTGTGCGGCTTTGGGCCGCCTGCGTGGGCTGTGGTAGCAGGGGTCCCGAGGCGGCAGGGCGGGGGACAGGGTTGATGCACCTTCTCGCTCTTTGTGGCCCAGTCCCTGTGGAGCCATCTGCCCCTCCTGGCCCTGGCTCTGGGGTCTGCTGCACCGCCCGGCCTCAGGACTCTGATTGTGTCCCCCAGCAGTTCTGTGTGTTGGAGGCTGGCAGAGGTGGCACCGTGTGGGTATCACCATAAACCCCCAAGCCCTTTGACTGTTCCAGGAAGCCACTTGGGTGCCTGCAGGCATGAGGGGTGGCGGGAAGTGGGGTGTGAGAAGAACACGAGCACAGGTAGGACCTGTCCCACCTCCAAGCGGCTGGAGCGCAGCCCCTGCTTCTGTCCCCTGCAGGCCTCGTGTGCTCCCTCTGCTTCTGTCCTGCACGGCCTGTACCTCTCGCCTGCTCTCCTCTGCAGGGCTTGGGGACAGAGGTGCCGGACAGGGATGGGGCAGAGGGCCCAGTCCTGGCTGTGTTCAACCCCTGCCCTAGAGGACCCAGAAGGCGTCCCCAGGACGCACGTGGGCCCCAGGTGCTCAGCACCCACTGCTTCTCGTGGGCGGGGAGCATCTAATCAGGTCTTGGGGAATTACAGACAAATGCAGCCTGCCCAGGAGTTTTAAGAAGGTCTGCACAGTCCGGAGAGGAGAGAGCCCGCTCTGTGCCCTCCTGCCCCACAGCCTGCCCAGTCGCTGAGAGTCTGGCTGCCACTCACAGGGCCCTGTGTCCCCAGGGGAGAGTTACGGTGAGGGCCTGGGGCCGGCTGGGCTGTCCTGTGCAGGGACCCCCGCTGGCTTCCTGGCCCCACCCGCTGGAGGGGCTTTGCTTTGGGGGTGGCTGAGCTGGCGAAAGCAGCGAGAGCAAGCCGCGCTGCAGCTGGCCAAATTGAAATCAGAATTGAGTGGTGGGTAGAAAGGGGCCGCTGCACCTTGTAGCCTAATCCCTGCAAAAGATTAAAGATGTCTTGGCGTATATGGTATTGATTCGTCCTCTGAAGTATAGATCATCTGCTGGCAGCTCCGAGGAGCGTGGGGGTGGGGAGCGGGAGGGTGCTCGGGCAGCTGGGGGCACACGTCGGAGGGGTGCTGAGCAGGTCCTGGGGCCCCCTCGGCTGGGCTTTTTATGCTCCAAAGGGTATAATTATGACCATTTTATAGTTGAGTTGACTGAGGCCAAGCTGGGACAGGTTAGAGAGTGCCCAGGTGACCCCTGGAACGGCCCAGCGCTGACCGGGGCATTGGCGTGGGGCTTAAAGGCAGTCCAAGAGGCATGGGGGTGCACACTTGTGACCCAGCACTCTGGGAGGCTGAGGAAGGAGGACCTCATATGAACTCAGCTGGAAAGTTTAGTAACTTAGCAAGATCTCCTCTCAAAAAAAAGAAAAAAGAAAAAGAAAAAGAAACAAGGGACACCCAGCCCCCGTCAGCACCAGGCCCTCACCTGGTTCACTCACGCTCTCCCCTGTGGCCCCTGCTTGTGCCACGCTATCGCCAGTCCTGGTGACAACCCTCGTGTCGGGTGTTTTCGTCCCTGTTTGACAGGCGGGGAACCGAGGCTTCGAGGGCACAGCTGGGCGGGAGAGGGCTGGGGCAGGGCTGTCTGGTCCAGGCCGCTGGTGTCACTCGCCACCCGGCTCACATCTCAGAGACTGCGTGGCTCCGGCAGGGGGCCCTGGGCTCCAGCGTGGCCACGTGGCCTGGGAACGTCGCTGAGTCTCTTTGGGCCCAGTGTCCACTTCTGCGAAACGGGGCAGAACCAGGTTGTTGTCAGATTGAAAGGCGCTGCTGGTCCCTGAACCTGAGCCCGGGGGTCAGGACTCAGGGTGTACAGACGGGGGGACAAACCACGGGAGCGTGGGCCAGCCTCGCTCTCCGAGGGCAGTGGCGGGGTCCAGAGGCGCCAGGGCAGGATGTGTGCACGCGTGTGTTCGTGTGTGTGTGTGTGTGTGTGTGTGTGTGTGTGTGTATGTGTGTTCACATGCGGGACGACCACCTGCTTCGCCTGGAGCCTTCTTCCCTGAGGCCAGGGCTGGACTGGGAAGCAGAGGAGTCCTCTCCGCTGCGCCTGGGTCCAGGAGATGAGGCGACTGAGTCACGGCGGAGGGCGAGGCGGGCGGGCAGAGGTGGCTGGAGCTAGCACTGCTCCTCACGTGTCCTGCAGGCCCACGTGGGCACTTGCTGGGGCTGGAGGCTGGAGCATGACCCGCTGTCACCCTGCAGCTGTTCCCCACCCGTGCGGCCTGCTCTGAGCCTCAGTTTTCTTGTGCTGGGGCTCCCACTTGACAGACCAGGAAATCCCGGGTCAGGGCTGGTAGGGGCTGACTCAGGTCACGCGGAAGCAGCGGCGTCTGGGCCCTGGCCCTCGTGTGGTGACAGGTAGTTGGTGCCGTGGGTAGGGAGCGTATATGGCGCCTCCTGCTGACCAGGCCCTGCTGGCCTGCCTTGTCTGTGCGCCCTCGTTCAGGTCACCTCCCTGGCTGTCAAGACAGCTCTGTGATACAGAGGCCAAGCGGAGGTCAGAGGTCACACAGCTGGAGGGGAGCAGATGGCCCCCATCCCTGGGCTGCGCCACGTCTGGTGCATGGGACGGGAAGGACGCAGGGGTCGCTGGCAGAGCCTGTCCCTGCAGGTGAGGGTGGTACACCTGGGCACACCCGGGTCTGGGCCCATATGGCCCAGTCGGAAGGAGCCTGTGCTCTGGCCTGGCCCTACTGCGTCCCAGGCCCACTGATATTCTGAGACCCCGGCAGCCAGGCTGTTGGTCTGAGCCCCAGCCGCGGCTGCCTGAGTGCCGAGTGGTGATGACGATTTCGTGGGTCTCCATGCTGGGCCAGGAGTGGTGGGCGCCAGGTGCCTGGCTCAGGAAAACCTGCATGCTGGCCCTGGGCCCGAGGCCCATCTGGCCACCGAGGCTCTGCATGGGTGGGGCGTGGGGGCTGGGAAGTCTGTGGAGTGGGGGTGGAGCTGAGAGTGTTGGTCCAGGCTCCACACTGCCCTTACTACTGCCCCTACCCTCCCATCGCCTCCTCATTTCTGCTGTAGTCACGCAGGCCTCCTCATTCCTGAAATCACCAGGCCCCAGCACTGGCTGCCCTGGAAGCTCTTTCAATGATATCCATGGGGTTCACATCCTCTGACACTTAGGTGTCCCCTTTTCAGAGAGGCCTTTCTGGACACCATTCATACCAGCACCCTCTTCAGCCTGTCACTGTTCTCCCTGGGCCCTGCTTTATATTGTTTTATAGTGCTGGACTCACCTATTTTTATTTGTCAGTTTATGGTCCACGAGGGCAGGAGTTCTGCCTGTTTTGTTCTCTGTTGCTTCCCCACATAATAGTTGCTCAATAAACATTCACTGACCGAGTAATGGGTCACAAACTCCCTCTTCCCACGCTGGGGCTTTCACAGCCTCCCTTGGGCAGATGAGGCTGCAAGGGTGGAGGATTCTGGGTTAGGTCAGGCTGCCCTGGGGAGCCCCACGAGCTCCCCGCTGTCCCCAGCCTCTGACACACTGGGGACAGAAGTCCTTTCAGAGGCAGCAGGCATGGCCTGAGGCTTTGGAGGGTGTCGCCACTGTCAGTGTTGGAAACGGGGGGCTCACATCTCCCTTCTCACTATTGTGGGCACTGCCTGCCTGGGGGAGGAAGGGTGCAGCCCTGTCCACCAGCGCGGGGTACCCAGCTGCCCCCGGCTGCAGGGTTTGTTCTGCGCTTGCTGGGCACCATGCGAGGTTCCCTCCCAGCCCCGCACACAGTGGCACTCAGGGGGCCCGGCTGATGACCCAGGGCAGGGCGTGAAGTGCCAACTTCAGGCTGCAGATGGGGGCTGCCAGGCGGGGCAGGGTGGGGGCAGGGGCTCGGAGGAGGCCGTGTGGGTGAGGAGCAGGCAGGGACGGGCGGATGGAGCGGGCCAGCGGGCTGCCCTGTGCTAGAGGCCACGGCCAGGACGGGTGTGCCGGGAGGTGGAGCTTGGGGAATTCTCCACCTAGCCCGTGTTCAACTGCTTTGGCACTTGGGTCGCCCCTGCCCGACGACCCTGGTCATCTCTGTTGTTGCCCCTGCAGGCTCGGAGCCCCAGGCGTCGCCCCTGCTGTCAGGGCCTGGGCCCAGCATCTCCTCCCTGTGGGAGGAGAAAACTCCCTTTGCCTCTTCTGCTGCCCCCGGGGGACGGGACCAGCTCGGCTCAGGGCCCTGCCCCCGACCCCCGTCACGCAGTGGACCCCAATAGACGTTTGTGCTGTGAGCATGGTGGCTCTGCCCCTCTGGGGCCTCCTTCTCTCACCTGGCACGGGTGCAGGGCACCAGCCAGCGACACAGGGTGGGCATAGCGCCTGCCTATGAGCAGGGCCCCTTTTGTCTTGTCCTCAGCCCCAGACGCAGGGGCGGAGGTTCGCCAAGAACTGTTTCTTCGGGGTGCCTTTCCAGAGGAGGGTGGGGAAGGGACACCCTCTGGAACCGAGACCCGTCCTGTCCTCCGCTCCCCGTCTGCCGCCTGTCACTGCCGTGGGTGGAATTTCAGTGGGCCTGGCGCAGGCGCCCCCTGCCGAGCCTGAGGCCGCCACGCACCAGCGGGGGCTTGTTGCTGGGGCTGGAGATTGGCAAGGTGTTGGCATCCGTGTGACGGCTCGGTGACGGCCAGGTCAATCCTGTCCCATCGCAAAGATGAGCGCTGCGCCAGCCTGGCCCGCCTCGGGGACTTCGCCTGTCCGCTCTGATTTCTCTGCTGATCTGGCCTGTGGCAGGGCGCTGACACCTCCTGATTCTGTGAGTCCCCAGGGCTGGGTGTCGTCAGGCCCCGCCGCTGCGCTCCTGTCTCTGATGTGCACCTATCACGGCGGGGACGGGCTCCTGTGCCCTGTGCCTTGGCCTCCCGGCTGACGGGGCCGACAGGAGGAGGGCGTCCGAGGCTAAGCTTTCTCGCTGTGACTCTGCATCCTTTCCCTGCTGGAGGGGAAGCCACCTCTTCATGCTCTGGCCCCCTTTCCGAACGCCTGAAGCTTCCTTGGGGTCTGGGTCTGCCCTCTGTGACCTTGAACTTCGGAAGCCCATCCTTCTGGGACACAGCGTCCAGCTCCTCATCTGTAAGACCGGGATGGGGCCCGGTGCTGCCCCATGGGCGCATGCATGTGGCCCCTCCACTGCCGCCTTGTCTTCCTCGGAGTCCCCAGCCCCTCCCTGAGCCCCTGAGCTGGAGTAGCCTCTGCTCCGGCGCAGCCCCGCACCTGCCTGGCCTGCGTCACGGCTCCAGAGTCTCCTTCCGCCTTGGCTCACGGGTTTCCTGGCACTGATTCACGAAGGATCAGACCAGAGGCTGCCAGGTCCCTGCCTCAGCTGCAGCCGCTGCACAGACCTGGAGGCCCCGCCCCCTTTTTAGAGGCGACAACTGCGGCCCAGGCCTCCCCCAGGCAAGCAGGGTTGGGAGGCGAGATGGCCAGGCTCCACCTGCAGGTTCTGCGCAGAGCCAGGGAGGAAGAGGACAGGGACAGCGTGCTGATGGGGACAGGTAGTGAAGGGGGCTGTGGTTTTCCCCTGTGGTCTGAGGCTTATAAGACCCTGGTAAAGCTGGGTGTGGTGGTGCATGCCTGTAATCCCAGCACTCAGAAGGCTGAGGCAGGAGGTTCGCTGCAAGTTCGAGGCCAGCCTGAGCTACGTAGTGGGACCCTATCTCAAGAAACAAAAACAAAAACAACAACAAAAATGAAAACAAAGCCAAATGTAAAATAAAACAGACCCAACCCCCAGCACTGTAGGAGAGAGAGAGAGAAAGTGAGAGAGAGAGAGTGTGTGTGTGTGTGTGTGTGTGTGTGTGTGAAAGGTGACTCAGGGGTCGTCAAGTCCATGTGACTCTTGTGTTCCTGGGGACCGCAGGACTCCGGCTGGCCCTGAGCCTGTCCGGGGATGTGGCTGGGAGGAGGGTCGGGGCCCTCTTCTGTGGAGTAAATGTTGAGTACCCACTGTGTGCCCCGCCGTGGGGCTCAGCAGCCAGAGACCCTGAGGGGCTCCCGCTGGGGAGCAGGGCACAAGGCGGCCCGGTGTGCGTAACGCCTTGCACACAGGTGCCAGCTGGGGCACTCCTGCCGGGCAGAGCGGAGTTGGGGGCCGTGGGAGGAGCCGTGGGCCCGGGCTGAGCACCACCTCGTGCCAAGGCCCTGAGGTGCAGCCTGCCTGGCCCTGGGGCATTCTCGGGAGGAGGTGCGGGCTGAGTGAGGGAGTGGAGAGGAGCGCAGGGCACGCGCGGCTGTGATGGGGCCTGTTTTGCTCCGATGGGGGCGCTGAGCGAGAGCAGAGGACTGTTGTGCCGTGCCGTGCAGGGACACAGCTCTGACAGCTCCGCGGCTGTCCCGTAGGGATGGCTGGGGGCCCCGGGCTGCCGGGAGGCTACTTCCACACGTCCAGCAAGCGGTGGGGCTAGTGGGATCGCCCCAAGGCTGGGCGCCCAGCCAAGTGCTGACGGCGCCCCCACCAAGCCGGCAGCTCCCCCTCATTTTGTTAGCAGTCTCTCTTTTATCCGAACCTGTGTGTGTCTGGGCAGCGCGGTGAGCGCTTCTGCATCCAGGCAGGGCTGGGCACGTCGCGACCGTGAGCGGAGGCTTGAGGCAGGTGTCCGCAGCAGCCCCCGTGTCTCTGCCCGAATGGGGGACAGGGCAGGCGTCTGCAGGGGACCCAGCCGCAGAGCGTGGCAGGCAGGGGCCACCCAGGCGGCTCACCGTCCCCAGAGCCACCGCGACCTTGGGCAGAGCCACTTGGGCTCTTGGTTGCTCTTTGCTGGTCCTTGTAAGATGACAGCGCCAGCTGAATCAGCGTGAGGAAGGTGGCGCGAGGTGGCTTCTCCTCTGCCGCCTGCTCCTCTCCTCCCCGTGCCGCCTGCCTCGTCTTGCTGGAGACAGAGCCATCATACGGATATTCATGCAAATTCTCATTTTTAATGAGCCAGAGGAAAGCTAACGATGTCTTGGGGCCCAAGGAAGGCCTTGGGGTGGGGGTGGGAAAGCAGGACAAAGCGACACGCGGCGGAGGACGGGCGGGGACCTGACGGCAGCAGGGCCCTCCTTGCCCAGCCCACTCTGCACAGAGAGGGGACAGCCCAGGAGGGGCGTCCGAGGTGGGGGGGAGCGGCAGGGAGAAGGGGCCCGTGCAGGGGGCTCTGGCTTGTGGGGCTTGCTGTCCTTATCTGTAAACTGGCCCTGACACGCAGTACCTGAGTGGGTGGGGGCAGCTGATGAACGCAGATTGGACGGTGGCAGCTGGGATGGGTGGGCAGCAGTGTGGAGGGACGGGCTGGAGGCCTTCAGGACGGCAGGGCAGCTCTTAGTGAAGACACTACCCACCCCCAGCCCATCCATCCACCCACTCGTCTGTCTGTCCATCCATCGCTTCATTTCTCAGCACCCAGAGTGCTTCCTGGGTGACGTGAGACAGGCCAAGCCTCTCATCTGTCCTCTGCGCTGTGCCCACGTGCAGGGCTGGCCCGGCCCTGGCACCCTCCTGCGGCCACTCCCTGCTGCTCGCGACAGGCCTGGCGGCCCCTCTGCTCTCTGCCTCGTCCCTGTCACTCTGCTTTCAGGTCTGACCAAGCCAGCTTCAGGCTTTGGGGCTCTGAGCCTTTTCCCAGCAAGCCACGGGGCCTGGGGCCTTTTGGGGACAGGAAGAGGCATTTTTCCGGCTCCAGGGCCACATCCAGGCCCGAACCTTGGGTCCCAGGCAGCCCAGCATCTGCAGACGTCCTCGCTGGTGTTCTGGGTCAGATCCTATGCTCCACCGAGGCCAACGGGCAGAGCCCGCTCACCTCTGGACTTGGTCCTCCATCCCAGGCATGGGTTAGCAGTGCCCCGTTTCCCAGCAGAGGAAGCTGCTGCCTGGTGGGGCAGAGGGATCACCCCAGTTACACCCAGGCCAGGGCTCCACCCGGCCCTGGCCTCTCCCCGACCCTGGGCCCATTGCTGTGTTTCCTGGGCCAGGGCCCTGCTCTTCTGCTATGGAGGAGTGGCTTGGAGGAGCCAGCGCCTGGCCCCCTCCCTGCCCTGGAGAGCGGGGTGGGCAGCTGGCGTGGGAGAGGGTCCAGGGGGACTTCATTACCCAATGCCCGTGTGGGGGTGGTGGGGGCTGAGCCTGCCGCTGGCGGGGAGACATGCTTGGCCTGCCTGCGTAATTACATCTCAACATTTCATTTTGCTTGTCAGTTTCCAATTCCTGGGGATGTGGGCTCCTAAATATTTCATCCCGGCCTGCAGCCGCCGGCTCCTCTCTGGCCAAACCACAGCCCTGGCTGTTGGCCTCTAACCCTCCACTTCCCCCGCAGCCTGAACCCCGACCCCTGTCTGGAGCGCAGCCGGCCGGGGGCCACCTTCACTGGGTCTCTGACCCCACCCGAGTCTCCACCACCCGCCTGCTCTGGCTCCTCCTTCCTGTGTCTGGGCGGAGAGGCTGGCAGACAGCACAACTGGACGTTGGGGTCCGCTCAGGCAGCAGCGATCGGGCACCGCCTGTGTGCCTGGCTTTCTGCTGGAACTGGGGGAGTCAGGAGTGAGAGCGGCGTGTTCTCCCCTTGAAGGGGCTCACGGGCTGATGGCAGAAACCAACATCACTGTCATCACAGCAGGCCCAGATGTCCTCCACATTCTCTTACGAGGAGACAAGATCCAGAGAGGGTAAATAGCATGTCCAAAGCTACACAGCGTATTGGTCAGCTTTCCTGTTGCCAGGACAGAATGACTGACGCCTGCAAACCACAGGAGGAAACTTTCATTTTGGCTTGTGGTTTCAAAGGGTGCGGTCCATAGCGGGCTGGCTCCAAGACAGAAACGGCCTGGTGGAGAACAGCTGCTCAACCCTCGGCAGCCGGGAAGCAGAGAGGGAGGAGGGAGGGGCCGGGTGGAATGGCACCCCCATCCCGCGACCTGCTCCTCCAGCAGGCCCCGCCTCCTCACGCGCACTTAGCTATGAAACAGGAGTGGACGAATCCGCTGATGGGTGCAGCGCCCCACGATCCACTCACTGTCTGAACGCCTCCCTTGTGCTCGAATTAGACTCTGGAAGGACAGTTTAGCTCTAAAATGTAATGCTGGAGCCGGGCTTCGAACCCCAGCACGGGGCTCCAGCCCTGTCTCAGCAGGTGGGTTGCAGAAGGAGCCGTGGGCCGCAGGCAGAGGGGCCGGTGCCAGCAGCGAGGGACAAGAGAGTGTGTGGAGCCCAGCACACAGCCTGTGCTCCCTCGTGGGTGGAGTGGGGTATTTCCTAGGGACAGAGCTGGGGAGTCAGGCTGCTTGGTGGAGGTGCTGGGCAGATAGGGGTCGGGAAGGGCACCACTGGCTCAGGGTTGGTGCCGGCAAAGGCTCAAGGCTGGCACAGCTCTGGGTGCTTTGGAGGACGTGGTCCTGCTGGGTGGGGTGAAGCTGTGAGGGGGAGGAAAGGACCTAAAAGCTGACATGTGACTTCCATGCCTAGGTTGTCGCTGGAGCTGGGGAAGAGTGCCCCCCCAAATCCAGGGCTGGCTGGGATGACCTGGACAGAGCCCCTGAACCACACTAGGCATTCTGAGCTTTGCGTGGGCCTCAGGAAAACCCTGTCTCTCTTTGTCTTTTTTTTGCTATCAGGAATCGAACTCAGGACCTTGCACTTGTCAGGCAGGCACTGTGCCACTAAGCTATATCCCTGATCCTCTCTTTTATTATTTATT
>NW_004955437.1:2391860-2392978 GCF_000276665.1 Chinchilla lanigera | reverse complement strand
TACCACCACGCCTGGCCAAACCTCCTCCCTTCCTTGAGCTGAACCTGAGAGGTGGCTGGGTCCCTTCTATCCCTGAATGCTGGGTATGGCACCCTGGGGGTCTAGGGCCAGGGTGGGCTGGGCAGGACTAGGAGCCAGCCCTCACCCGGTACCCTTCCCCGCCACCTGCCTCCAACACTTCCTTCCCTTTTCTACTTTCTCCAGCTCTCTCACTTCCAAAGTGTTTTGCCTAAATGGGTTTGTGTTAAGATATTAGGTTGATCGCTCAGCAAATTTGCCTGTGCTCGGAGTCTGGCCCATGAATAATGCAGCTCTGAACGATGCCTCCCGTGCATCCTGACAAAGGGGCGCCAGGCTCAGCTCTGAGGCCATGAGCCCCTGATGGCCCTGGCTAGCGGCCCTGGGACTGTGTCCTCCCCACCCCGCAAGGTGCCCCAGGGCCCAGGCTGTGCTCCGGCAGCCCTGCTGTGTGTAGGGAGGGGTCTGTATCTGTGTCACTCACAGGGACAAGGGCCAGGGGTGGCCTTGGCTGTTCTCAGGATGTGGGACCAGGGACCTGTCTGCGGCCCGTGTCTGTCACAGCTGGCCAGCCTCCCTGCCCCGTCGGTTACCCTGAACCTGCAAATCCAGCCCAGTTCCTGTGGGGACAGGGTTGGGCATGCGTAGGACTGGGGGCCGAGGGAGAGGTCAGAGGAGGAGCACACGGGGTGAGCACAGGGGCCCCAGGGCTGGCCTGGGCGTGGGGTACGTTCCTTTGGGCCCCGCAGCCGTGCTGGGCTGAGGGTGTCGTGTGGGACCTCGGGTGTGAGACTGTGGCAGTGTGGGTCCCTGTGAGTGTGGGGCTGCGTGTGGTGTGTGTGGGACTGCGTTGTTGCAGGTGACCGAGTGTGTGTGGTGTGCACGTGGCTGTGGGGTTGTGTGTCTGTGTTGTCCACATGATGGTGTGTGGTGTGGTATGTGTCTATGCTGTGTATGTGATGTGTGTGTCTGTGGTGTGTGTGTGGTGATGTGGCTGTGGGCTGTGTGTGTGTGGTGTGCGTGTGACTGCGGGTTGTGTGATGGGGTGTGTGTGGGGTGTGTGGTGTGCGTGTGACTGCGGGTTGTGTGATGGGGTGTGT
>NW_004955437.1:2326769-2391460 GCF_000276665.1 Chinchilla lanigera | reverse complement strand
GTGTGTGGTGTGCGTGTGATTGCGGGTTGTGTGATGGGGTGTGTGTGGGGTGTGGTGTGTGTGTGTGACTGTGAGCTGTGTGTGTCTGTGGTGTGTGTGGGGGCAGGTGCTCGTCTTGGGCACAGGCGTGTGGTGGGTACACCCCCGTACCCCACTTTCTTGCCATGTGCCCAGGTGTGCGGCCAGGTGTGTGCGTGAGGCTGTGGGGGTTTGTCAGTGTCTGCGTGTGGCCCTGTGTGTGTCCTTGTGGGATTCGGTATATGAGGTGTCCCATGGGTGCGGGGTGCAGTGGTTTTGTTTGAGTGTGCTGCCGTGTGCATGTGTGTGTGTGTGTGTGTGTGTGTGGTGCTGAGGGCAGTGCTGCACGGAGGACGTGTGCGCTGCCTCTGCAGTCCTGGGCCTGTGGCTGTGGCCGGGTGCTGCCCACATCCTGTGCTGGGTCCCCAGAGCTGTGACCTCAGTGGCTGCCCTTACTGGTGGCGTGGCGAAGACTCTAGGGCCCTGGGCTCGGCTCCTACCTGCAGCCCAAACTGCACCCCGAGGCGGTGGCTCCAGACCTCCGTTCACCTCGTGTCTGTCCCTGTCCCTCTCCTTGTCCCTACAGGGTGGAGTTGAAGTCCCTCCCTGCTTCCCAGATGGGGACTCACCTGAAGTTGCAGCCAGGAGGCAGGGGCTGCTGCTCCCTCAGCCCCTGGGGTGCACGGGGTGCTCTGACCGGGAAACTGGGCCGCTGACCTGCCATGGCCCTTGGCATCAGCGCTGCCGAACCTCTTGCCGGGGAGCCGCGGTGTGCCCCAGGCTGGAGTGACCGCAGCAGGGAGGTGGCGTCTCACCTCTCGCCTTCTCGAGGGCCCAGCTGTAGTGGGGCCGGCCGTGGGGACCGGCTGATTTGCACGGCGGGCTCGCTGTTTTCTCCGCTTGTTCCTGCTTTGCACGCCTGGTGGAGGAAGTGAGTCCCCACAGAGCCGGCTGGGCGCGTGGCCAGGGCAGCGCTATCTGTGGAGCCTCGTGCTGAGGCGACGCTGGGCACCTTGTGGGGGCCCAGGGCCCGCGTGTGGGACAGGGTGGCAGCTCAGGGAGCCACAGAGCTGTGTGGCAGGGCCCCCTGGGAGCGGGTGTAGGTGTCCCTGGGATTCCTACTGCCACTGTCCCCACATGGTGCTCATGTCTCTGCCAGGCTGTCCCCGTGTGTCCCTGGTAGCTGGGCACTCCATCACCCCTCTGTCCAGCAGGCGTGGGCAGCTTCCTGTGTCCAGGAGGCCCTGCAGGTGTCCCGGGCAGGAAGACCCCAGCAGCCGACCAGGGCCTGCTGAGGGAAGGGCGGCCCGGGAGACAGAGCAGGACTTTATTTGTCACTGACTCCTCTGAGAAGCTCTTTCTGGTCCCTCTCCTGAGAGCCACTTTGGGGCAGGGGTGGGGTGGGGTAGCGTAGGAAGGCGAGGCAGGGAGAGAGAGAGAACGGTGTGTGTGTATATGCGCGTGTGTGCGTGTGCATGTGTGCGCATGTGTGTGCACACCGGCCTCTCTCCTGCCCACACTCCCTCTCCGCTGGGGACCTTGGAGCCCCGAGGACCCTCCTCTACCCTTGGGTCGCGTGGCCATCCCTCTCCCTCATCGCCATGTGCCACCTTTACATCTTGCTGCAGTGTAGATTTTTCCACTTGATTTCCTAGGGCTGATCTCTTTGTTGTTCTTCTGCTTTTTTAAATCTAAAAGGAATTTTTCAGAAGGAAAGAGGGAGAGGAGGGGAGTCTCTGCTGGGCCCCCAGGACCCACTGTCTAGGCAGTGCGGGCGCCGCAGTGAATGCTGGGAGGTGCTGGGCGCTGTGCAGACGCGGGGTGGGTGCCGCAGGGCGGTGCCAGCAGCCTGGGTCTCAGAGTGACAAGAGGGTGGACAGGGGACCCCAGCACTGTGGCAGCAGTGCCTGGTCTCGGGAAGGGGCTGAGCTCCTTGCAGGGGACCCCAGCCTTGCCCCAGCTGGCTGGGAAGGATCTCATGGTGTGGGTGAGAGGTGAACAGGGTCTGAGGAAGGGTGGGCAGGACGACGGAGGGATGCCTGAGCTCAAGGGCTTGGCTGTGAGCCCAGGGGACCCTTGACTGTCCCCTGCATAGTGGTGGGGAGACAGGAAGAAGCAGGCTCCACTGGCAGGGGGCGGGCAGCTGCCAGATGACCTGGCGAAAGGTAAGAGCCCCTCTGGGCTGGAGGAGGTGCTGGCCGTGAGTCTCCGCTGCCCCTTGGTGCAAGGACTGAGGGAGGCTCTTCTGGACAGGGCTGGGGTGCAGCTTAGTGACGGAGCCCTGCTAGAGGCCCTGGGTTCGATCCTTAGCATTGAAAATAAAAGTTTTGTTCAGCCCGGGTTCCAGGGCCCAGGTTTCCAAGTTTTACGGATCGTCCTCTGTTTACAGTTCTGATTATTTTGTAAAGAAATGAAATGTGCTTGGGTGGAGGCTGCAGTGTGGCGCCCTCCTCAGTCCTGTCCCTACCTTCCCTTCTTGGGGTGCCCGTGGTTCCTCCCTGTCTTCGTTCAGTCACTCGGCACATATTTACTGAGAAGCTGGTGTGTGCCAGGCTGTGTTCTAGGCACCAGGGAGAACACAGAGTGTAGCGGAGATCCGGCCTCGTACAGCTGCTCCACGGCTGCGTATGCGGATGTGTGTCCGGAGGTGAGACTCCCATGTGGTCAAGGTGTGCGGAAGTGGGACAGACGGTGCTGCGACTTGCTCTTTTCAGCCCATGTATGTTTTCGGCACTTGTCATGCTGATATGTGAGGGCAGCTTTATTCATCTTAACTACCTAATATCCCACTGGATGGACCCATCGCGGTTTATCCCTTCTGTTGTAAAATATTTAGATTGTTTCCGGCTTTGGCAGTGGCACGTGGCGCTGTGGTGAGCGCCTTTGTATGTGTCACCTGCCTGCGAGCCGGGTCCCTGGAAGGAGTGTGGAGGAGGAGGTGCTGGAGCTAGGTCCACTGGCGCACGGCATTGCTGGTCATGGCCACGGGCTCACAGTGCTCTGGTGGATGGGCCTTGATCAATGTCCAGGGCAGGCAGGGCAAGGACAGCCGGTTTTGATGGATGGGATGGCACTGGAGAGGGGGCGGTGGGGGAGGGCAGGCTTGGGGACCTGCAGCGGGTGCAGCCTGGGGACCAGCGTGAGGATAACACTTCCAGGGAAGCAGGCTGGGGCTGGCCTGGGTTCTAACCCCCCTGGGCAGTGACCGAGCCAGTGGGAGTGGGCTTGTGCCAGGTGCTGTGTGCTGTTTGCGAGGCCCCGCCCCTCTTTGGACTGAGGCTCTGCTCTGTGCTGCTTAGAACCATGGGTCTCCCAGCTCTGACAGCCTTGATATGTTCAGGTGTCCCTGGCAAGGGGCCGTGGCTTCCTGCCCCCCGGCCTGGCAGGCAGTGGCCCTGCCTTGGCTGGGACTGCAGGGCTTGTCGCTGGCACGTGGCCGCTGGGTTCTGTCAGGGTCCTGGTGGGAGGCTGGGCAGGGGCTGGGGAGCAGTGTGGGGGTTCACGAAGGGGGCCCCGGGGCCTCCCCTGAGCTGGGGAGCAGGCTCTTTCCCTGAGGCTCTGGGGCTTTATGGGATCAAGGTTAGCGCAATGTGGGCTCCGGGATCCTCCCTGTATTGCTGAGACCTGGGCGGGTGAGGTGCGGGGTGAGCGGGGTTTGAGGTCGCTGTCCCAGGGTGTGATGGCTGGGTCCCCGCTGTGAGGGAGGGGCTGGGCTACAGAGCCCTGGGGGCTACTGTGTGGCTCGTGGTCCGCAGCAGCGTGGGCTGGGTCGCGTGTTCATGCCGTGTGTGTGACCACGGGAGACGCTGCCCTTCCGTTCTCCATGCATACTGTGCAGGAGCTGAAGGGTGAGAAGGAGGGGACTTGGGGGGCTTTGGGCAAGGGGCCATTCTGCCTGGGGAACACCGGGCCTTGTTAGGCTGTTGTCGCTTCGGGGCCACCTGTCTGATGGAGAGACGAGCGCCTACCCCAGGGGGTGTGGGGACCCCTCGAGACCAGGCCTGGCATGGTGCCCGGCACACGATTGCTCGGGCATGGCTGGTTCTCCAGGGCCACGCCAGTCAGCCTGGCTGTGGCTGGCGACCATGGAAACAGCTGCGCAGAGGCCGTGCGGCAGCCGAGTTGTGTCCCTTGGAGAGCTCCAGTGCGCCAGCCTCGTGCCCCCGACCGGGGCAGTGGAGCCGGGACCCGCAGGCACTTGCTTCCTCCTCCTGCAGCAGCAGCACAGCAGCAGGCGCTGCCCCAGGGCTGCGCTGGACATGCCCAGGCCCTGCCCGCCCTCCTCCACATGCGGCTGCAAGTGCCTGACGAACCCCATTCCGTGCCTACCTTGGAGACCTTGGAGAAGCCCTTACCCCGAGCGCCAGTTTCCTCAGCCACACATTGATGGCATGGTGCCATCCTGGCATGGAGAGCAGGCCGTGTGGAATGTGATTACCTAATGCCCCGCTGGTGTGCATTAGTGTCACCTGCCCCCCTCCAGGCGCCCCGTATATTGGCAAGAATGTCGCACCTAAAAAAGCAGGCCAGAGGTGTCCTTGGAGCCTGGGGAGCAGTAGCCCCAAGTTCCTACTTAGTCCACCCCCACCCCCCGCCATGTCCTCTCCTCCCTCCCCGGCCAGTCCAGCCTCTTCCTCCTGTCCATCCATCTGTCTCCCCAGATTGGGGCAGAAAGGTTGCAACTGGCCCACTTTCTAATTGGAAAGAAACCATATGGAGGCGTTAGCAGGGAGCTGGGTACCTGCCCGCCACCGTCAGCGCCCGGCGGTGCCGTGGCCACGGTGCCTGGGCTGGGAGTGGCGCAGTCCTGTCCAGCGACCCTCGCTCCTTGTCCCCACGACTCTGTGCTCCTGGCGACTGTACCCCTCTCTGGTGCTGAGCGCCTCCTGGGTGGACCAGAGAGGCCTGTGCAGCTGTGTGTGCCTGTGCAGGTGTGTGTGTGTGTGGCCTGTGGCCCTGGGCCAGAGCAGCCGCTCCTGCTGAGCACCTCTTGTCGCCAGGGTGCCCCGGCACCTGGCTGCTCAGCCTCCCGTGGGCTCTCTGTGGTGGTCTGCTGGGGGAGTTGTGAGCGCTTGCAGACTGGGGCTTTGAGCCTGGGCAGAGGCTCAGGGGAGGCCCAGGGGTGCAAGGGGCAGCACTGGGGGGCCCAGGCATGGTGGGTACCAAGGCACTGGCTGGGCTCGGGAGGACCCTGTTCTGAGGGGACCCAGAGGAGGCCAGAGGCCCAGTGGGCCCTGGCTTCATTCCGATTCATCCCTCGTGCTTTCCCGTTGACAGCCCTGCGCTGTCACTGGGTGCAGGGTCGCATTCTCTGGGTGTCCGCAGCTCCTGGGTGGCAGTAGGGCAGGGCGCTGTGTGGCTTCGGGCCATCCGTTCCTCCTGTGTCAGATGCAGTGGGTGATGTGTGATGCGGTGGTCCTCAGCTGCCTCCACCCAGACTGGACGGGACTTAAATATGTAAATAATGCCCAGCGCTGCCAGCTCAAGAGAGACCTGTCTACAGCTGGCACGGGCTGGGTGGCACTTTGTAGACATCTGGCGGCCACACAGCTGGGCATGAGTCCCAAGGCTGCTGCGAGCAGCCGTTGCCGCCACCTTGCCTGGGGCCTGGTGGGCAGGGGCCTCAGGTGGGAGCCCAGCGCCCATGTGGATGTCAGTGCGGGCACTAAAGGCTTTCAGATTTAACCCTCCGAAAGCCCTTCTGAGGTGGTCACAGTGAAAAGAACCAACTCCCAAAGCCCCGTGGCCTGAGGACAGCACCGTATATGCCTAAACACTCGTGGTTTGTAGCAACCTGAAGGAGTAAGTTGCCTGATTATCGTCGCTTCATCCGTGGTGTATCTGAGGCTCTGGGAGGCTCAGGGGCTGGCCTGAGGTCACTTAGCAGTGACCAGCAGGGCTGGGGTTAAAACCCAGGCAGTCATGATGCCATACCGCCTCTAGCTTCGACACAGGGAAACTGAGGCACAGAGCCCTTCCGTGACATCCCCAGGGTCACCAGCTGCAGAGAGAGTCAAGATTTGTGCTGTGCTGTCCCAGTGAGCCTGCCCTGGGGGCTGGCGTCAGGCTGGGAGGTGGGCGGCGTGCGCGCCATCTCCAGGCGGGGTCAGGCGGAAGCTCCGGCTCCCGCTGCCCTGGCTGACGCTACCTCTCCCGCAGGGGGCGTGTGCATCGCGCAGTCGGTGAAGATCCCCCGGGAGCCCAAGACGGGCGAGTTCGACAAGATCATCCGGCGGCTCCTGGAGACCTCGAATGCCAGGGCAGTCATCATCTTCGCCAACGAGGACGACATCAGGTGAGGGCTGGAGGCAGGGGCCGGGGGCCTGAGCCCACCCTGTGCCCAGAGAGGTGGGAGTGCCTAAGTGAGGTGTAAGCAAGGCCCAGACCCCCACTAACGGGGTGCCCTTCCCTCCCCCTCTTTTCCTGCATCTCTTCCACCTGTCGGGAATGGCCAGCAGGAAGCGCTGAGGCCGTGGGTTTGGGTGTGCGTGTGGGGGCCAGAGTCAAGCTTCTAATCCCACCCACGAGCTGTGTGACCTGGGCGAGTTCTTAACCTCTCTGGGCCTCTTTGTTGCTGTTTAGTATATAAATCATAAAAGCGGGTGCCTGCGTGATAGTGTTTGAAAACTGAGTAGCCGGAACTGGCAGGAAGTAGGTGCCCAGTAAACGCTGGCTGCTGCGTAGCCCCTCCCCTCCTTGGGGAGCTCAGGGTACAGGGAAGAAATGTGGCCGGGGTCCTGGCTTGGGCACATACTCGGTGGGCTGGGCAGCACCCTCCTGGGCCTCCATTTCCCCATCTGCAGACTGGGGGCAGGGCGCTGGCCACCAGGATGTGCCCTGTAGGAGCCCCGGGCCAGCTCCTTTCTGCACGTCCACCCTGGCAGGGGTCGCAGGTCTGGAACTTGGTGGAGGGCTGGAAGGTCATCAGGAGCCAGAAGGACCAACTGCTGGAATGTCTCAGGCAGGGAAAATCGGGGAGCCGTCCTAAGACCTCCGTCCTGACCCCTCCAAGGTTCACAGAGGGAGCTCCCGTCCCCTTAAGGGGTACAGGTCCCCAAAACTCTGGCTCTGACGGTTCTGAGCCAGTAGCCTGTTGCCCTCACACCCACTTCTGCACCCCCACCAGCCCTGCTGCTTTCAGGGACACCGGCAGCTAAGGTGGACCCAAGCTAGGAGGGAAGGACAGAGGGTCTGGTCTCTGTGCCAGACAAGAAGGGGTAGACAGGATGTGGACCCGCTCCAGAGCTGGCCGTGGGCAGGTGTTGTGGGGAGAGGCTGGTCATTTCTGGAAATCCATCTGCATTTTCAGAAGCAAACAGTATAAATAAACGCAGGTGACTTTGCAGGGATCCTGGGCTGGGCGCCCTGTCCTCCGGGGCAGGCGGAAGCAGGCCGGTATTAATAGGGCTGTGGGGTGGGCTCTGAGCAGCCCCCGCTGCCATTAGTGGTGGCCCCAGGTGGTGGCTGCCGAGGGGGGCCGGGAAACGTAGGGAGGCAGAAAGTGGAGGTCGGAGGGGACCAGGCTCCTCGGCCTGGAGATGGTCACTCCTGTAGGAGCCCCAGGCCCTGCTGGCCTGCTGGCCACAGCCTGCACAGCCTTGGGTCCCCACCGAGGGCAGGGACAGTGTCTGGCTTCACAGCCTCCTCTGCTCCATCCCTTTCCACTGAGACGCGGGGCTAAGGGCATTTGGCCGTGGAGCTGTCACTGAGGATCTCGTAATTCGTGGAGTATCCCCTTGGCCCGTGTTGGGCTTTCCGTCCCTGATTTGATGAAGGTCACTGTGCCATAGGCCTGGGGGTGGTGAGGAGCTGCCGACCGTATGCCCTCATCCACCCGGCAGGGCAGGGAGCAGATATGGGGAGGCCTGGGCTTTTGGCACAGGATGGGTGCATGCAGAAGGGCCCTACTGTACCCCTTTCCCCCCCGTGTTAGAGGTAGGGGTGTGTGTGTGACAGTGAGGCTGGGCTAAGGGGTGTGGGTATGACCTAGGGCGGAAGAGGGGTCTGAGAGGACTCAGGCTGGCCAGATGGATCCCAGGGCCTGAGTCATTTGGGGCAGGTGCGATCCGGGGAGACAGCTGTGGCCTCTGCAGCGACAGATGTCAGCCTGGGGAGTGCACTGGTCTCGTAGGTGGGAGAGGCCTGGGCACAGGCTCGGGGGAGGGCAGTGGCTGTGTGCACGGGCCTGGGCCCGGCTCTGGGATGCAGACGTGCAGGTGCGCAGATGTGCAGGTGGGCCCTGGGCTCCGGTGAGTAGGGGTGGGGACCGGCACGGGCTACGAGGGAGACAGGTACGGGATGTGGGCCCACAAGCAGGTGTGGCGGCTGTGTGGCCAGACACACTGGGCGGGGCCGGTGTATGTCCCCAGGCGTGTGCTGGAGGCGGCGCGCAGGGCCAACCAGACAGGCCACTTCTTCTGGATGGGCTCGGACAGCTGGGGCTCCAAGAGCGCGCCGGTGCTGCACCTGGAGGAGGTGGCTGAGGGCGCCGTCACCATCCTCCCCAAGAGGATGTCTGTTCGAGGTAGGCCTGGCGGGGTAGAGGGCACACTCACCCTGCCAACCCCAGCTCATCCGGGACGGCTACTGCCCCTGCCCTCCTGCTTCCTTCTCTCCCGCTCTTGCTCCCGCTCCCCAGGATCTTCCTCCCCTGCCCCCTGGCCCGAGGCCTCCTGTCGGAGCTCTGGGCTGGGAGGCATCCAGGCCACGCTCAGCACTGCAGAGCTGCAGAGCAGCAGGCTGGGCCTTCTCCCTCCTGCTCAGGCGCCCTCCTGTGTGGGAGGAGTGCCGCACGCACAGAGCTGCCTCTCCCAAGGCTTCTCCTTCACCCCGTGTGAGCCGCCCTCCAGTCTGGCACAGGAGAGGCTAGGCCCGGCCCTGCCTGGAGAGTCTTCTGCCAGGAGTGGGGAGCTGCCAGGCTCCCAGGGGTGCTGAGCGAGGGGCAGGTCCCAGGATGGCGGCTAGGCCTGTACTCCGCCGCAACTCTCCGCTCAGGGCAAAACCCGGTCACCTCCGGCAGGAACAGGCTGACCTGGCCAGAACCTTGCAGGGCGAGGTGTGAAGCCACCCTCACTGGCCTGGGGCGGCAGGGACCTCGCAGTCTCACGTGGGGGAAGCAGGCTCCCCAGGCTTCTCCTCCCCGCCCCGAGGGAGCTGGGGGGCCTCGCACATCTGTCCCCCATGAGCCCTTCCCTGAGATTAAGGCTGAGAAGGGGACGTGCTCAAGGTCATGCGGCAGTGACCTCTCTTCACCCTGAAGCCGAGCACGTGCAGGCAGCGGAAGTTTCCGCACCACCTCGAATCCCACGCCGTCAGAAACACTAGCGACACTCACGGGGCCACAGCTGCCCGGCCCCTCCCACCCGCGTGCAGTCACCGGCAGCCAGCGACCGCACTCCCACGGGCACTCGCACGCGCATTTGCACACGCACTCACACGCAGAGCCGCGGGACACCCGGGCTCCGGGTCGCGCTGTTTCTTTAGAAGGAAATGACATCTCCAGGGTCGCTGGGGGGGGGGGCAGGGCGGGGCGTGGGACTGTGGGCCCAGGCCCTGACCTCCGGTTCCCTGCTAGGCTTCGACCGCTACTTCTCCAGCCGCACGCTGGACAACAACCGGCGCAACATCTGGTTCGCCGAGTTCTGGGAGGACAACTTCCACTGCAAGCTGAGCCGCCACGCGCTCAAGAAAGGCAGCCACGTGAAGAAGTGCACCAGTGAGCATGCGTGGGGAGGGACAGGGGGCGGGGCCAGGGTGGTGGGCGGGGAGGGGCGGGACCTGAGGAGGCGGAGCCAGAGTCTTGTCTGGTAGAGGGAGATTTTAACTTTTTTTTTTTTTTTTCCGGTACCGGGAATTGAACTCATGACCTTGCGCTTGCCAGGCAGGCGCTATGCTGCTGAGCTAAATCCTCAGCCCCCAGTTTAACGCTCATTGTAGAAACCATTGTGCCTTCTTGGTTGGCAAGCTGCCTGTGACCTGGGGAAGGAGCTCCTGGGGCCATCTGACTGCCTTGGGATTCATCTGGACTCCCCGGGCTAGCCCACAAAGCTGAGTTCAGGTCCCATGCACGGTGACCTCAACTCTGAACAGAAACCACCTCTAGCCTATCAAGAGTCCCTCAGTTAGTCACTCAACAAATGCCAGTTTTGCTCTTGGCACTGCCTGGCCCTGTTCTAAGCATGGTGGGAGGTAGAAGTGAACCAGAGTGAAAATTCTCTGGGAGTTCTTATTCTAGTGGAGAGGCAGATGACAAGTAGATAAATAATAGAATATGTCAGACATGTGCAATAGAAACCAAACAGTTAAGGATAAGAAAGGGAAGTGCTGGGGGGAAGGAGATGGCCTCTTTAAAGTGACTGGGGGCCCTCCCTGCAAAGGAAACATCTGAGGCCTGAGCAGAGTGAGCTGCCCAAGGGGGCAGTGATTGGCCCATTTTACGGGGGAAGGACTGAGGCTCAAAGGAGGATCCCACCGCTGGGAGACGGCAAAGCAGGATTCGAACCCGGGTCTGAGCTGTAGGCCCGAAGCCCTTAAGGTAGTGATTGTGATGGGCATGGGTCCTTGTGTGCCGTGGGTCTGGGCAGCTCAGCGGCAGAGCCCCTCCGTGACATGGCATGGGATCTGGGCGCCTCTCAGCCTGAGGGTGTCTAAGCAGGATGGGGGTTCTGCCCTTTGTCTTGCCACACTGACCAGGGTCTCTTGGGAGAAGCCTGCGGGCCAGGGACCTGCTGTCTGCCACCTGACAGATGGGGTCCACCAGGGCTGGCATGGGATGAGGTACATGGTGGTCAGGTGGGGAGCATGCTGACCCCTGGTGGCCACAGGGTCCCAGCCGTTGGACGGTGGGCATCCATCCCCTGGGCACCTGGGCGAGCTCAGGCCAAACTTACCGCGTCTGCAGAGTGCACGAGGGTGTGTGAGTGTGCCCGGGGGCTGTGTGTGCACACACGTGTGTGACCGCATACGTGCATGAGTCGGTGTGCTCGAGTGGGACAGGTCTGCGTGTGTGTTCCGTGGAGGCTCACACAGTCCCAGGGGAGATAATGACCTCGAGGGCCACTGCCCCCATGCTTCTGCTACAGTTCAGGCTTTTGAATGAGTCGTCTCATTTCTACCCCACAACTCCGGGGACGTTTATGAGTATCACAGATGGGGATATGGAGAGTCAAAGAGGCCCAGCAGCTGACTCAAAGCTGCCCAGCAAGGGCCCTGACCAAGCGTAAACACAACGGAGCTGTGGGAATGAAACGCGCAGGACAGAGCCTAGAGGCCGTGGGCAGGGTGACTGAGGTCCCGTTCCCTCCTGCTCTGGTGTAATTATCGTGCCAAGCGAAACATTGTTCAGGCACGCTGATCAGAGGTTGGGGACGGGACGGGTGGGACTGGCAGTGGGGGCATTATGAGCCCAGTGCTGAGGATGTCGGGGGTCAGGGCTTGCTGGCGTCACCTTGCTGTCTGGCAGGCTGTGCAGGCCGTGTCTGGAGGATTCCTGGCTCTCTCTAGCAGTAAGGGCAGCGTCAGGTCTCAGTGCCCAGCTCCGCGGGGCCTGGCCTGAGGGAGCTCCCGAGGCGATTGTGAGGTGCATTCAGGACAGGAGCCGCCTCGTCCGCACTGGATCAGCTGGGGAGTCTGCAAAAATTGCGACCCCTGACTCCCAGCCCTGGACATTCTGTTCTGTCCTGTCCCGGGTGCACCGGAACCCCAGTAACAGGAAGGGCTCCTGCGGGCTCCACTGCGCAGGACTCCGGCTCGAGGGACAGTGATTGGCAGGAGGATGCAGCTCCATCCTGCCGCCTGTGGAGCCCGCCGGAGGCGTCAGGCATGTGGGACACCAGGGGACGCCAGCTTCTGGGATTAGGCAGGGGAAGACCCAGTCCAGATCCCACTCAGCCTCCTCCTGCTGTGTGACCTAGGACAAGTCATTTGACCTCCGTGGTCGCAGGTGCTTGTCTGTGGACCGGGAAGTCACCACCAGCTCCACGGTTGCTGCGGGAAGGAGGCTGCTGAAAGCTGACCCTTGGGGCGGGTGCTCAGGGAGCGGCTGGGGAAGCGGGTTTAGACTGGCAATGGGGTCCCGGAGGAGGGAGCTGCCGGCCTGCGGGCCGGGTTTGGATGTCACTGGCACAGCACCCATTTCACAGCAGAGAAAGCGAGGCACTGGGGCGTGGCAGCCCTGGCGTGGGAGCCCTCCCTCTGCCTCCCGTTCCTCTCCACCCCGGCTCCCAGGCCTGTGGACACCCTGCGGCCCGCTCACCGCCCGCTGTGTCTGGCTCCTGCCACCTCATCCTCTGCCTCGGTGCTGGGAGATGCCACCGTCGCCTCTGCCTGTCCCCCTCCCACAGGCGCTGCCGGCCCTGTCTGAGATCGCGCAGGGAGGACGTGTGTGTCCTTTGCCGGATCCATTCCTTCCTGCCTGTCAAGGTCGGGCTGGCTGACCTTCTGAGAGGGCGTAAGGATGCTCGGTCCTGGGTCTCACCCTGGGGAAGGCTCCATCCGTCTTCTTGCCTTCGCTTCCTCCATGAGGGCTCCAGAGTAGGATCTGCGTTAGGGAGGGGGCCTGGGAAGGAGGGGAGGAGCCAGCGATCTGGGGGTGGCATCAGGCAGGTCGCTGCTGTGATCTTATCTCCTGGGGACTCTGGGGACAGAGAGGTGGGAGCCCCTCTGCCCTCCCACGGGGGCGTGCGGCAGCCAGGGTCTGTGGACACCACTGTCCTGAGCCCCGTCACTGGGGTGCTCTGGAGGGCACAACGTACCCAGTGCCTCAGTTTGCTCAGCGCCTGTGTGCAGAGGGCAGTGGCAGAGTGTGGCAGGTGCCCCACTGGGGCACGGGCCGCCTGGGACCCCATCTATCTCAGGTGCGCCGCTGTCAGCTCCCTGAACTGGGAGTCTTGGTGCTGTGGCGCTTGCAGCCGTGTGTCCTTGGCCGGGTCCCCAGGAAGCCCAGCCCACAGCACCTGTCCAACAGCTTCCGGGAGCCCCTGGGGGCCAGTCAGCAGGAAGTGCTTGCAGGAGGCCCCCAAGAGGGGTGTCTCTGGCTCTGTCTCTGCAGCCATCAGCCTGGGAGGGCAGCACCCCCTCCCAGCCCCACCCCCGGGCCCGCAGCGTGGGGCTGGGAATTAAAGTCATAAACAAGGCAGATGTGGCATCCGTCTTCCTGACAGCGCTGCGGGCCAGGTGATGGCTGAACCGAGGACGGCTCGGTTTATGAGGAGATGGGAGAAATTTACTGCCTGCTGCTCCTGGGGCTGGGTGCTCGGGGAGGGAGGGTGGTGCGTGACGGTTGAGGACGGGTGGGAAGACGCTAGTCACCCAGCCTGTGCTAACAGCAACCATAAAAGTAATAATAAAAGCAGAGGAACAATAACACTTAACATTTGCACAGCATTTATCAACTGTCAGGCTCTGTCTGTAGGGCGCTGTCCTCGCAGCAACCCATTTTACAGATGAGAGACTGAAGCAAACAGAGGACAGGACTTGCCCAGTGTCACACAGGAAGTAGCAGGGCTGGGATTTGAACCCAGGCCTTCTGCATGTGCGGAAAGGGAGGAACGTTGCAGTATGGGGAAGAGGATGGAGGGGACCCGGCTTGTGATCTAAACTGCTCTGGCTGCTTCCAAGAGGTCTTGAGAAGGGTCAGGTTCTTGGTAAATTTTCAGGACGGCTGCCACATTTGCCAAAGGATTCAAGGTGAGGGAAGGACAGTAGCAGTTCCAGGGTGACACCCGGGTTCTGGGCTGGAGCGAGGAGACGGTGGAGTCTCTGCCACCCTGAGGTGGGACGAGGGGAGGAGGAGCAGGCTGGGACAGCAGGGGGGAGTGTGGTCAGAGATGAGGGCCTGGGACAGAGCCCTGTGCATGGGGATGTTGGGGACAGGGGGAGGAGGAGCGGCCGGGGGAGCCTGAGCCCGCTGTGCCCGTGGCGAAGGACACGTCATCCAGGAGGGGCGACTGCACCGTGCATGCTGTCAAGGGAAGTAGGGGCCAGGTGGGGCAATGCTGGGGCTGGGCCCCTCCCTACGGGAGCAACTGTGACCTCCACCAGCTCTGTGTCCTTGGAGAGGCTGTGCAAAGTGGGTCAGGAGGAAACGGGGCTGCCAGCGACAAGGGACAGCTCTTGCAGGAGCTGAGGGGTGCTCGCTGGGGAGGACGTGGGTCTGGAGGGTGTTCAGGGCGAGAAATGGCAGCATATTTCTCCAGAGGTGGGAAATTCCCCGTCCAGGGAAACTAGGTGCTGGCTCCGTGATGGAACCGAGTCACAGACAGGGCAGCAAAGCTCAGACAGGCTAAGTGACCACCAGGCCCAGCCAGAGGCCGGAGCAGTCCGTCTAGCTGGCCCTTTGGACCCGATGTTCATGTCCTGCTTCTCAAACTGGGATCTGGAGACATCTGGGCACACATTCTTGAGGTCAGGCTTTGGGGAGCCTGGGCACTCCATGAGGATCCTTTTAAACCTGGCATCCTTACTTGGACGGCATCCGGAGGTGACCTCTGTCACCCGCTGTCACCGCTTGTCAGCATCTGTGGTCATTTGCCACTGGAAGTCACTGTGGGAGCTGGGACTTCAGCTTCTGCTGCCAGCGGTCCCATTCGGGTCAGCTGGAATTGTTCAGAGGCGCCCCGGGCTTGCTCAGGGTCGAGGTGGCTGGCTGTACCCCGCGGAGCCTTCGGCCTTGAGGAAAACACGAGAGGGAGTCAAGTGCCCAGGGTGAGGGGCTTCACCCCCGAGATGGTGGCCTTGTCAGCGCCAACTGTCCCCACAGAATACCACGGTGCGACGTCCCCGGGGACCAGAAGGAGTCAATGTGGAGCGGAGGCTGAGTTTATGGGAACGGAGCAGTTAGAGACCTCGGGGTGGAAAGCGGGAGACGGGTGGGGTCGGGGGTCAGGGAGGAACCGGTAGAAACTGGTGTGGGACTCTGGACCCTGGCTGGACTCCTGGGAACGCCAGCCAGGACCCGGGACAGCGAGCTGGGCCTCGGAAACAGGACTGGAGGGGCCCTCAGCCCCAAGTGTCAGGGAAAGGAGTACCAAGGTCACGGGGTGGGCTCTGCCTAGGGTGTGGCCCCGGGTGGGTCACTTCTGTGTCACTTTTAGTTCCCTGGTGGCCCCTCAAGGCCATGTCCACGTCTTCGCCTGAATCACATCTGAGGGGACTGCGGGTCCAGGAGACTCGTTCTAGCCCACGTGGCAGGGCCTTGGCTGCTCCGCACAGCTCACTGGGGTCCTGGACCCTCTGGACACACTCCCTGGGGGTTTGCTCCGGGGCGGAAACTGGTGTTTTGTGTGTGCAGGTTTGTGTGGAGACATAGGTTCATATGTGTAGAGTGTGTGGCTGGTACACGGACCCGAGCTCGGTCACATGCATGAATGTGGACACGGTTGGACCCCCCGAAAGTGTCCCCGGGCATTCACCACTTAGTGCCAGTGGCCTTAGTGACCCTCGGGGCAGCCCTCAGCCCGAGGCCAAGGGACCTCCGGTGGGGGGCAACCCGGAGGCGTCCCCTGCACCATCACTGGAGTTTCCCGGCGGGAGCCCCATCTTAGCTGCCTTCCCCCCACACCCCACCCCTCTCGTGGGCGTCCCCTCCTGAACAGGACACCTGCATGCTGTGCTCGTCAGGAGCGCGGCTGGGGCTGCCCAGCCCAGGATGGGGTGACTGGCCGTGTTTTGTTAAGTGTGTGGCTGTGTGCATGCTGTGTGTGTGTGTACAGACGCCTTGTGTGAGCACGTGTGTGTGTGCAGATGTGTTTACATCCATGCAGGTGTGCAGCTTTGCCCCTGCAGACATGTAGCCGTGTCCACGTGGCGGACCCGGTTACCCTGACATGGGGGCTGCTTGGGAAGTGCGTGTGCGCACATCCGTCTGCGCAGGAGCACGGGGCTTGGGATCCCGGCCGGCGCGGCGGAGGAGGGGAATGGCGGAGGTGAGGGGGAGACAAGGAGGACTCTGATTATTTCAACCTTGAAAACGCATTTCAATTACAATTTACAACCTGCAGACAAAGGCTGCAGTCACCGTAGTAACCACAGCTCTGGGGTTGATGGAGAAAATCCTCCCCATGGGTCCCCAGCTGGCTGTCACCCGGCGGAGCCAAACCCATCTCTGCCTCGCTGTGCCCCAGGACACAATTAGGACATCTTCAAACTGTTGCTGCTGTCACTGCCGCCATGTGCCTGGAATTTATTTCCTCCAGTAGCTCTCAGATGTGCGTGTCTGTTTCCCCTAAGCCGTGGGGTCCCTGCTGTCCCCTGAGCCCCTTCCCTCCCCGGCCATTGCCTCTTGCAGACCCGAAGACAGCGGGGCGTCCTTGCCCCTAGGTCTGGTCAGGCACTCGCTTGTAAGCAGAGCCTGGGCCCTGAAGCTCCTGGGGTGGGGTGGTGGGAGTGCACTTTGACCTGTCATTGTTGCATCTTGAGGGGCCCAGGGCTCGGGTCCTGGGCCTGGGGCATCACTGTTGACGTCCCTGGGGGTCTCTATTCTCATGGTGGCTTGGTGACCTCAGTGGCTCAGGAACAGATGCTCCAGTGGGACCCTGTAGGAGGGCCCGGGCCCGGAGAGGCAAGCTGCACCTCTAAGCATCTGTCTCTCTGTCTCGGTGTCCTTGGCCTTGGAGCCAGCGCCTCCTCTCCGCAGTGGCCGCAGCCTCCCTTTCCGTCCCTGCTTAATAATTCATCCCCCATCCGGATCCAGGGAGGTGTGAGGAGGCTGCGGAGGAGGCCGGGGCTCTTCCTCGGCCTCTAGTGTGGGCCGGAGGCTGGCCTGGTCCTGGAGGGGCTTCCCAGCACCCAGCCCCCTCCAGTGCCCTCGGGAACAGCCTTGTCCCCGTTCCTTCTGTCCTGGCTCTCAGAGCCCTGTAATCAGAGGTCTGAGTGAGCGGGCACACGGTGAAGCTGGGAATCTGTCTCGTGTCCATCCCGCCTGTGCCTTGACCTAGAAATCATGTTGCCCGTTAGCAAAGCTAACCGCTTCGGCGCAGATGAGGCCCGGGCCAGCGCGGCCTGGGGGAGGAGGTGTTCTGAGGAGCTGGGGTACTCTCCCTGCCACAGACAGGCCCAGCTCCCTAGCTGCGTGACCTGGAGCTTCCCTCTCTACGCCCCCAGATGAGTCTTCTCATCCCCAGAAGGACAGCTGGAGCAGCGGACCGTGGTGGCCCTGCTATCCCTACCACGGTGAGGCTGCGATTTCCAGTGTCCACTTGGCAGTCTGTGGCTGTCCACCTGAGCCAGGCTGAGCATAGGCTGGGCTCCTGGGCAGCAGGGTCAACTGAGTGTCCAGGCTGGCCAAGGAGTGACAGATGGCTGCTGCCCTTCCTGCTGGGGGTGGGGCAGCCACAGTGAGACCCCCACAGCTGGTTCTCCCTCTGAAGTCGCAGGGGCTTGGGGCCGAGTGACCAGGCCAGCCTGCTTGGTGCAGCCCCTCCCCCACCGCCTGCAGGGCCGGCTTGGCCTGTGCCCTCCAGCAGGTAGAGCGGGCTGGGACAGGGCTCTGAGCATCCGTGTCCTGGTCCTGTCTTAGAGAAGGAGGCTGGGCCATGCTGTGTGCAGGCCCGAGGCCTTGGGAGGGTGGTGGGCTTCCTGGAGCTCTGTCCATCTTTTCTCTTCCTCTGATCTCACTTTGGAGTCCCCACCCGCCCCCCACTTTCCTGGCATAGTGCACAAGCTTAGAGCTGGAGCCCTGCATACAGATCAGATCTGTATGGTCCTGTAATATTCCTTACCCACCCGTGCCTCAGTTTCCCCACCTCTAATGGGGATGATTGCTCACTTCAGAGCACCACTAGGAGAATCCAGAGAGTTAATATCCATAAAGCGTCTGAGATTCAAAGCCACTGCCTCCTCCAGGAAGACTTCCAGGCTGTCTTTGCCCAGGCAACGCCACAGAACCTACCCCTGGGGTGGTAGAGCAGGCACTGGGCTAGGTGTGCACAGGCTGGGCACCCTCTGCTCCCCTGGCCCCAGGGTCAGCTCTGGTGCCCAGGGCACCGCTGTGAGGGTGGAGAGGTCACAGGCACTCAGGCCGGGTGTTTGCTTGCAGACCGGGAGCGCATCGGGCAGGACTCTGCGTACGAGCAGGAAGGCAAGGTGCAGTTTGTGATTGACGCCGTGTATGCCATGGGCCACGCACTGCACGCCATGCACCGCGACCTGTGTCCCGGCCGCGTGGGGCTCTGTCCTCGCATGGACCCCGTGGATGGCACCCAGCTGCTTAAGTACATCAGAAACGTCAACTTTTCAGGTGGGGGCGTGGTGTGGGCCCTGCAGCCAGGGGATGGAGTCCTGCAGGGAGGGAATGGGGGTCTCTTCAGATGCTCCTGAGCGCTGAGACCCCAAGGTGGCCCCCTGGACCTCCCTAGTTCTGTCTGCCCCGAGTCCATCATCCTCCCTGCCTCTGTGTAGAGGCCTAGCTGAGACCCCACCTCCACAGGCATCGCAGGGAATCCTGTGATCTTCAATGAGAACGGAGATGCGCCCGGGCGCTACGACATCTACCAGTACCAGCTGCGCAACGGCTCTGCCGAGTACAAGGTCATTGGCTCCTGGACCGACCACCTGCACCTCCGAGTAAGCAGGGGGCAGCCAGCAGGGCGTGGGGCGTGGTTCAGGCCATCCCAGCCCGGAGGCAGTAGCTGAATAACCTCGCCCTGGGACTGCAGGTCCAGAACAGAGACTGCCTTCCCTTCCCCTCGCAGACCTCAGAGATTTGAGGCCCACGCCCCCAAAAGGAAGAACAGAGCAGCCAAGGTTCTGCTGCCCAGTCTGGCCCTGCCCTCTCCCGTTGCCTGGGTTGTCCTGGTGCTGCCCTCAGGGTAAGGCGCTCTGGATAGATGAGTTCATGCTCCAGGGAGAGGATCAGAGGCTGCCAGGTGTGGGGCGGGCTGAGGGGGCTGCCTAGCTCCGGTCCCAAGGCAGACGGCCCGGGATGATTTGGCCATGGCTGGGGAGCTGTTCGAGTCCCCATCCCCTGAGCCCCACAGCCCCAACAAGGCCACAGAATGTCTCAGGGCCTTGGTGGCCCTCCCTGGGTATCCCCTTTGGGTGTGCTTTTGGGAGAAAGCCCTGCAGTCGGTTTCCTAGGAGAAATGCCCGTGCACTGTCCCTGCCCTGCTGGGGTGAGGGGTGAGCCGTGACCCCGGGGATTCCTGGGATCCTGGAAGGGCTGCATCACGCCCTGCTGTCTCCTCTGATAACTTCTTCCTCACCGACAGTCCCAGTAGCCCCACAGCCTTCTGGGCCAGAGGACATATTTCAGGGAGCCCAGCCCTGGGGGCACAGGGGCTTTTCTGAGGCCACACAGCTTGATGGGGCAGAGCCCCTTCTATGGCGGGGCTCCTCAGATGTGGAGCCCAGAGAGACAGGACAGAGAGGGTGGGCACACTGGGCACCGAGGGGTGATGCCAGAATGGCGAGGGCAGGCGGCTTGCGTAGGTGCAGCGGGTAGCACGCAGGCGTGGAGTCGAATTCCCAGCAGCAGCGGCTCAGAATCCCTCCTGAGCTGTGCTTTGTGCTGTGTGCTGTGTGCTGGCTCTGGTTCTGGCTGAGTCCCCCGCTGTACTGTGAGAGTGTCCAGTCTACAAGGCAGGCACTGTCCTTGTCCCCATTTCCCAGATGTGAGCGCCAAAGGCAGGGCGGGGTGTGCAGGGGTGTCTCCCCAGTGATACGGAGCCCCCCATCCCGACAGACTGTCTCCATGGCCCACCATCCGCTCCTGACCCGCGGCCCCCAGTGGAGCTGAGGAGTGGGAGCAGCTGCTGTCTTCTTCCAGGGTGGGAGCCCGAGGGGCCGCTTGTCCCCGGGGCCTGAGTGTCATTGCCTGGCCTCAGTTGTCCTCATCAATTTCCTGGGAGTTCCCTGGGCTTCTGTGGGGCAGGGGTGCAGGGTCATGGGGGAATAAACACGAAGGCCTTGCCCTCCCAGAGCTGCCGCCCTGGTGAAACACGAATGAACCTTCCCTCCCTGACTTTTAGGGTAGTCGCCCTCAGAAACAAGGGCAAGCTGGCTTTAGACCCGGGCAGCACATGTGAGCCTAGGGCGAGGCCGTCCTCGCTGCCCTGACCCTGGAACCAGTCTCCTGCCACCCTCCGTGTCTCGGGAAAGCCCTTACTGGGCCCCATGGCCGCAGCACACAGGGACCACTAGGGTCATTCCCGAAGGATGCTGCTGGCCACGCTGCACCCTGGCTGCTGGGGTGGCAGAGCTGGCAGCGCCCAGAGCTGCTGGGCAACCTTCTTATGGAAGTTTCCTTTCCCCCTTGCTATGAGGTCCTCTTTGGATCCTCTCCCCGGCCCTACCCTTTAGCTCAGAAACTCTGCTCAGGCCCGACCTGGCAGGTGGCACTCCTCAGGACGTGTGTGCCAGTCCGGCGGGGGTGCCGCTCCCAGGGAAAGCACTTCCTGCAGGCTGCTTTGCCTGGAGCAGGTCGTTGAGCAAGGGGCCACTCCCTCCCACCCTGGAATAATGTAGGCGTTCAGTGGGGCGTGACGGCACTCCTGTGGCTCCCTGCGATTGTATCTTCAGGACGGGAACTGTGAGCAGCACTAATCTAGAGCCAGAGGTAAAGAGATGCTAACCCCTGGGCACGTAGTGAGCGTCCTCCGATTAAGCCTGCCGAGCAGGGCTCCCCGCGCCACTGGACCGGCAGACTTGGCGGCTGAGCCGCAGGGCAGCGCATTCCACCCCGTTGTGCCCAGGCGTCACGGGGTGGGGGTTGTTGGAGCAACAGCTGCGGTGCTGGGGTGGCCGAAATGCGCATTTCCAGCAAGTCCTGGTGCCGGGTGCTGCGTCAGGACCCCCGAGGCCTCCCTGCCGCGCTGCTGGAGCTCTGTGTGACGCTGGGCTGCCACCGCTGCTCTCTGGGCTCAGCTTCTCCGCGAGTCCTGAGGGTTTGTGTTTCTTGCAGTGGTATCTGAGTCACACAGAGTGAGCTTGCTTAAATGCAGCTGTCAGGTTCAGTAGCCCAGCGGGAGTCCAGGCGGCTGGACTTTGGGCTGGGTCTGGGGCAGGGCAGTGGGGCAGCCCCTGGGGACAGTCCCGGGCACTTGGGCCTCGGGTCCTGAGCTGCCCTGCGGTGCTGTTGTTGCCAGATAGAGCGGATGCACTGGCCGGGCAGTGGGCAGCAGCTGCCCCGCTCCATCTGCAGCCTGCCCTGCCAGCCGGGCGAGCGGAAGAAGACTGTGAAGGGCATGCCCTGCTGCTGGCACTGCGAGCCCTGCACCGGGTACCAGTACCAGGTGGATCGCTACACCTGTAAGACGTGTCCCTACGACATGCGGCCCACGGAGAACCGCACGGGCTGCCGGCCCATCCCCATCGTCAAGCTCGAGTGGGACTCGCCCTGGGCCGTGCTGCCGCTCTTCCTGGCCGTGGCGGGCATCGCGGCCACGCTGTTCGTGGTGGTCACCTTCGTGCGCTACAACGACACGCCCATCGTCAAGGCCTCGGGCCGCGAGCTGAGCTACGTGCTGCTGGCGGGCATCTTCCTGTGCTACGCCACCACCTTCCTCATGATCGCCGAGCCAGACCTGGGGACCTGCTCCCTGCGGCGGATCTTCCTGGGGCTCGGCATGAGCATCAGCTACGCGGCCCTGCTCACCAAGACCAACCGCATCTACCGCATCTTCGAGCAGGGCAAGCGGTCCGTGAGCGCCCCGCGCTTCATCAGCCCCGCCTCGCAGCTGGCCATCACCTTCAGCCTCATCTCGCTGCAGCTGCTGGGCATCTGCGTGTGGTTCGTGGTGGACCCGTCCCACTCCGTGGTGGACTTCCAGGACCAGCGGACGCTCGACCCCCGCTTCGCCAGGGGCGTGCTCAAGTGCGACATCTCGGACCTGTCGCTCATCTGCCTGCTGGGCTACAGCATGCTGCTCATGGTCACGTGCACTGTGTACGCCATCAAGACCCGCGGCGTGCCCGAGACCTTCAACGAGGCCAAGCCCATCGGCTTCACCATGTACACCACCTGCATCGTGTGGCTCGCCTTCATCCCCATCTTCTTCGGTACTTCACAGTCGGCCGACAAGGTGAGGGCGGGGGCGGGCTGGGGGAGGGCAGGGCGCGGCACCCCCCCAGGCTGGCTGCCCCCTCCCGAGGGCCTCCTCCTGGGCCTCACTGTCTTCTAGTGTTTTCTCTGGGTCCTGGATTTCCCTTCCTTTCTCCGTCCTCCTCTTCCTCTCCCGGCCGCTCTGCCTTCTCCCCCTGTGGGTCTCCTTACTCTCCTTGCTCACACGCTCCTGCCCTTCTTCCCTTCTCTCTGCCTTCTCTTGCCTTCTCTGTCCCCGCCTGCCTCTCCCACTGCTTCTCTTCCCCACTCCTCGCTTGGCCAAAGAGGCTGCGCCCTCTCACTCCGCACGCTGTCTAGACACCTCCTTCTCTCTCTGACCGGCCCTGTCTTCCCTTGGGTCCGCTCCTTTTCTTCTCCGTCCTCTGTCCACCCCTCCCAGGACCCCATGAGTCCCTGTGGTGTGAAAATGGATGGGCTCCCTCTCTCCCCAGCCCCCTGCTGCCCTGGGGCTCGGAAACCTGGGGCTGGGCAGTGCCAGCTGCGGGCGCTTCCCGCCTGGTCCGGAGCTGCAGCCCTGTTTGTCTGGCCCCAGGGTGTGCACACCCTAGGGGTGCTGTGAGCTCTGCTCACATCCCCGCCTGGGCACTGCCTGGGTGCCAGGGGCCGGGGCTACCTTGGACGTTTGGGAGTCACTGAAGCAGGCATCATGGTGGGCTGTGTCTGCCTGGGATCTGTCCTTTCCTTTTCTTTTTTTTTTTCTTTCTTTTTTTTCTTTTTTTTGATACCGGGAATCAAACAGGACCTTGCGCTTGCCAAGCAGGCGCTTATGCCACTGAGCTACATCCCTGGCCCCTGCCTGGGATCTGGACAGGGCGGCTGGCCTCTCTGGCCTCAGTTTCCCCACCAGTGGCTGGGGACCTGCTCTGTGCCCTGCCTTCCTGCTGGCACTGTAACGAGTGCTTGCCCACGCTGTGGGCATAGAGGCTGGGTCTGTGGAGAGGAAGGAGTGGTCACGTTGGCAGCGCCAGGAGGCCCCATCAAGCCCCTCCCAGAGGTCATCCAGGTCTGCAGCCAGGAGGCCACGGTGTGGGGCCGCGCTCCTCCCTGCCCCCGCCAACACCCCTCCCGGTGGGGCTCCAGCGGGCCCAGGACGTCAGGCTCTCCCCCTGCAGACGAGGCTGGCCCCGCGCCCTCCTTGCTCTTCCAGGTGCACACCCGCTGCTCCCCCAGCCCAGGCTACAGAGGAGCCCGGGTTGATCCTTCCAGAGTCCAGGGAGGGCAGAGGCCTGCCCTGTACTCAGCAGCTGGCTCGTGGATATGTGACACCCAGGTCTGCCCCTGGCAGCGTGGGACGTGGGTGCTGCCCCTCAAGATGGAGCCAGCTGGAGCAGATGAGCTCAAGTCCCTGCCAGCCCACGTGCCAGGGTTCTGAGCGGCTCAGGCCACCTCTGAGCTGTGTCATGTCAGAGTGAGGAGACCCAAGTGCAAGGGGCAGCTGTGGCCATGGGCGTGTGCGTGTGTGTGTGTGAGACGTGAGCAGGGCTGTTGTCCGGAGGTAAGGCAGGGCATGGAGGTGTGCGTGCACAGATGTGAGTGTACCCTTTGATGCAGGTGCATTCAGGAGTGGATGGACTGGTGTGTGCCTTGGGATTCTGTGTGTGTGAGCAGGTTACGTGTGCCCATGTGTAAATTTGCACACAGGTGTTTAGCTGTGCGGATGCGGGTGTGAGTGTATACAGTGGCTGAGCGTGGCTGTGTTTGAATGGCTCTGTGTACATGCATGTGTGTGCCCCGGCTGTGTGAAAGGTGTATGTGCACCAGGTAGGAGTGTGCGGCCTGAGTTTGGGTGTGTGTGAATGCGGGTGTGCAGGGTACACAGGTGTGCGTGCATGCACTTGCTCATGCTCAGCTGTGCCCCCCTCCGTGTGGGGCTTGGGTGCGGAGTGACGCTGTCTGCGCTGCTATGTGAGCAGGCGGATGGTTTCCAGGGCTCAGCAGCAGCGTGTAGCGTGACCCTGCGCGGGTCTGAGCCACTCCCTCCGCTGCCTGGGGTTCCTGTAGAGCCAGGTGCAGGCAGGACGGGGTGTGGGGGCCGGCCAGGCTGTGGTGATGTTCGTTTGTCTGACTTGTAGATGCTGAGGACCTTGGTCCCTGTCAGGGGCAGTCTCAGTCCTTGCCCCCAGGCCCCTGACATCTTGTGCCCACCAGCCTAGCAGGACACAGGAAGCTCGTGGTCTGCCGGTCCACAGGCACAGCCCCTCCCCCGCCTGTAGGCCAGCCTTCACTTGGGGAGTGCAGGCCTGGTGCCGACTCCCTTGCAGAGGGTGGAGTGGCACGGCCTGTCACTCAGGGCAGGAACAGTGGAAGGCCAGGTGCATGCTACAGATGGGTGGTGGAAGAGAAGGAGCGGTCCTGTGGCCACCTCTCTCTGCTGCCTTTAAGACTCTACTGGTCCCAGCATTTGAGAGGCTGAGGCAGGAGGATTGCTGCGAGTTCAAGGCCAATCTGGGCTACATTGTGAGTTCAAGGCCAGCCTGAGCTACATAGTGAGACCCCGTCTCCAGAAAAACAAGAAGATGCTCCTGGGCCTGCCCTCCCTGGGTGCCTGTTGGACTCTAGCGCACCACGCTTCTCTGAGGAAGGCTCACCTGCTACCACCTCCCCGTAGCACGGGAGACCTGGAAACCATGCTGGAGCCAGGGGCAGGCTCCAGGGCCTGGTGGGAGTTCCAGGCCTTGTGGCAAAGGGAGGAATGGGGGCGTGGGCAGCTCCAGTTCTGTTCTTCACAAGGCCCACCTCATAGCCTGGGACTGGCTGGCGGAGCTCCCAGGGGCATGCTGGGAAGGACGGGTGCAGCAGACTGGCCACACACTAGCTCCAGTTTGATTTTTTCATGCTCCCACCAGTGCTATGTCTGCAGAAAGGGACCCTGGCTGTGCCAGTGTCTGCACTGGCACCTATGCTGTGGGTGAGCACCCTCGTCTTCAGGGCCTGGCACATAATAAGGGCCCTGTCGAAATGTCACTCAGAGCTCGAGAGAGCGGCAGCTGGACTGGACATTAAGCCAAGTGTGCCCTTTCTTAGCACAAGCTCCATGAAGTGGGCTCTGCCTGCATTCGTGGTGGGGGGTCCCTGCTGCCCAGAGGGGAGCACATTTGCCCAGCATCCTACTGTGGTCCAGGCCCCTGGCCCCTAATGCAGGGGAGTCAGGGTCCACTGCCAGACTCGCTCCACCCTGAGAGGGGGCTCATCACTGGTGCCATCAAGTCCACACAAGCTCAGCTACACACCCCCATTAACAGGGTGGAGGTACAGGGTATAACACAGGTGTTAATTCTTGTCCCTAAGGCACAACACTTGAGACCCACAATTTAACAGAGGAGAGGTTTGATGTAGTTCACGGTTTCAGAAGGTTCGGTCCATGGTTAGCTGGCTCCAGGCAAGAACATCATGGTGGAAGGGCGTGGTGAAACAAAGCTGCTCAGTTCATGGCGGGCAGGAAGCAGAGCAGGGGAAGAGGGCCAAGGGGGAGCGGGCAAAGGACCGGACGAAGACCCCCAAGGTCATGCCTTCATGACCCACCCAGACACACCCAGGATTGCACATTACTAATCCTTTTGATGACTTCCCAGGCTAAAGAAGTTGACATAGTTGAGCTTAACTATCACAAGAAGTATTTGGCCTGCCCACAGCTTGGTGCCTAAGACCCCCAGTGTGAACGCAGAACAGCCCCTGCCCTCAGGGAACCACTGTCTAAGGAGGGAGACACACTCTGTCCCCCACGACTCCTAGACCAGCAGTAAGGGCCAGGTGACAGGCCTACTCTTGACCCACCCAGGCCACTGCTTGGCTCTCTGCTTGGGGAACCTCATGGTGTGGGAGTGAGGGTGTGCATTAGTCACCATCCCAGCGCTGAGACAAAATACTTGACACCCACAATTCAAAAGAGGAGAGATTTATTTTGGCACAGTTTCAGAGGGCTCGGTCCATGGCTGGCTGGGTCCAAGGCAGAAGCAGCACGGTGGAAGGGCCTGGCGGAAGACAGCGGCTCAGCCCACGGTAGCCAGGAAACAGAGAGAAGGCAGGCCCCGGGGCCAGGCATACACCCTTCCAGGTCACACCCCCAGTGACCCCTTGTAAACAGGGCCTGCCTCCTATCAGCATTTTCAGCTGTGAGCTCACCAAAGGGTTAATCCGCGGGCGAGTAGAGCACCCCATGAGCCAGTCACCTTCCAGACGCCCCTGTGACCTCAGGAAGTAAGGCTAGACCTGTGTCCCACACCGGGGGTGGGCAAGGCTTCCTGGAGCAGGCCACACATCGGCTCCTGGTGGGGGGGGCTTAGGCCCAGGCCCCATGGATTTGAGGGCCAGACATTGCCTGCTGCCTCCCTGCCAAGACCTGCAGGCACAGCTTGGGGCTCCCTTGGATCCGCTCTGGCTGAGGGCGCCGGAGAGCAGCTGAGGCCTGGAGGACGTGTGCAGGCTTGGAGGAGGCAGGCCGGGAATCCCAGGTGCGGGCGGTGGGAATCGCTGGGCCCCGCCTGGAAGCCCCGCTATTGAAAAATGGATTATCCGACACCCAGATTAATGGGCTTTCATTTTGCTAAACATCTGTCACCGTTAGTGTTGGAGAGCAAGCATGAAATGGGCTTTGCCTGTGCTGCCACCACCGGATTGTTGCGTGCCATGGGTCCCGTGCCAAGGGCCTGCTTTGCCCGGGTGGCATGTGTGGCGGGCAGGCCCTGAACACGGGGCTGGTCCAAGGGCGGGGGCACTGCCCCTAGGAGTCATGCCGGGCTCATCTCACCCTCAGCCTGTGCTGGGGACTTTCCTGAGGTTGGCCGTGGTCCCCGGGGAGGAGGCGGCACTGGCAAACAGGTGCATGGCACCGCCACTCACAGACAGCAGTCTCCAGGCTTAACATTGAGCCGATCAGTGTCCACACCCATGTTAGACACGAGGAAACTGAGGCACAAGGACTTGCTTCAGAATCGGGTCTCAATGCCAGGTCCACACCATAGCTCCCTCTGCCAGCAGCCAGGAGCACAGGGTGGGGCTGTCTCAGGGTGGGCCAGCGCAGGTGGCCCTGATGCCCCCACCCCCACCCCTACAGCTGTACATCCAGACGACCACGCTGACCGTCTCGGTGAGTCTGAGCGCCTCGGTGTCCCTGGGAATGCTCTACATGCCCAAGGTCTACATCATCCTCTTCCACCCGGAGCAGAACGTGCCCAAGCGCAAGCGCAGCCTCAAAGCCGTCGTCACCGCTGCCACCATGTCCAACAAGTTCACACAGAAGGGCAACTTCAGGCCCAACGGGGAGGCCAAGTCTGAGCTGTGTGAGAACCTAGAGGCCCCAGGTGCGTGTCAGCCCCGCCCCTCAGAGGCCCCGCCCCTCCGAGGCCCCGCCCCTCAGAGGCCCCGCCCCTCCGAGGCCCCGCCCCTCAGAGGCCCCGCCCCTCCGAGGCCCCGCCCCTCCGAGGCCCCGCCCCTCAGAGGCCCCGCCCCTCCGAGGCCCCACACCGGTGGGCGGTGGGTCCCAGTCCACACCCGAGGGAGGCCTTGGGAGCGCCCAGCTCACACAGGTCAGTGAGACCTGGATTTCCCTGTGCTGGGCCTGGTGGCTGCCTGTGTCCACCAGTCCAGTCCCTTAGGGAGGAGAGCTTGGCTCGGAGGGCCCCGCCTGGTTCTTTCGTAGGGGACCCTGGGAGGGGCCTGGGGCCAGAGCTGCTGTAACACACAGCGTGGCTTTGTCCAGCAGCCCTCTAGCAGGGCCCAGAGAGATGGGGACCCAGGACATGGGCCACCTGGGCACGTGGGTGAGGGTTGGGGTGGGCTGTGGGATAGTGTGTCCCCAGGGTGTGGTCCGGAGGCTCAGCGGGGAGGGTCACTCTGCGCTGTGCAGTGGACCCCAGAGCTGCGTGCCGGAGGCCTGGACCTTTCTCCAGCACAGCAGAGAGCCCGGAGGCTCCCAGGCAGTGCTTGTCTCCCCCGAGGCCAGGCAGCAGAGGGTGTCTGGTGCCCCACGCTGTCCTTCCCTCTGCTCTGACCTCACGCGGCTCTCTGGGGCCCCCACCCTCTGCGGTGTGGCAGGCTGGCTTCCCACAGGGTCCTCCTTGTCCACTCTGCCCTCACCTCCCTGCTGACCCCTGGCTCCCCTGGCCCCACTCCTCTCCGCAGCACCAGCTCATCCCTCTACCTGCAGGGCCCTCCTGGGGTCAGTATGGGGCTCTGGATGGAGAAGGGGACAGAGCATCCTCTCAGGGCGCTGCTGACCCGAGTCCCGGCCCCCTCTCTAGAGTGGATCTTAGCGACCTGGAGGGGACGGTGAGGGCCAGAGGGACCACCGAGGGCGGCAGCCTTCCCAGACAGCTCTGGAGGCCCACGCTCACGCTGTGCCCTCTGCGTCTGCCCAGGCTTGAGCAGACAACAAGGCCCGGTGGGGTGGCATTGCCAGCCTTGTTTCCTGTAAGGGGAGGTTGACAGCCTGGTGCCCCGTGGCAGAGGCCAAGGACAGCGGCACCCTTGCCCCCACTGCCTCTCAGCTTGGTGACAGGGGCCACGGAGGCGCCAGTGATTAATGCCAGGGATGGCCGGATGGAGGGTGGTGCGTGGGCAGAGGAGGGAGGGGTCAGTCCTGCCAAGCAGGGACATTTTTCACTCTGTCACTGGCAGGCTCCGTATCTTTAAACAAACAGCAGAATAAATAATTCAGGGGCCTGATGGCCAGCAGATTGGGTGTGGAGACACAGGGCGACAAATGGGGACTGTCAGCGAGCACCTCGCGCCGTCCGGCTCGTTGCTATCAGGCTGCAGGTGACGGAAAGCCAGCAGGGAGGGGCTGCCTCAGCGGGGAGCACACTGGGGTGCTCCTGGGTGTCACCTCCCCACCCATGCCCCCCTGTCCCCATCCGCCCATCGCCGCAGGGATCTCAGCCCTGCTGCCCTACACGGTGTAGGCTGAGGGTGTTTGCAGTCGCTCCTGGGCTGAGCCGGCCGTGGGCTTTACCATCACGCCGCTTCCAGAGGAGGGGGCTGCAGCGCCCAGGGGCAGGTGCTGGCCGGCCATGTGCCAGGTGCTGAGGTGTCCCTAGCGGTGACAGTGACGCAGGGCTGGCCCCAGGCCCGGCTCTCCCTTTCAGCCTCACTGTTACCTCTCAGGGGCCCGGGCAGACTCACTGTTCCCGTTCTGGGAGGGTGAAACTGAGGCTCCCTGAAGGACCCTGGGCCTTGGCGAGTGTCGGGGGCTGAATGGGACGGACCAGGGGAGACAGCGCTGGCTCCGAGGAGGAGGACAGCCGCTCTGCTTTGCGGCACTCGTGCCCACCCTCTCCCGGTTCCCAGTGCCCATGACGCCTCAGGCCTGCATTTCCCCCGCAGCCGGTGGGCGCTGGCCATCGCGGCTCCAGCGGAGCCTTTGAAGGGCGTCACAGTTGCAAACTCAGTTTTTTCAGTTCTCCCAGGGGCTGAGGGCGCCCTGGGGATCGATTCGCACCAGCCTGACCTGCAGGCGGGTGATGAGCTGATCAGCTGCACTCTTTCCTGACGGTGGAGGACTAGACGGGGCGGAGGCATTGGAGGCGGTTGGCAGCCCCTGGGGAAAAGGAGTCTAGGCAAAAAGGGCCCCTCGCTCGCTGGCGTCATGGCGGGGAAACCGAGGCCCAGCAGCAAAGGCAGGGCGGGTGAGGCCTCCCTGTGCCCCAAATTGAGCTCCTCTGTGCCCTCCACTGCCCGAGGCACACCTGCCACCCAAGTCCTGGACTCCTCTCCCCAAGCGCGTCCCAGCCCAGCCTGGGTGCTGGCTGCTGTCCCATGGTCCCTCTGTCCTTGTCACCGGCACCCTGGAGGGATGTGGGAGGGTTTTTTATAAACTGTGGGGGGTGCCATGCGGTATTCCCATTCTTTTTCTGGATGTCATGGCCCATGACACCCGTTCACGTGGCACCTGAACTCTGAAACTTCCCTGCTTCTGTCCAGCCAAGGGACTGCCCATCCTCTCTCTGCTTGACTACTTCTGCAGACAGGGAGCTCACTTCTACGTAAGGTCACCCACCCACTCCACTCGGCTCCATCGGTGGTTTGTTTTTGCCACGCGGGGGACCTGGTGGCTCCCCACCACCTGCATGGTGGCCCCGTGGCTTCCCCCATCCCCAGCAAGTCCCTCCACTCACGAAGGACTCCTAGGAACACAGGATACTGTCTGTATTCGTGGGCTTCTGGGTATGCTGCTGTGACTCAGGTCCAAGAACAGAACGACAGGGATGTTTGTTTCTCTCCGACATAGAGTATGTCGTGGGAGGGCAGGGTGGGGCCCCGGTTCCTTCCATCCTGCTGCTCCGTGGGCCTCCAGAGACCTGGGGCTGACGCCACTGTCCTCCAGAGGGGAATGGAGAGGAAAGACAGGGGACACACTGTTTCAATTCCAGGATGTGGGAGTTGCGTGAAGCTCGGGCATGAACATCATTAGCAAGATGGTAGCCTATGAGGACCTACCCAACTGCAAGGGAGGCTGGGAAATGTAGTCCTTCACTTGGCCGTCCCGTGCCCAGAGAAGAGGGGACAACCTGCAGACTGCCACACTGCCATCCTCCACTTCCTCTTCAGGTGGCAGACACATCCCCTTTTCTGAGCTGACCTGAAAGAGCAAGTTGGGACGGCTTTAAGGCAAAGAATGGCATGGTTTTCTTCTGTCCATCTTCTTCCCTGTGGACCCTTATTCCTGGCCGTAGAGAGGGTCCCAAACCTGGCAGGACAGGACAAGACCGAAGGCCTCAGGCGCTCATCTGTCAAATGGGGGTGACCCGTCTTTGGCCCCCCTGAACAGGGGACGCTCATGAGAGCTGATGTCACCACCCGGCTGTGGAACAGACACTGGTCTGGGTCCTGTAGGGGACCGGTGCCAAGGGGCTGTGGCCAGGAGACACCCAGATGTGCCACCCCAGTCCCAGTCGTGCGGGGAGCAGCAGCCAGTGTGGCGGGGGGCAGAGAGGAGGTCATCTCAAGACCAAGGGGACACAGGGGCCCCGAGCGGTTGAAGGACGACACTCAGAGGGCCATGGGGACCTGGGCGCTTGTGTTTTCCTGGGGCTGAGTCCATCCTGTGCCTCAGTTTCTAGCTGAGCAGGGCCCCTCTCTCTCTCGTTGTCAGTGTTTCCTCTGTGCCAGGTCCCTTGCTTCCCTGGGCCGCCACTCCGCATGCGTGCTCTTCCCATGAGCTCCTCCAGAGCACGAGCCCTTGAACTTCTGAGAGCCTTCCCTTTGACGATCCTTTGCAGTTACATAATTGTTGCACAAACAAAGGGAATGTGTTAGGGTGTGGTGGCGTTAGGAGGCTGCAGTCCCCAGAGGAGTGGGGCTCGGGAAGTGTGCTTCAAAGGTGGGGTGACGAAGTGAAGGGGAACAGCTCGGCTCAGGCCGAGGAATGGAGGAGGGACCCTAGGGGGGCAGTCTGGGCCGAGACCCAGGAATGGGGCACAGTGGGAGATGGGGTGGGGCTGGCATGTGGGTTAGGGGATGTCAGCTGCAGAGTTCAGGGACCTGGACTGGATGCCACAGGTAGTAGGGAGCTATGGTAGGTTCTAGTGCAGGGCAGTGCCTACAGGGACGAAGGGCGTGAAACAGGCAGCTCCTGATTCCTGCGTCCCCCTGGTCTCTCTCCTTCCAGCGCTGGCCACCAAACAGACTTATGTCACCTACACCAACCATGCCATCTAGCTAGGCTGCCGGAGCCATGCAGGACAAGGAGGAGCCACAGCCCCGTGGATGGTGTGCTGGGCCACGGCCACTTCCGAGGACCCAGCTGATGTCCTGCCTGCCTGTGGGCGCCCACGGACGTGGCTTGGTGCTGAGGACAGCGGAGCCCCGGCCGTCACTGCCGGGAGCCAGGGCAAGCTGGGTGGGCGACAGGAAACGGCCGAGGGGCCGGGCAGCTCCAGGCACTGCAAGAGCGCGGGTCTCACCGCCGCCGCTGCTGGCCGCAGAGCACAGGGCTCAGGGTGTGGAGCCCCAGCGCTGGTTCTCTCTGTGCCCTCCCCTTCTGTCTGTCCTGCTGGTCCCCGTGTCCATCCGTCCGTCTCCACTGCTGTCCTTCCGTTCTCCCATCTCTGTCGCGCCTGTTTTCTCTGCACGTCCTTCTGTCTGGGTTCTCTGCTTCTGTGGTTCCTTCCTCTCCCCCGCCTCTGCTCCCGCCGGCCCTGTCCTGCCCCTCCCGGGCCCCCCATCGCGCCTCTCATGCATTTTTCTTTCCAGTCCCCCCTACTTCAGTGCCCCCCAATTCAGCAGTCTGCCAACTCTTCCAGGTCCCAAAAGAGAAAAAAGGAAAAAAAAAAAAATCAAAACATGAAAAAGCCAAAACAAAAACAAATCTCAAGTGTGTTGCAAGTGCCGCGCCCTCCTGGTGGCCTCGTGTGTGTGTCCCCGTGGCCCGCTGCCCACCGCCTGCCCCTGCCCGTCGGCCGTGTGTCCTGCCCGCCTGCGCCTACCCCTCCTGCTGACCACACGGAGTTCAGTGCCTGGGTGTCTGGTGATGGTTATTGATGACAATGTGTAGCGCATGATCGTTTTTATACTGAGAACATTTCTAATAAAAATAAACACATGGTTTTGCACCTGGGCTCCGTGTCCACTGTGGGTCCTGCTGGGGGACCGAGGGTCGGGACCACCCAAGTCCAGAGGGGCTGGAGTTGAGGGATGGAGGGAGGGAGGGAGGGCCGTGTGGGGCCTCGGGGCTCTGTGTTGTCGGGAGGCCTGGTCAGGGACAGCCGGGTCCAGGTAAAGGGCAGGGACGGGCAGTTCCTGGCAGACCCACATCTGCCATCCCCTCCTCTGTCTCCTGGCCCCCTCCCTGTACCCTCTGCCCCCCACCCTGTAACCGAGCCTCTCCCCTCCTCCGGCTCAATTCTCCCCTCAGGGAGTGGCTCCTGGCTGGCACAGCCCCACAGGTCCAGGCCCCGAGAGGACGCGTGCCTGGCCGTGAGGCCTCAAGCCCCTGGCACGGGGATGGCACGTGCCCATCAGTCTCCTCCCGTACGTGCGAGCCCACCCTTGTGCATGGGTGGAGGTGGGAGGTGAGTGGCTCCCAGCCGGCCGTGCAGGGAGATTACAGGCAGCGACACAGTGGGCCCCCACCCAGCTGGCCGCTGGCAGCGCGACACAGTGGCCCAGGGGCAGAGCCAGGCACTGACTGTGTGCAGGGTGGCTGAGTGGCCGGGTCATGTGCAGGCCCGGCATCAGTGCCCCTCTGCGAGCCCACCACGCTCCTGGGGTGTCCCGGCTGTACCCCCCACTTGGTGTATGCTAGAAGTGTCTGAGCCGGGGCAGGGGAGTAGGGGGGCTACCTTGCCCCCAGCAAGGGGGCCCGAGACCCCAGTGTGGATCCTGCCCAGCGCTGAAGCCCGTCAGCAACGTGAGGCTGCGGCCCCGGTGCTTGCTGGACTTCCAAGTGGGGGTGGTGGGAGTGGCGTGGGGGGTCCTGCACGGCACCCTGTCTGGTGTCTTCCTTTCTGGCCCGGCCCCTTCTTGAGGAGCTGGAGGCTGGCCTGGAGCCTTGGGGTGAGGGAGGCGCTCGGCGCAGGCTTGCCCAGGGCCCCCCATCTGCAGGGGCCAGTGATGGGGCCATCTCCTCGTTCAGGGGTGGGGTGCTGTCCCCCAGCCCTCAGCTCTCAGGAGAGGGCTGTGGCAGCTGGGAAGAGGTAAGGGCAGCGTTCAAGGCCTCTGGCCCCGTGGGGGCCAGGACAGCTGCGTGGGGTTCAGACCTGGTGTCCCTCACCTGCACAGGGCTCTCAGGACAGGTCAGTGCCCTGCCAGCGGGGAGACGCAGCCTTGGCCTCGGGGAGCTTCTGGTCCAGTGAGGAGCCAAACCGAGTTTGGCAGCCATGGTCCCCAGTAACCATGGCCATGAGGGTGCAGGGGCAAAGGCTTGGGTGAGGGGTGAGCGTGAGCCCCTGAGCCAGGGCATAGAGAGGGGTGTGGGCTCCGTGGGCCAAGGCGGGTAGGTGGCTGGCAGTCAGAACTTCTGGCACCATGGGGGTGCAGCTGGGGCTGCTGAGCGGGGACCAAGGGGGCTTCTCAGGTGCACCCCGGAAGCCCGGGTGTCTCACGTGGGTCAGCTGGCTTTCCCTACCCTCACTAATGCCCGGGCTCCTGTGGGACACTCAGGAGCACCTGACGGGTGCTGGAGCTTTGTACTGGAACAAGATGGACAGGGAGCTGGCGGCCCGGGGCCTTTGCTGTGTCCAGGGGCTGTGGCCACCGTCCTACCCCGGCACACTCTCACCCCTGGGGATCCTGGGAGGCCTCCCCAGGACAGCAGCGCTGAACCTCTGAGGTGAGGCCAGCTGTGCAGCCCCACAGGCCACGTGAGGGCCAGACTGTGGGGATTGTGAAGCCAGGTCTGGCTCACGAGCTTGCTGGGTGCTCACAGTCACTGGGCTCTAGCAGCTTGAATAGGAGCCCATTCACCTGCCAGGCTGCTGGACACACAGGAAACGGTGGAACTCCTGTGGTCTTGGGGACAGGGCTGCAGAAGCAGTGGACAAGCTAGACCCCGGGGTCCCTTCTGGCCCAGGTGGGCTGCTTCTTGTTCTAATGTCCTGTGGCCAGTGCTGGGGAGGGCCTATGGTCCCCTCAAAGATGCTGCCGCTGCCCCCCTTCCATCCTCCAGTTCCACTGAGCACCGTGGGGAGACTGGGGCCCGGCCTGGCGCTGAGGGGTTCTCTCTGCCCCGCTGCCTGCCCGTCCTGCCCTGGCTGCCCTTGGGGCTTGGCCCTGGCACTCTGAGCCTCCCAGGGCTCGCCCCTCACCACATCCCAGAATTGAGTGGCACTTGGTGCCCAAATCTCACTTCGGTTGGCAAAAGCAGCAATTAGCATCTAATGAGGCTTCTTGCTTTATTTTTAGGTAACCTCCGAGGCCCTGCCTGTGTAATTCAGCCCGCCATCGCTCGGCAGATAATTAAAGCATGTCACCATAATTTGCCTTTTTTTTTTTTTATAAAGCCCCGTAATTATGTTTTTATTGCGAGTGAGGGGGGAAAAGAGAGGGGAAAGGAAACAAAGAGAGGTGGGTTCGGGGCAGGAAATGGGGCTTGGCTGCCTTATCCGGCGCCTCCGCCTCCATCGCAGAACTGGGGCCTCTCGTTCTGCGTGCAGCTGCGCCTTGGGAGCTACCTAACTCCGGGGTCTGCCCTAGGACCTTCCCGCCTGAGCCCCTCCTGTGGCTTCCCTTTGCAGACCTTGGCCCCCTGTCCCCATAAAACCAGCCTGGGTCTGCTTTGGAGGGATGCAATGGCCAGGGACAGGAAACAGAGACCATGCTGGCCGGGTGATTCTCACCGGGCAGTGGGGAAGTCTGCACTACTCTCCTTTTGCACCTGTTGGAAAATTTGTTCATAAGAAGTTAAATCAAACTCTCCTCCCAGTGCGGGGCCTGCTGGCTGCAGGGCAGGGATCTGCTCCAAGAGCCCTTGTTTTTCTAACTACGCAGTAAAGGGCTATCTTTGGGGCACACTTTGTACCGATGCACAGTGGGGACCAGGCCTTCCAGAGCTTCTAAGGTCACTCCACAACCGCGGCTGGCTGGGAACAGCGGGGCAGCTGGCTGCCCCAAACAGCTTTGTGACTGCTGGCTTGGGAGCCTACAATTCTGTGGCTAAACTTTGCGCTCGTGGGGCCAGCTGCCCAAGGTGTTGGGCAGGAACAGAGCTTCCCAATCGCCCTTATCCTGTGACAGCTGAGTCCCAGGGCCTAGAAGCCAGGCAACCTGGAGTGGGAACGGAGAGACCTGGATTCTAGTTAAGGCTCTGGCACCAGTTTTGCTGTGTGCCTTTGGACAGGTTGCCTTCCCTCTCTGGGCCTGTTTAGCCTTAAAATGAAGATTTCAGCTCTGACTTTCAGAGCCTGTGTGAGGCAGCGAGATTCCAGCAGTACAGAAAAGGGGAGGCGACTGCAGAGAAGAGTCTTTTGGGGCCAGTTGCTATGGCAACCGTGCCCGTAAGAAGGGGTGGGGGAGGGGCCTGGGTATGCAAATCAGACCCTTTCTTGGGTTCCCAGCCCTGCTTCTCTGTGTGTGATTGGAGGAAGAGGCTTCCTGGAAGAGGAGGGAGGGAGGTGGGGGAGGAGAGAGGCGAGGGCGCCCCTGCACCACCGCTGCGGCAGGGCGGGTGGAGAAGCTAGTGTCTACCTGGACAGGCCCCACGCTCACCCGCTGCCCCTGTCTCGCAGGTGGACAGGAGGACACTAAGCCTCAGAGCCAGGGCTCTCAGAAGCGCTGCAGCCCCAGCCACCGCGGGGCACGGCCGGCGCCTGCTGGGTGGCGCGCAGGGGCGGGGAGCGAACCCAGGCAGCCCTCGGTGGCTCTGGGATGCGCTCCAGATCCAGCGCCGTGTGAGCCGGGAGGCCACGGGGGCTCCGCGGCCCTTCTGCAGGGACGCACGCTCCCTGGGCTTTGCACGTCTGCTCTGCCCGCTCCTCAAACGTGGGGCCCTTCGGGGTGCCGGGCCTGGCCCCACTCCCCCGCCTCCTCTACCTCCCCAGTTCCGCGGGCTCCCACGGAGACGCCCAGCTCGCTTGGTGCCTGGTCCCTGTTCCTCCTGCCTCCTCGCAGCGGGGCAAGGCCGTGGGCAGAAACACTGCCGGTCTCCACGCGACTAGGTCCTGGGCCACCTTGGAGACTGCAGGTGGCGGTGGTGACATGTCACCTGCTCCCCTGGGCACGGGTGGAGGAGACTCTGCCAACCACGCGAGTTTCCAGGACAAGAATTAAACTGCTGAGCTACCCAGACCTCCGGGCCTGTTTGTTACCTAGGGACGGCTTCGCCGGTCCTGCCCAACCCGGTTCGGGGAGCGCCGAGCACACATGCCTCCTGCAGCCTCGAAGTCTCCGGCGTGAGGCTGAGCACAGGCACTTGGCTCCACCCTACTTCTCCAGCTCTGTCTCTGTCCTTGTCCCCAGGGTCCCCATCCGGGCAACCAGCAGCCAGACAAGCCAGAAACCTGGGTCCTCTCCCAGGTCCTCCGTCCCACCTGTCCCAGCCGCTAGGTAGTGCTCTGCCTCCGCATGCCCAGAGCCACCTCCGGGACGCCCACCAGGCCCACGCGTTCCCCAAATCCCCCGTGGGGGTCTCCCCTCTTCCACCTCCCTCCAGCCTCCAACCATCTCCTCCCTGTGTGACGCCTGACAACTTTCTGTGTCTCTGTCCTTGTTTCTGCTGTCAGCCTTATCTTTGTCTCTTCATAAATAATGTATCTCTTCTGGCTGCTTTAAAACAAATCAAAACAGAACAGGTTCTAGCTAAATCACTGAATTGTCCAGGCTGGGCTTGAACTTGGGATCCTCCTGCCTCAGCCTCCCAGAGTGCTAATATTATAGACAGCTAAGTTAGGTAGAAATATAGGCAGTCAGACAGGGCTTGCCCCTGGAGGAAGTCAGTGCAGAGGCCAAGAGCACATTACAACTGTGGCTGGTGGCACATCTGTCAAAGGCCAGGCCTCAAGATAAAGATGGAATGGCCAGGCCTACATGTCTTCCGGAAGGGTAAGCAATAAAGACTATACTATAATTGATAGCACCTGGTCCAATGAAGTTTAGCTAAACATCAGTCACTGAGGTGGGTGACCAGGACCTCCTGACTCATCTCTTGCAAAAAAGTCCCTGTTCTTTCCCTGCACACTTGCTACATGACTTGCTTTCCCACTGGATCAACATTACCTCAGCAGCTATATTCGTAATCTGATTGGTTGATCGCAGTTTTGTCCCACGTTGCACCTGCCTTGTGATTTTGCTCTGTAAAACTTCCTTTGAGCAGTGGGCTCCTTGGCAACCCATTTTCCGAGTGCCCCCAGCCTCTCAGGAGCTGTATCTCTCTCCCTCGAGACAATTTCCTACTCTTAGCCTCTGTTGTTCCTTAGAATTCAATCTTCGCTTTTGGGGAACATGCACTTGGCATCTAGGATCCCTCGCAGGTTGGGAGTTATAATGTTTCCTGAGATGTATTTGGAGGCCCTCTACCACTAGGATTTCAGGCGCGCACCACCATACCGACTTTCTCTGACCCTTTTAAGTTGTTTCCTTCCTCACTGCTCTTAAGCGATTTGATTGATTTGATTGTGGAGTGGTTTTCTTCATGTTTCATGTGCTTGAGTTTTGCTGAACTTCTTGAATCCCCAGGTTTACTGTGTCCATTATATTTGGAAAATTTGCGGACATCATTTCTTCAAAAATGTTTCACTTCTCACCTCTACCATCTCCCTCAGGGGGCTTCTGTTACACACACACCAGGTCTCAGAGTTGTCTCAGAGCTCAGCAATGCTCTATCTGCTTTGTTTTGTTTTTTTCTTTGGAGTCAGTGTCTTGCTTTGTAGTAGATTAGGCTGGGCTTTAACTCACTGTGTAGCCCACGCTGGCCTGGAACTCATAGTGATCCTCCTGCCTCAGCCTCCCGAGTGCTGGGATTACAGGTGTGCGCCACTGTGCCTGGCCTCTGTTTCATTTTCTACCCTTTCTATTGCTAATGTCTTCAGGTTCACGATCTTTTTGTCACTAACCAATTGGCTGTTAATTATACGCAGTGCACTAAAAAAAAATCTCGGCCTTGTCTCTTTCATCCTCCAAAGCACTGAGGGGCCAGGGATATAGTGCAGCGGCACAGCACCTGCTTGGCAGGTGTGAGGTCCTGAGTTTGATTCCCAGTATCAAAAAAAAGAAGTGAGACTGGATTCGCCTTGTACCTCCTGAGCCTCTAGTTAAACACGCGCTTCCCCAGCGCTTGGCCGCATGGAACATAATCGTCACAGCCCTTGGGATGCCCTGGCCCACCAGTCCCAGTGCCATCCGTGCCACTGCCAGCTCAGCTTTAACCAGTTGAGTTTTCTTCTCCTTAGGGGTCACGCCTCCTCTCAGTCCCTGGCGATTTTTTTATTGGGTGCCCGACACTGTGGATTTTGCTTATTGGATGCTGGTTTCTGTGTACAAAGAAATCTTCTCGAGCTTCGTCCGGAATGTGGTTGTCCCTGGAAACCCTGGATGCTTGGAGGTTTTCTCTATGGCCTCGCTGGACGGACCAGAGCGAGCAGCATTGTGACCGGGGCTCAGGGTGCCGAACCCCGAGCGTCCTCACCTCGAGCGTCCTGGGTCCCTGCAGCAGGAGTCACATGGGGAGGGTTCCCTGGTCAGCTGGGGCTGCTTCCTACCTGGAGCTCCGTGCTCAGGGACTCTGTCCCATGCCCCTGGGTGCCTGGGCCTCCCTGGCCTCCAGCTCAGCCTCCTGTGCCAGGGCTCCTTTCCTGGTGCTGCGGCCCCGTGGCCCCACAGCCCCACAGCCTGGCTCTCCGGACACCAGCACACTCCAGGCTCACCTCGTGCCCTACCTCTCAGGCATCGCAGTCTTTGGATGCGGAATGCCCAGTGTCCTGAGAACCGTAGTGCAAAGGTCTGCGTCCTCTTGGATGGCACAAGCACCCTTACCGGAGTCCCCTGGGCGCCTGCTTCTCTCTCTGCTCTGTGCCACACGAGGGTGTGGGAGCCAGGATCCTCTGCCCCGCCCTCCGGTGCCCTGCCGCCCACCCCAGGTTCCCAGCCTCCAGAGCTGGGAGAGGTAAATTCCTGGTGTGCATCTGCAGGAATTTGTTACAGTGGCTGGAAGTGACCAGGACATCTCCGCTCCATCCTTCAGTCCGAAGTGGAAGAGTCCTCCTGTCCTTCTAAGATGAAGGCCTGGCCAGGCCACCCCTGCTCAGTTGCACCAGCAGTTTCTCATGGGCCTCGTAGCCAAAGGCTGTCAGCGCCGGAGACTCTTGGTTTTCCATGCGCTGAGTCACACGGTGTTTACAACAACTGCATGAGATGAGAGAACTCTATAGCTCCTATTTTACAGATGGAAGTGCTGAGACTCAGGTGCTCTTCAGCAGGGACCAGTCCTGTCCCCATTCTGTCACTCTCAAGTGCTTCCAGATGGCAGCAAGTGCTAGGGTGGAGGACACGGGCAGCAGTGACCAGGCCGCCTGAGACAACTGCACGGCAGGACATCCAGGAGTGCTCTGTCACCCGGGACAATTGCTCTTTTACATGTGGTGCTATATTTGTAAAATAAATGAATAAGTGCAGGAGAAGCATTTAGCGTCCAACTAAGGAAACAGCTGAAAGCCCAAGTTTCAGGGGCTGGGGGCTGTGGGAGACACCAAGCCACTCGCATGTCCCCCAGAGCCACATGGGGATTCTCAACAGCAGCACAACTGACCCGGGGTCAGATTATCCTTTGCTCTGTGAGTGTGTGTGTGTGTGTGTGTGTGTGTCACAGGCGCAGTGGATGTCCTGGGCCCACAGTGTCTCCCTCCTCAGTGTGACACAATCAGTGTCTCTAGAACTGGCCAGATGTCCTGTTGGAGGACAGCGTTGTCCAGGTGGACAGCTGCTGTCCTTGATCTCCCCAGGAGGAAGGGACAGATTGAAGGCCCAGGATGGCAAGGACTTGTTGGAATGGAGGGCTCCACAAGGACCAGAACACAAAGCACTATGGTTTTTACGAAAGGATAGAGGAGGGGAATCTCGTCTGCAGTAAAAAGAAGTAAGAACATTCTAGGTGTGTGGAGGGCCTGCCCTAATCTCATACGCAGAACCGGCCCCACAGGGCTTAGGTCAGCTTCCGTCTCACCTCAGTGGTGGAATGATCCCCAAGTGTGTTGGTAGCACCTGTCCACCTGGCTGGTGAAACAAAAATGAAATCTTTCACGGGGGACATGCTGTCAGTTTCCACGGAACAGGAGTCCCATGGATAAAGCTAAGTGTGAGCGTCCAAAGCACAATGACAAAGCACATAGGAAACAGCTGATCCCAAGTGGCAGATGTACTCCTTCCAGGCAAGAGTAAAATGATCAGACCCAAACTTTATTTATTTATTTATTTATTTTAAACAGCATATTTTAAATGCTTACAGAAAGGAAGATGCAATAAGGAAAACCAGGCAAATATGAAAATGAGTGAATACACTCAGAAATGAAAGTAATAATCTTGAAATTTAAAGCCCAATGGAAGAGTTAGACAGCATATTAGATACAGCTGAAGAGATAGTTAGTGAACTGGAAAATAGATTTGAAGAAATCATTAGGCCAATGGGGTACAGAGAGGAAGGCAGGGACAGGGAAAAAGATATGAGACATAAAATGAGTTCATCTAGAAATTCCAGAGACCTTAAAAGAATTGGGAGGGGTAATATTTAATGATGCCTTCATTAGGGATTTTGGGAAATGATAAAAAAAAGACAGATTCTAGGAAGGAGGCATGAAGGAAAGGAGAAACGCACATCTCAGAACATTACAGTGAAATTGCAGAACCCCCGCCAAAAGTAAGTTAAAGGCAGAATAGAAAAAAGATTACCAGAGACTCCAGGATGGATCTGTGGAACAGGGACACTGTCCTCAGGGCACGCGGAGTGACCTGGGGCAGGGGACTTGCAGAGAAAGGCTACCTTGAGCGGAAGGGGGCGCCGGCCGGCCCTGATCAAACACCGCTGAACTGACCTCAGCGTCCCTCCTGCTGGGCCTGGGGTGTCGGCGTCCGGCGGGGGCGTGTGAGCGTGTGTGTGGCACTCGGTGACCCAGGGCAGGGGCGGTCACTTCTGCCTGGGGAGGGGAGGGAGGGGAGGGAGGGCGGGGGCCCAGGGCGGCGAGGGCCGCCGGCCCCATCCACAGGCGGTGGGGTGAGGGCGGGAGGGAGATGGCGGCGGAAAAGGCGGGGTGCGCCCGGGACCCAGGACCGGAGCGGGGCCGGAAGGCGGGGTGCGGGAACCCCGGTTTGGGGCAGGGCCCTGTCTGTCTCCCCCTCCCCTGCCTACGCAACGCCTCCTCCATTCTTGCTATGAATTTCTCACCAAACAAGCTCCATTAATCGTGTAATAACCGGATTAATTAAGAACGCAGAAAGTAAACAGCAAGAAGGTAATTTGCTCCTGATTACTGTGTAATTGCGGGAGGATGAGCTCATTTGCATATGCAAAGGAGGCTCCAAGCCGGGAGAGTCACAAAGCAGGGAAGTGTCGCCTGCGCCCCCGCCTGTGGCCCTACCTGCTCCCCGCTCCTGCTCGCCCTGGGATTGGGGAGCGGAGGGCGAGGCGCCCCGCAGCCCGGCCCAGCTCCCCGCTCCTCCTCGGCCCCTTCCCTGCCCAGGGCTGGGCACGCCAGCTGGCCACGCCCGAGGACCCCACGGAGGGCCCCAGCCTCGGCTTCCTCAGCTCGCGGTCACACTGGGCCTGCAGTCACGGCGAGGACTCTGCCCACGGCGAGCGAGGGCGCCCTTTGCAAACTCGAAAGCTCTGGGCAAAAGCTTGCCGGGCATTATTTTTCACCCGCCACCAAGATGTGCTGTGTGCGCATGCGCCTTCAGGCCCCCCCCCCCCCCCGCCGCCTCATCCAGGCAGCCCTCCGGGACTGTACGTTTCCCGGGAGCTTGCTTCCCTCCGGGCACACAGTTTGTTCATTTCTGTAGACGAGCTGGCCCCCAACTCCGGCTAAACCCACGTCCCTGGGGCAGGGGAGGAGGTGTGGCATACAGGTCTCTCCTCCCCTCACCAAGGCTAGGCTCAGGCTGGTGGGGGAGTCCCCGTGCTAGGGCTCCCCCCGCCCGCCCCCCGGTGCCTCAGACGCCAAATTGTTTTCTGATGGCGGCCTCGGTCTTCTCTGAACTCAATTTGCGTTTTCAAAGCAGCTAATAGACGCATTAAAAAATCCATTTTCACTCAGGATTGAATCTGACTGAGTGAGATCAATCCGCAGAGGCCTCGCCTCCCTCCCCTTCCCCGCCCGGCCCTCTCCCTCCACCCCTCCCTCCCTGCCCCTCCAGCGGCTCCCGTCGCCATGGAGACACTCCCCGCCCGCCCCACTGGGCTCGGCAGGACCGGGTTAGATGGACACCCAACACCGACCCCTTCCAGGAGCTCCTCATACACCATCCCGAAACCTCCCAAGTCGAGTGGGACTGCGAAGTGTGCGTGACTCAGTTTACCCAAGACCCGTGTGGACGCGGAAGTGTGAGGGACAGGGGGAGTGTGACTCAGTTTACCCACTGAGATGTAACTCAAACTTCTGCATCTACTGTCCGCTACTCAGTTGGCCATGAGGTCAGTAGCGCTTGGGTTCGAATCCGGGCTCCGACCCTTCTAGCTGGGAGATCTGGGCCAGCTCACTTCCATGCTCACGGAAACACCCAGCGAGGCCAGCCGGGCTCCGCCAGCTGAATTCTGTCTCCAGCACTTGCTAGCGCTGAGCTGTCCGTGCCCCTCACTTCCTGTACCCATGGTGGGCTCCGAGGCTTGCTGGGAGGGTCCCCTCTTCCCCCGACCCTGCAACGTCAGTCCCAGCAAGGAGGGCGTGGGTTCCAGCAGCCGCCCTTTCCAGCTCTCCAAGGCCCGAAGCAGAGGCAGGGACATTCCCCGGGGAGCAGCAGCATCCCTGGTCAGCAGCTTAGGCCATTTGCCGGCCTCTGTCGGGTCAGCTCTCTCCGAAGCCTCCGCCTTTTGCTCTGGCCTCCCGGGCCCCTAGTGGGCGCGCTCCTGTCGCAGTGGCGGGTAGCGGGTGCTGAGCCCAGCCTGGGTTGTGGGGAAGCAGGTCCAGAGCCGGAAGGACCTGGGGTGCCCGGGCTGTACTTCCTGGGGCGCAGGTGCTACTGACCACGCGGTTCGGCCCGGCTCTGCTGTCCCTTCTGGAAAAGCCTGCCCGTGGCCAGCCGGGAAGGTGCTCACTCTCAGGGCTCCCGGCCGGCTGGAACTGCCCGGGTTCTGGGCTCAGCAAGCGGGCACCCCAGGCCCTGCCTCAACAGGGGTCACCCCCAAAATTAACATGACCAGCCCTTTTCACCACGACTGGGCGAGGCCTCGCCTATGGGACCAGCCTGTCGGAGGATGTTAGGCCAGCAGAGGGACATCGTGATTTCTTGGGGGTCCTCAGTGGGGGACTGGGGAGCTGCTGAACCTGGGTGAAATGGACGTTGGAGACCCCAGCGGTTCTAGTGGACTTGAAGAGCTGGCTTCGAGTCCTAGGCAAGCTACTCTTGGGCAAGCTAGTTCATATCTCTGTGCCTCAGTTTCCCTACCAGTAAAGTGCGGATGTGAGCAGTTGGGAGTGGTGATGCATAGCTATAATCCCAGCACTCAGGAGGCTGAGGCAGAAGGATCACCATGAGTTTAAGGCCAGCCTGGGCTCCACAGTGAGAGAAGCCAAGTGCACAGTGACAGAGCCACCTTCCTCTGTCTCGAGGTCTCTCTGTACCACTCTGTGTCTGGATTATTTTATTCAGGACGATATTTGTGACAACATCCATGATGATGCATATATCTGTAGTTTGTTCCATCTTCCTTGCTGCATAGTACTCCATGGTGTGATGGTGTTGCAGCTTATTTATTCTTTCTCCCTTTGGTGTTCATGTACGTTCTTTCCAGCTAATCTGAAGAAAGCTGCCATGAATATTCTTGCATGTTGTTTTTCTTGTTTTGGTTTTTGTCAAGCAAATGCCTCGGAGAGGGATGGCTGGTTTGATGTATGCTTAGGTGTAGTAGACGAAGCCAAATCCTTTTCCAAAGTGGTTGCCTCAGTGCACCCCCCGCCAGCGGTGCGAGGGCTTTTCCCTTGGGCTCTGGGAGACCCAGTCAGTTCCGGTGCTGTCAGGGGCGTGCACTGCGGCAGCTTACCCTGCTTTTTGGCAGTTTGTACGGGACATGTCCACCACTTCCCTTCTGATTTGTCTGCAGTCTGTAGACTCTGGATCCATGTTCTCTGTCGGGCACGTGTGTGAGCGGGTATCCCCGGCTCTGCGGCTGCCTGATCTCACTCTCTTACACTGTTTTTTGGTAACTTTTACTTCTTTTTTTAATTTTTGTACCAGGAATCACACTTAGGACCTCGTGCTTGCCAGGCAGGCGCTGTGCTGCTGAGCTATATCCCTGGCTTGAAGAACTTTTAAACTGCAGTGCAATCCAATTTATCAGTTATTCCCTCTGCAGATAATTCTTTTGTGTTATGCTTTAAGAACTCTTTTTGTACTCACTCAGGAATGGTGGTGCATGGTGTAAATCCCAGCACTCAGGAGGCTGAGGCAGGAGGATGGCCGAGTTTTTTTTTTTACTGTTTTCTTTTTTGGTACCAGGAATTGAACTCAGGGTCTCACACTTGCCAGGCAGGCGCTGCACCCCTGAGCTACATCCCCAGCCCGATCGCTGAGAGTTTGAAGCCAGCCTGAACTACATCTCGAGACCCTGTCTCAAAAAGAAAAGAAAAAGCAATATTTTCCTACTTTGGGAAATGGAGGAGGGGAAACGGGACGGGGGAGGAGGAGGATATAAAAATGAGTGAAGATGTGTTATTGTACATGTACCGACTGTCCTCCGTGAATGGGATCATTATGTACTGCAAATGTGGACTAATAAAAAATAAAATAAAATAAAACAAAAAGTATCTCTATGTTTTTGTCTAGATGCTTTATTGTTTTACTACTCACATTAGATCAATGATGCATTTGGAATTAATTTTAGGGGGATTCTGGGCATGGATGTGGCTCAGGGGTGGAGCCCTTGCCTACCATGCCCCAGGCCCTGGCTTCAATACTTGGTACTGAAAAAAAAAATAATTGTTTGTGGTATGAGGTAGGGATCAAGCTTCGTTTTTTTTTTTCCTGTATGTACCAATAGATCCTACTGGGCCAGCACCATTTATGGAGAGGATAATCTTTTCTGCACTGAACTATGGGAGTTTTTCTGTTGTAAAACATTTGACCACATATGTACAGTGGGATTTTCCGATACTTTTTATTTTCTTATATCAGTCTATTTGTGTACTCTAAAACCATCCTCGCAGGGCCTTCCTTGCTGAAGCTTTGTGGAAAGGTATAAAAGGACATTGTTTAAGCCATTCGTCTTTGTTCTGACTCATAGAAATCCTGGCCATTCTAGGTCCTTTGCATTTTCCCATTTATTTTGTGTTATTCTGGTGCCGGGAATTGAACCCAGGGCCCATGCGAGGCACAGCTCTCTTGCTGAGCCACACCCCCAGCCTTGCGTTCTAGCATAGGTTTGTCAGTTCCCGCAAGTGCTGGGCTCTTGATCGGAATGGTCTACAGATGTTTTTAGGCAGAACCGAGAACCTACCTTCCCTGAACCTTCCAGTCAGGGGCGGAGTGGGTCTCTCCACCAATGAACGCCTGCCTTAGTTTCTCCTGGCATCTGGGCTGGGCCCTTCCACCGAGGTGGCGGCTGGCACTTGGTGGGAGTTAACTCGTATACCACGATGGCCCTCAGGGAGTTTGCTGTCTGGCTGCCGCCCTCCTGGGGGACGTCCAGGGATGGGGATGCGAAGGCACAGGTGGAGATCCAGGGAGGGAATGGGACCACCAGGACCCAGCCACGGTCCTCTCCGCCGAGCCCCTGGCCATCCAGCTCTGGTGTAGCTCTTTGTCCCGAGCGCAGCCTGTGCGTGACTCCGATCAGCTGCTTGATAAACCGTGTGGGTGCACGTGTGGCCTCCAGGAAAGACAACTTGGGTACAGGACCTCAGGCCCAGGTGAGGGCCAGCTGGAGGCGTGCCTTCCACAGGCAGGTGAAGTGACCGCGGAGGCCTGGCCCCTGGGCTGGCTGACTTGGCCCCCTCTTGCTGCGGTGGGCTTTTCAGTGCCCTTGAACTTTAGCTCAGCCATCCGCTCCCAGGCCCGGCCCACGTCCCTCTTCGCCGTGAGCTGGTGAGGGACAGATGCCGCAGGCTGCGGCTCTGCCAGTGATGGCCAGTCCCCGCGTGTGCTGCACCCTGCTGCCCTCCGGGCCCGGCTGGGTGGGCACTGCCGGCTGGTGCCCCCACCCAGGGGTGCTGGCCCTTCCCACGCTGGTCACCGGGGCTGACCAGGCAGCTTCCGGGCTGGGCCTTCAGTGCTAAAAGGAACTAATTAAACCCTTGGCAACTCCAGCTTTGTTTCCTAATCACCAGCTTTCTGCTGACAGAAGCAGTTTCTTCCCTGATTATTCTTAAAGGGGGCAAACCCTTTTCCTACTGAACATTTAAAATACAATTACATGGAAGGGAGTGATTTTAAAATACACTTTACTAAGCACTTTCCTTTTTATTTAAGAAACACTTTTAGCACTTGTCACGGGGCAGAGCACCTTGCAGATCTTATCTCATTGAATCCGCACACTAACCCTGTTATTACCATCTCCAGGACAAGCGGGGCCCTCAGCGGTAATGGACTCGCCTGCGGAGGGCAGCTGGTGGCGGGCGCCGAGCGGGATGCAATCAGGGAGCCTGAGCCTCGTGTTTCACCCAGCTCTGGCTTCCAGGTGGGCATCGTTTTAGGAACCCAAGGGGCTTCCCCTCTTTTCTCTTCTCCCTGGGCCTCACACTCTCTGCGGAGCCCTCAGGGATGGCTGCGGCTGCTCCGGGCTGGGTTGAGCGTGCACCCTGCCATGCTGCCTGCGGAGGGGGCAGGAGCGGGACTCGGCCCAGTGCGGCTCCGGCCCACGGACCCAGGCGGAGCCCGGCTGCAGGCAGTCGGGCGTAATGATGCTTGGCTTTGCGTCAAACACAGGGCGAGCTCGGCTTGGGAATCTGGTGGTGCTGTGGGTTCCTGTGTATAGCAGGAACAAAGCGTGGCTACCTGTTAGCCAGGCAGGGCGGCCGGGGTGGACAGAGCGGTCTGGAGCTGCAGGCTGGGGGGACATTTGGTGACTTTTCTTCCTAGCTGGGGGCGAGGGAAGGATGAGGGAGGAAGGGAGGGAACTCCTGTCTCCGCTCGAGCTCCGGAACCCAGGATACGCGCCAAGTGCCAGGCCGAGGAGCACCTCAGGCTCTGCCCTCGCTGTCGCTTCTGCCTGGAGCGCGTCTCCCACATGCCACCCGGCTCACCCTTCACTTGCTCTGTTCTCTGCCCACCGCCGCCTCCTCAGAGAGGCTGCCCGCCGTCCTGCCGCAGGGAGCACACACGCATGGGCCTCCGTCTCCTGGCTTTGTTTCTCTTCACCGAGCTCTAAAAACTCTCCTGCATCTGTTGCTGTTCGGTCTCCTCTGTCCCCGCTGGACCACAAGCTCCGGGAGGGCAGGGCCTTCGGGCTGGACTCATCACCGTGTGCTCCGGGCAGGGTGGAGGCTGAGACAGGGCCGCCTTCCTCTCGGCCGGGACTGTCTGTGGCATGGGACAGCTGGGTGCCCTGTGGGAATGCTGCGGTTCTGCCAGGGTCCCCGGGGGCCCATGTGCTTGGTCCCCAGGCTCTAGAGCCGGTGGGGGCCTGGGGGGTGCTCCTCAGGTCAGGGGGCTGTGTCCTGGGAGTGATGCGGGACCACCGCCTCTTCCTCCTTCTCCTGCCCACTTTCTGGCCACGAGGGGGGCAGTTTTGCTCCGCCACGATGTGCTGCCTTATCGCGGGCCTCAGAGCAGGGGGCCCACTGCCATGGACAGAAGCCTCCAACCCTGTGAGAGAAATAGCGGGTATTTGCTTTAGTCATGATGCATCAGAGGTGAGGGTTTGAATTTCCATGTCCCCAAGACCTTCCTGCGGGAACTTTGGAGGGCAGTTGGGTTATGGGGCTTAGCGCTGGCTGCTGTCGGGAGGTGGCCAGGCTGGAAGTGGGGGGTCACTGCGGGTGTGACCCGGAAGCTGGTGTCTCCCTTCCTGCTGCACCCTTCACGTGCTCTGCGTTCTGTGCGCGGTGTGGTGAGCAGCCCTCTGGGGGGTCTTCCTGCCCCCCCCCCCAGCAGGGAGACGCAGAGCAGTGAGGCCCAGCATCCCTCTGCACCCGTCACCCGTGCAGGCTGTGAGTCGCTGGACTCACTCCCCTCTCCCAGGTCTGGTGCCTGGAAGGTGAACTCCAACCACCTGTCCCCAGGGGCCGCGTCCTGGCTTGCACAGCGGTGTCCCCTTTCAAGGGAGCAGGGGACAGAATGCTTTACTAGCAGGAGGCAAAGCCGAGCTGGTGACTGAGGTGTCGGCAAACTCGGGGCCTGACTGGGAAAGGTCCTGTGCCACCAGCAGAGTCCCCTCCCTCCAGGCACTGTGCTCACCACTGATGGGGCTGCCAGTGAGCAGGGTGGCAGCCACAGACAGGGCTGGTGCCTGGGATGGGCGTGCCTGGGTGGTCAGTCCTCGGCAGGGCTCAGGTGGGCTTGCTGGAGGAGCGGGTGCAGGCTGAGCCTGGAAGGATGGGGCACTATGCTGTGAGGGATGGGGCTGCTGCAGCCACCAGAGGCAGGTGTGGCAGGGAGGGGAGAAGAGGGCCTGGTCTCTGAGCATCCCGCCCACTGGAGACTGAGCATGGCCCTCTGAAACCCCCAGGGGAATCAATCCCGGCTCGGTCTCCAGGCAGTGCACTGAGGACTGTGTTCACACAAGCTCAAGGCAGGGTGACTGGCAGTGCCTTCCAGCTAAAATCATCTGCCCCTCTGCCTGGTATCCGACTGCCCTGGAGCGCGGGCTTGGGTGCCGGGGAGGGAGGCGACCCAGTCCTCCTCGTGCCAGCTCTGAGTCCCTTGGCTTAGTCCACCAGCTTGAGAAGGTCACGTGTTGCCATCCTCGGCCTGGAGCGAGGCCCTTGGGAGCCTGCTGCCACCCTCTACCCGCTCCACACCGGCCTGCGCTCAGCCTGGAACTCAAGATGGCTGTGTCCTGCTCACCTCCCAAGGCCTTGCTGCCCTCCCAGCTCCCTCCTCCGCCAAGCGGGTCAGCAGGAGGGCGCAGCAGTTCCTGAGTCCAGAGGAAAGCTCTGGACCCAGAGACCAAAGGCAGGCAGCAGAGCGGGCCAGGCAGTCCTCACCTCAAGTGTGGGGTGCACAGCTTTTCTACAAGGACTCAGCCGGAGGGTTCTGAGAAGAGGGCCCCGGGCCTGGGGGCTCCCTGAGCAGGGCGATGAGGGTGGGGAGCTGAAGGGCAGTGGGTGTCCCAGAGGAAGAGGGGAGGGACCCAGGGGTTACCTCTCGGGCTAGCTGGCTCAGGGGTGGCAGCTCCTGGGGGACATCGGCTGAGGGTTCATCTTGATTAAGGGTGACTATAGGGAGCGGGCTAGTGTCAGCGTGAGACAAAGGCTGCCAGGTGACCCTGGGGGCCCCCCAGAGGTGGGAAGGAGGATTTGAGTGGTTGGGGGATGGGTGGGGGAAAGGGAGACAGGCTCTTCCCCAAATACCTTACTGTGAGAACTTTCAAACACACAGAAAGGTCAAAAGAGTCAGCTGGGCATGGTGGCACATGCCTGTAATCTCAATACTTTGGGAGGCTGAGGCAGGAGAATTGCCAAGTTTGAGCCCAGCCTGGGCAACTGAGCGATTTAGTGAGATTCTGTCTTAAAATAAAAAGGGCCAGGGGTGTAGCTCAGGCAAAGGCCCTGGGTTCAATCCCCAGTACTAGGTGGGGTGGGGTGGGGTGCTGGACAGAGACCAAACCCTCTTGCCCACCCTCTTAGCTCCCCACTGGAATCTAGACAAGCTTCCCTCACACCTCTCCCACCCCCCTCCTCCCATGCTCCTTTTTTTGGATGCATTTCAAAGTCGGCTGCAGACAGCAGTTCACTCTGAACACTCATCACGAGGATCCGTAGCCAGAGTTCACTGCCCGCTTATAGTTCCTCTTGTGTTTGTTTAGAGATGGGGAGAGATAATATTTACACAAAGTGAAATGTACAAATCTTAAGTGGATCATTCCGTAAGCTCTGAAAAATGTACACAGTCATGTGGTCCAACCTCCACTGAGACAGAGAACCTCACCATCACCCCAGAGGGCTCCGTCGTGCTCCTTCCCGGGAACACAGCACTGCGTACTGTGCATCTTTTGCGGGAGGGATGCGGGTTCTTCCTCCTTCCGTAGGGACGGAATAGTTGGCCGAGCGCTGGGCTGCCAGGGAAGGACTACATTTCCCAGGATTCCTTGCGGCCAGGCGCAGTTATGTCCTTCGGTTTTGGTCTTTCAAAGCGTACACAGAAGCATTATATGGTAGCTCCTAAAAATGTTCTTTAAAGACAGCTGGGGTGCCCCTGGACCTGTCACCTTCCTCTTCTCAGTTGTTGCCTACAACAGAGCTGTCACGGCTGCCACCACGACCCCCGAGAAGGGGACACGGGGCAAGTTGGGGAGGGAGGTGAGAGGATCCAAGTCTCCAAGCGCTTTATGGAGCAGAGACATCCTGGATCATCTACCTCCGTCTCTTGTGTGAGAGCAACGAACATCTGGCTTGTTTTAATCACTGTCAAACGGCGGTCTCCGTTACCACCACGCTGAATCTTAACGACAAACTTCAGCGTGTGTGGTACCTGTTCCAAAGAGTAAATCACTGTACAAGATTCAACAGAAAGTAAATTAAAAGACGCTGCTGCGGAGACGGCTGCCTGCCCTTCCCATCCAGTGGAGGATCCCAGGCGAGTTAGCACCCAGGATCGATGTCACACGGCTGGGACCCAAATTTACAGTCTCTGCAACGAGACGGAAGTGTCTTTCTGTGCGCGTGAAGGCTGGAGCCAGCGGGGTCATAGATTAGTGACCCAGTTCTGTGTGCTTCCGTGTGGGCATCATGCAGACATGCTTGTGCTTTCAGCACATGAAGCTGGGACATGGGGTGGCAAAGGGACATTGATGGCCCCTAGGAGACACAGGAAGCCCAAGGCAGAACCTTCCAGCATGGGGTACCTCAGCGCTCGGCCAGCTCTGTGGCTAGTTTTTGTGTCCTGGCTCCAAGTCACCATCTCTGTCCCCAGACAACCCCCTCGAGCCTCCAGGCCCCTCCTGGGCCCAGGGATTTGGAGCCGAGTCTCTTATCTGTCCCTGCAGCAGGTAGCAGCCGGCCTCCTGCCCTGCCACTGACACGGGTGACGCTGACATTGACTTACCGAACCTTAATCTTCTTAGGCCATCCTCGCTGGCAGCTGTCGGATCCTGCACCTGCTGCCTTCTCAGGCTTACGCCTCCGATCTGGCTGTCACATTTCCACTCCCCCCCTGCACCCAGCCACGTCCCGGAGTCTGAGTCCTAGCTAATAGCTCTCAGTCTAGGGCCCGAGGGGCCATCGGGCTCCCGGAGAAACTGTCATCTTGAAGTCACACTTGCCTCTGAGACAGTCAGATTAGTATAATCAAAGCCTCAGTAGCAATAACAATAGTTACTAATAAGTAATTAGAACTTCTGTTATTTTGTTTGATTTTAGTTTTGAGACAGGGTCTTGCTATATAGCCCAGGCTAATCTTGATCTTCTTGCCTCAGCCTCCAGGGTGCAGGGATCCTAGGCGTGTGGCACGGCGTCCGGCCAGAATTTCTGGTTTCTGAATACCTACTGGGGACAGACGCTGTCCTAACGTCTGTCTCTGGCCTCCCCAGCCAGTGCCAGCCCTATAAGGGGGGAGGGTGGTGCACGGGGCGCAGGGATGTGACAGAGTCCTTAACTGGCTGAGCTGTGACCTGTGCTTTGTCCATCAGGGTGGGCACCTCCAGGTCCTGGCCCCGGACCCCAGTCAGTGCGGCTGAGCCGATCTCAGTGGAGGGTCCAGGGTCCTGGCAGGCTCCAGTCACATATGTCCCCCCACTGCTCATGCCCAGGTCTGCCCACACTTACAGACAAACCCACAAGTTCTCAGAGGGTTGTGGGGGCGCCGTGCTTCCGAGAGCAAACTCCGGGCTGTTTACCTGCCGCGGCAGCTTGGTGGTGCTTATTTACTTTCCCATGATTCTGGGAGGGGGAAAAGAAGTGCAGGGCCACGAGGGGCCTTAACAAACCCAGGAGAGGCGCCCCCGAGCTAACAGATTCTGTCAGCCTGCTCGGCCTCCATGCTTCCTTGGCAGGTGTGGTGGGCCTCAGGGGCCTTGGGGACAACACAGAGCGCCTGGCACTTGGCCAGAGGGAACCGTGGAGGTCAGAGAAGCTGCATCACCACCTGCCGCCCAGCGTCCAGATAAGATGGCCCAGAGAGGGAGGTCACTGTCTGAGGTCACACAGCCCAATCCATCGGCCTGAGCCCAGGAGAAGCATAGAGGAGCGGGCAGGTGGGCTGTGCCTTGTGTTGTTGTCCAGCCAGTCTGGCAGCCCTGGTGTCCAGGACCTGGCAGGCTGGGCCCCTGTCCCTCTGGCCACGGTGCCGGCACACAGACACCAGCTGGCTGTCTCTCGGAGATTCATAAGCTCTGCGGAACTGAGCGGCTGCTGAGAGGCATGAGGCACAAGCTTGTCCCTGCCTTGTGCCTGGGGTCAGCATGATTTTCTCAGAGCAGGCAGCAGAGTGAGGTGTGCTGCTCTGCGCCTCAGTTTCCCCATGTGTGAAATGGGCACAAGGATGCCAGTACCTGCCCCAAGTGTTCTGCGAGGTTGAATGAAAGTTCACAGCCTGCATTCAGCTGCCACTGCTCCCAATAGACACGGGTGGCCCCAAGCTGTGCTGACCGTCATGGCGTCTGGGCCGCCGCATATCTGCAGGAAGGTCAGACGGGCCAGTCCTACTGGCTGTGGGCATGGGTGGCTGTATTAAATCTCCATCCTGGAACAGTGCTTGGGAGGCTGAGCTGTGAGCGGAGATGATCATTTCTCCCCCTGTGCAGCACCATTTTGACTTGAGAGAAAAGGCTGGGAACAGACTCAGCCCCTCGGTCCTGGGCCCTCAGCATTCAGTGGGTGGAGCGAGGCGGTTGCTTCAGGGAAATAACTGACGGTTTTTGTCACCAGTGATAGAGTTTGCGCTTTCAAGCCATTATTTGAATTTTGAGGAACTCTCTGCTACGCTGAGCTTGACAGATTCTTCTCATCCTTAAAAGACTTTTATTTCCAAGTGGCCAAGGCTCGCATGGTCACGGAGGGCAAGTGATCCACTCAGAGGGCAAGACGGACGTGGCTCTGGACAATGGACGTGGAAGGGTTCCAGGGTGCACGGCGCCCTCAGGACCGACCTTTGTGAGCTTTCGTGTAGTGTCAAAGGAGAGTAGCCGCGGTCACTAAAGGCGCTGGACGGGGCCCGTCACCGGCCCCGGCTGTGGGTGAGGCCAGATTTTCTTAATTAGCTTTAACCAAAGCACCATATGGCGGGAGATTAGCGGAGAAGCCGTAACAGGGTCCAGCTGTCTTCTATTAAGCCAGACCTTTGGGAGATTTGCAGAAATGTAAAGCAATACTACTCTCCTCTCGCTTGTTTTCAAATGGTTATCTCTCTTAGAAAATGTACTACTCCTATTCACACGAGCTGAGTCTATTATTTTTTTCTTAAACGAGTTAACAGATGAATATTTAAAAGTGTCTCTGTTTTAATTGCTAATACAGTATGATAAATATTGATACATGAACGAATGCTCCGGGGAGCCTCATTAATTTTTCAGGGTATAAAGGGACCCTGGTTCCTGTGGGGTGGGAGCAGGGAAGCTTGGTTCACAGCCCGAGGGCCGATGTCTGTGCAGGAGGCAGGAGAGCAGAGGGCAGAGGGCAGAGGGCGGAGGGCGGAGGGCGGAGGGCAGAGGGTAGAGTGCGAGGGCGAGGGCGAGGGCGAGGGGCAGTCAGGGCTGCCAGGAGGGGTGGCTGCAGAGCACAGCTAGATGTGGCTGCCAGGAGGTTGCCCAGGTTATAGGAGCGGAGAGGCTGCCGGGTAGACTGCCCACACCGAAAGTGAGCCCGAGCCCCCTGGGGGAGGGTGAGACAAACCTCTGGACAGTCACTGGGGCCGGTTTGGAGCCGGCCCCCTCCCTCTGGTCCCTGTAACACCCCAGCCAGAACCGGGGGAGGAGCTGACCACCCACACTAGCCTGTCCCTACCTGTCCTTAGGCCCCGGGCCAGGGCCTGGCCCCGCCACTGGAGGTCTCTTCCTGGAACCACATTGGCCATCCTGGTACGGTGGACAGGAGGAGTCTTTCTGGGCCCCAGGAGAGGAGCCAGGGCTTATCATGAGTCACCCGGGCCTCCTTCTTGAGCGGGGCCTGGCAAGTGCTGGCCCTGTGTGCACCACACCCTGCCTTACCTCCTATGAATGCTGTCTGCAGCCCCCGTGGGTCACAGGGGCTTTAATGTCACCAGTGAGTGTGTCCCTCTGATGTCCTTTGGGGCCTCTGCATACTTACTTTTTTTGTTTTTTGGTTTTTGAGACGGGGTCTTACTGTGTAATTCAGGCTGGCCTTGAACTCACTGCAATCCTCCTGCCTCAGCCTCCCAAGTGCTGAGATTACAGGCATGCACCATCATGCCTTGCATCTGTATAGTTACTTTGTCCCCCTCAACTTTGGCACGTGGAGATCCCCGGGCCCTGGACCCCTGCATCTCTGGTGCTTTTGCTAGTGCTCTGCCCTCTTGCTGTCTAATGTCTCCAGGACCTCATCTCCCAAGTCTGCCAGGAAGTCGCGCAGCTGCCAGTCAGGAGACCTTGATGGACAGCAGTTTACCTTCTTACGTAACAGGAAGTCAGAGGTGGCAGTCCTGGCTGGCCCAACCGCCCAGTGATGTCACATAGTCGTCCTGGCTGCCAGGGAGGCCGGGAGAGTGGGTTGGTTTGGTTGGACGCATAAGTGGACAGTGTGTGACCAGCAGCCCCACCTGGACAGCCCACTCTTCCTGGAAGGCTGCTCTGCCCAGAGCCCTCGGAGCCGAAAGGTCTGAAGCACCAGCTTCTCCCAGCCCCAGCGTGGCTTTTCCCACGGCCCAGTCCAGCTGCCCCGGGACCATGCCGAGCTCTTGTCCTGAGGCCCGTAGCCCTGCAGCTTTCCTGGCGGCCTGAGGTGGAAGCAGAGACCCCTTTCTGTCCGCACCCACATCCATGCTGGGCATCTGCCTGGGCAGCATCTGCTCTGGTCCTGCCTCTCCCGGTCCCCGGCCCAGGCGGTGCCTCCTCTGCCTGTAGCCTCTGTCCCCTCCAGCCCTGTTCACTCCGGGCCAGACCTGGCTACCGCACACCTCCATCTGATTAACGTGTCCCTGACCTTACTGATCAGCTGTAACCTGACCTCACAACCTCCGCAGGCCTCTTATCCATCCTCTACGCGGGTCCTCCACCCCCTGGAATGTCCGAGGGACACAGCTGAACGCCCTGCTTGCTGCACCCCCATTCTGCTGTAGCCGGGGCTGGAACCCCGTGCCCCTTCCTGGAACACTGCAGGACGTTCTGTGGCCGGGCTGTGCCTGCTGGGAAGGCCCTTTCCTCCGATATTTCTGTTAGGAAGAATGCAGACTTTCCCTCTCCTTTTCCCTCTCCCTCAGTCAGAGGTTCATATCACCTCCCTGGTGACGGGGGGGTGCTTAGTCAGGTGCCTCCTGGGCCCACCAGCCAGGGCCACGGAGTCCCCTGGGGCTGGCCTTCCAAAGGGGCTGCGCCAGGGCTGGCTTGGGAAGAAGCCCGAGGCAGGAGATAGAGGGCAGAGGTGGTACAGAGCACGGTGACCTCCCCAGCCGCCGCCTGTGGAGGTGGACCTGGGGCACAGCGCCCCCTCTACCCAGCATCCTGCTGTCCCGTGCCGGCAGGGGACGACCCTCCTGCCCCGTGACCGATCTGCGTCCCCCGTGGCCCTGCAGGCTGCAGCACACTGGACCCTTTCTCAAGGGACACTGAGGCCCAGGGACCTCCACCAAGGTCATGTCGGGCTGGGCCCAGGACCTCTGGCTCTTGTGTCCCCAGCCTCCTGGTCCTGCTCCCCCCACATTGCTGCTGTCCTCTCTGCCTCAGGTACAAGGTGCTCAGGGAAGCTGTGGGCTGTGGCTGCCCCCTCTTCCCAGCCGGCCCGGACAGAATCCAGTAAACAACAGGCTGCCCATCGATCGGAGGTCACCAGGGCCAGGGCCGATCGATGTTTGCAGACAGCCGGGCAGGCGGGTAATAAAGTACCAGCTCCTCGGCGGGGCGGCCGGGTCTGGGATTTAATCCCCGCCCCTCCTCCGCAGGGCTGCGGCTGGGGTGACAGGAGAGGGTGAGAGAAGATGGATGGGATGTGGGAGGGGTGGTGAAGCCCTCTGTACCCGGGGGCTGCACGCTTGCCGCCCCGAGGGTCCCCCAAGGACACGCTTCTCCCCGTTCCCCACAGCACACAGCCTGCCCCATGCATCTGCCCTGGGGACGCAAAGCTGTCCCCTCTCTGAAATGATTCTGGAAGGCAGGGAAGGGCACTGGGGACCTGACAAGGTGGAAGCTGTAGGATGTGCCCACTCCGTGTGCTCACTGGAGTCACTTGTCACCTTACGCCGTCTCCTCTGCACAGCTAGATAACAGTTACTGCACCCATGCTAATAGGAGAGGAAAGAGGTTCCCGGAGGAGGTGTGGGACCACAGGGCTGCGCTACAAGGGACCGGGCCCAGCGGGCTGGCGGTGTGCGGAGTTGCCCGTCACTCTGGGTATTCAGGGGGGTGGTTTGCTGTTAAAGAGCTTGGAGGAATTCCTGCGGGAAGTGGGCCTGGGACCTGCGGTCCTGGAGCCCCGTCCCTGCTGGAGCTTGTTTGAGGCTTTGGGGAAAAGAAGGAATAAGCCGCGGTTCAGAGCCAGGGTCCCTGCCCGAACGAAGGAGCCACCAAGTGAGATGTGGTGCTTGAGCTGGTGGCTCCAAGCCAAGGCTGCACCCCTGGGGTACGCCAGAGGGTTTCGGAGGGCACAAATGTTTGGCTAAAGGTTCACCTTTCAATACCAGTTTTTAAAACGCTAAAGTGGTATCTTAAAGCAAACACAGATGGAGAATTATGTTATACAACGTCAGCCCTTTTGAAATCATCAGAAGGGTTGCCCTGGGGGGACCTGGGCTAGAGTTGTTCCTGCAGCTCTGTGTGTTGTGGTTTTCACTCCTGCAGCGCCCGGAGTGCAACCGGGTCCTCCCCCAAGCTGGGCCAGCACCCGATCCCTGAACCACACCCCGGCCTCCTGCTTCTGGGTCTAACTGAAGCTCTTCAGTTTTACCGAGGATAAGAGAAGAAGGAAACTTTAACTTGCAACTACTTATCTGTAGGAGTAAGTAACAGTGTAAGAGGGTAACGCAGAAGGGGTCAGAGGCTGGGCCTGGTGCAGACGCGAACTGCCGCTGCTAATCCCGTCTTTCTGCTTTATATTCAGCCGTGCAGCGCTGTTCTTGTCTTATCTAATCTCGTTATAATTGCTCTCTCCTATTATAGGAAGAGCACCGCGCGCGTGTGAGCTCAGCAAGTGCGTTTGTACTGACGGGGCTGGCTTTTGTTTTACACAATGCGAGTCTATCTGGATTGCAGTTCAGACGGAGCTCAGGCGTTGCAGCCACACAGACCACAGAGACGCCGCGTGTGGCTGAGCCACAAGGCTGCGCCTCAGGCCTTCTGGAACAGGGTGGCCTCGGGCTGCGGGGTTGGCGTTCACAGCCTTCGAACCCCAAGGCCTTTGCACCTCCTAAGTCCTTGATCTGGAAACTCCTCCTGCAGAACCCGGCACAGCAGGTGGCTCCTCAGCCTCAGGAGTGCCCTCCCCCAACCTCATCCAGCACAGTCACCCCAGCCTGCCCCCAGCGCCCCTCCCCCTTCTTTTCCTCCTAGCACTTCCTGTTCTGTACCATTCCCTGGCTTACTTTTTGTTTTGTGAGCATGTTGTTTCTCTACCCCAGAAGGCCAGCGTCACAGGGACAGGCACCCTCTCTACCTTGTTCTCTGTCGTGTCTCGTGTCTGCTGTGTGTGGCACTGTGCCCGGCACACAGTAGGCACTCAGAGACATGGGTGGCATCAAAGAGCTCACTGGTGCGGAGCTGCGTGCAGTTTTCAGGGACAGTTCCCTGAGGATAGCACGGTGCTGGTGGTGCCTTCAGGGGAGCACAGAGAAGGTGGCCCTGGAAGGGTGGGCAGTGAGGCTGGAAGGAAGAGCTGGGCGTGGTGGCGCACACCCGTAGTCCCCGCACTCGGGAGGCTGAGGCAGGAGGATCACTGCGAGCTTGAGGCCAGCCAGGGCTACAAAGTGAGCTCAAGGCCAGCCTGAACTGCATAGAGACTCTGTCTCAAAAAGACAAAAAAAACCGGTCGAATCTCAGTGTGAGAAGGGGAGCGGGCAGCAGGAGAGGGAAGGCAGGGCTGTGTCCTGGGGCAGCTAGTACTCCACAAGGTCCCCCTGCCCCGGGCAGTAAGGCCCAGTGAGAGGGTGACCACTTAGCTGGAAGGGGAGCGAAGGGGATCCAAGAGACCTATAAGATCTCACAGTGTTCTCCAGTGGCGCTGGTGCCCCTGGCAGACACGGAGCCCGCGATTCTCAGAGCCCTGAAGGGAACTGGTCATTCCCACTGCGGCGGGGGACCTGGCTCTGCTGCAGCAGGAGGCGAGGGGTGGCCCCGCGTGGAGAGGCCTTGTGGGATGGACAAGGCTGGAAGGGGGCCCAGGAGGCCACAGGGAGGAAAAGGCCTCCGCGCCAGGTGGGAAGGGCAGAGCACCAGAAGTCAGAGGAGAGCTTGGTCGTGCCCCAAGCAGGGATGTGGCCAGAGATGGGGGTGTAGCACACAGATAGGGTGTGGCCTGCAGGCAGGGTGTCCCTTGAGGCCAGGGCAAAAGGTCTGCGGACAGGGGTGTGGCCTGTGACAGGGGGCGTGGCCTGCGGTCGGGGGTGTGGCTTGAGGGGTAGGGCTGTGTCGGGGGCGTGGCCTGCGGTCAGGGGTGTGGCTTGAGGGGTAGGGCTGTGTCGGGGGCGTGGCCTGCGGTCAGGGGTGTGGCTTGAGGGGGTAGGGTATGGCTTGAGGGGGTAGGGTGGCTTGAGGGGTAGGGCTGTGTCGGGGGCGTGGCCGGCGGAGCCCCCAGAAGCAGACCGATTTGGTCTCCACCTCTCCCTCTTCCTCTCCTGCCTTCCGCTGCCACACCCAGCCTCCCACAGCTAAGCTCGGTTAGCGCAGCAATTAAAATTTAAAGGCCCATCAGCACATCCCTGGCAGGCCAGGTTCTTGCCAGACAGAATTATTTAATAGACTGGATGGCAACTATGGGGCTCGGGCTGCCGCAGCAGACCCACCGAGGCAGAAAATTAATAAACACGGCGGCTCTGCTGCCCACGCGGGCTGGCGGGGAAGACGCGGCCAGCAGCGCAGGGGCGGAGGAGCAGCGGGCTGGGCGTCGGGCGGCTGAGCCCCTCCGCCTCCGTCGCGGAGGGGGGCACTGTCCTTAGCCTGCTGGCCTCAGTGCACTCATCCGTGTAATGGGGGCATGGATAAGGTCTCCGAGGTGAGGTTTCCAAAGCCCTCGGCTTGATAATGAGTCCGAGGCAGGAACTCAATAAACTCTGCCTTCCCTGTCCCTCGGGAACACTCATGGCTCAGGGTCACCTCGAGGGGGCAAGGCGCAGGGGTAACCAGGCACTTCCGACGCTGCAGGCCCAGGGCTGCGGGCTCCCTGGGACCCGGGCCTGTGGCTCCAGGAAGAGGGGTCCCCAGGTCCAGCATGGCGGGGGCTTTGCTCCCCGTGGGTGCCTGGGCCTCAGCTTCCTCACTGTAAAATGGGGGTGGGTGCCCATCTCGTGGTTATCTCTAGTCTTGCACAGATCGGTGCCCTGAGCGTGCCAGCTATGCCCAGGTGGGGCAGCCCCAGTGAGAGGGCAGCGGGCAGAGCCAAAGAGTGACATGGTCGAATTTTTTAAAAAAACTAATACACCATACAGTTGATTTTTAGGGAGAGGCAGATAATTCTATAAGTTTTAATACATGCCCCAGACTTTCTCAGCTGACACTTGGTAACCCCCATGCCACCCCTGTTTCTTCACAACCACCAATCTGTCTCCATAGCTGTAGTTTTGGCTATTACAGAATATCACATGACTAGAATCATTAAGTGCATAATCTTTTGGGACTAGCTTTTGTCATTCAGCATAATGCCTGTAAGATGTATCCAAGTGTGTATCGGTGGTCCTTTTTCATTGCTGAATAATATTCCAAGACACGGATGTACTATAGCTTCTTTATCCATTTCCTTACTGAAGACCATTGGGTTGTTTGGAATTTTTTGTATGATTATGACTATAGCTTCTCTAGATGTTCATCTGTAGGTTCGTCATGTGAATACGTTTTCTCTGGGATGAATATCAAGGAGTAGGATTGCTGGATCATATGATATATGTACACTGAACCTTATGAGAAACTGCCACAGTATTTTCCAGGGAGGCTGTCCCATTTTGTTCTCCCACCAGCTGTGCCTAAGTCAGGTCCTCCATAGCCTGTGGGCCAGCTTTTATTGTTAGCCATTCAAGAGGTGTGTGGTAGTATCTTACTGGGCTCTAATTTGCATTTCCCTAAAGACTGCAGATGTTGTATATCTTTTCATCTACATATTTCCTCCCAGATCCCACCTGGTGAAATATCTGTTAAAGTCTTTTACCTGTTTAGAAATTAGGTTGTATGTTCTTTTTTTTAACCGAGTTTTGAAAGTTTGTTATATACTCTAGATACAAGTCTTTTGTGTGTTTGGCAAACATTTGCTTCCCAGGCTGTAGCTTGTCTTTTCATTCTCTTCCTTAATGGTGCCCTTTGCAGAATAAAAGAGTTTTTTTTTTTTTTTTTGGTTGTTTTCAGAAGTCTGCTTTGTGAATTTTATCTTTTATAAATTATTCCTTTGGAGTCATATTAAGAACTCTTCGCCTAACCCCAAGTTGAGAGGATTTTTTTCCCCTGTATTTTGTTCTAAAAGTTTTTGTAATTTTAAATTTAACTTTTAGACTTATGATTTACTTGGAGTTCATTTTGGTACAAAGTGTGGGGTTTGGGCTGAGATTAAATTTTTTTTTTAATCATACAGGCATCCAGCCTCCCCCACACCGTTCCTTAGAAGGACCATCCTTTCTCCGTTGAATTGCCTCTGTGCCTTTGTCACAAGCCGATTGACCGTATTTGTGTGAGTCCACTTCTGGTCTTCTTATTCTGTTCTATTGACCTCTCTGTCTTTTTGCCAATACCACTCCGTCTTCATCATCGTAGCTTTCTTGAGGCTTAAAATTGGTTCGTGCGAATCTTCCAACTTCTTCTTTTTTCAAAAATGTGTTGGCTGTTCGACTTCTGTGGTTGTTCCATATAAATGTTAGACTCAGCTCGCTTATGTCTACAGAAGTCCCGCCGCTGCTGGGATTGGTACAGGGTTGGATCCGGACAGCAGCTGCGGCGGCGTTGGCTCGGTCCGGCCTTCCCGCGTGTGAGCGCGCTACTGCTCTGCTGATGCCGGTGTTTGATTTCTCCCGTGGACGTTTGTAGTTCTCCCCGCACAGCTGCTGTGTGTTTTGTTGCATGGATACTTGGTGTGTCATTGGGAGGAACTGTTGTATTTAAAAAAATTTCAGTTCCCGGGTGCTTGTTGCACGTGTGGAATGTCTGTGGAAACGGGATTGATTTTTGTGTATTGACTTTCTATTCTGTAACCTTGCTAAACTCACTTGTTACTTCTAGGGCCTTTTAGGGGGTGGATTTCATATTTTCTGTGTAGGCAGTCATGCCATCAGCAGGTAGCACACACCCTAAACACAGAGCGTGTATTCTGCCCGCCGAAGGGTGGCCGCTCCATCAGTGTCATCGGGTCCTGTGTGGTACTAAGTTGATCTCTTACTTTCCGTCTGGACGTCTCTCATTTCTTTACTGTGCTTCACTGCACGGCCAGGACTTCCTGTACACATGGAGTAGGAGAGATGACAGAGGACATTTTGCCCAGCTCCCAGTCTTGCCAGGCAGTATTCAGTCTTTAACTGTTTTATTTTGTTTTTGTTTTTTTCTGATAAAGGCGGCAACTGCAGGAAGCTTTTGTACAAAGTAACCCGTGCTAAGAAAAAAAAAAAAAGAAAGAAAGCAAGCCAGGCGTGGTGGCACAGGCCTGTAATCCTAGCACTCAGGAGGCTGAGGCAGGAGGATCACTGTGAGTTTGGGACAGCCTGGGCTACATAGTGATTTTAAGGACAGCTTGAACTACATAGCGAGACCCTGTCTCAAAAAGACAAAACAACATGAGTCGCGCTATTGATGCAAAAATAAAACCCAGCAACTCTCCCGTACTGCTTTTAAAACCAACTTACCAGAAAAAAAAAAAAAAACAAACCAACTTACCAGCCAGTGTGTCTGGAAGGACCCTTCTGTGTGCCCTGTGCCCTGTGAAGGATTTTTCCATCCCAGGGGAAACATAGCCCTCCGGTGTCTGAGGCACCGTGCAGCTTCTGATTCCGGACCCAGATCTCTGTCTTGGCCTCTTTGTTTGTCAGTGGAATCTCTTTTGGTCTTTGACTTGCTTTAATTGGATTCAGTGTCAGACACAGATTTTCTTTCTTTTTTTCTTCAGTTTTGTTTTGAGGCAGGGTCTCGCTGTGTAGCCCTAGCTGACCTTTAACTGTCAGCTCACAGTGATCCTCCTGCCTCAGCCTCCCAAGTGCTGGGGTTGTGCACCTCCACACTGACTCTTAGTTACGGTTTTCATTTTGGTAGATGCCCTTTATCAAAATGAGGAAGCTCCTTTCTACTCTTAATTTGCCAAGAGCTTTTATCACAGTTGTCTTTTCTACTTCAGTCTGTGTCATTGTGTGGTTCTTCTCCCTTAGTCTATGAATTTGGTGCAGGACGTGACATCCACAGGTTCTGAAATATTGAAGAAGTCTTGGGTTGCTGGGGCAACTCCGCTTGGTCAGAGCATATTGTCCATCATATGTATTGTGAGCTCTATGTGTTAATAGTGTGATAAAAATTGTCCAGTCTGTGTCTAGGAAGGAGACTGGTCTATAGCTATCTTTTTCTGTGCCAGTATCTAGTTTTGGTGTCTAGGTAACGCTGGCTTAATAAACTCAGTTGGGGCGTGTTCCCTCTTCTCCCTTCTGGAAGAGATGCAGAGATTGGTGTTTTTCTCTTCTCTTCCTCTCTTTCTCCCTCTCCCTCTCCTCCTCCCTCCTCTTTCTGCTTTTTGCATGGTGGGAACTGAACCTGCAGAGCCACATCTCCTGTTCTTTTTAATTTCAGCCAGCGTCTCACTAAGCTGCCCAGGGTGACCTCGAACTTTCAGTGGCGCTGCCTCAGCCTCCTGAATAGCTGTGATTGCAGGCACGCACCACCACACCTGACTGTTCCTTAAATATTTGGTTAAATTTACCAGTGGAGCTTCCTGGGTTGGGAAATTTCTTTCTTGGAAGGTTTTAAACGACACATTTAACTTCTGTAATGGGCATAGGACTCTTTAGGTGGTCAACTTCTTCTTGTGTAAGTTTTGGGGGTTTGTGACTTTTAAACGTTTGGTTTTTCACTTGCAAGTTGTTGAACTGACTTGTAGATTGGGGGTGGAGACCTCTCACTACCCTTCTAGTGTCACAGCCTGCAGCGATATGCCGTTTCTAACACTGATTGCTTTTTGCTCTTCTCTCTTTTTTTCTTTGTCAACTTGGGTAGAGGTTTATCAATTTTATTGGCCCTTCCAAATAGTGAACTTTTAGTTTCATTGATTTTCTCTATTGTTTTTCTGTCTTCAGTTTCATTGCTCTGTGCTCATCTCTTGATTAGTTTCTTCCTCTGTTTGCTGTGGGCTTATGTTGCCCCCCTCCCACCCAGGTTTTGCAGTTGCTGAAGATGGAACTGATTGCTGCTTGGAAATCTGTCTTCGCCTTCTAATAGAAACATTCCACTATTTTCCATTAAAAAAAATTTCCATGTAAATGTCCATGTAAACACTGCATGAGCAGCATCTCAAAATTTGGGTCTATTTCTACTTTATTTTCATTCAGTTCAAGTTGTTCCTAACAGGCTGGGTGCTGTAGTACACGCCTGTAATCCCAGCACTTGGGAGGCTGAGGCAGGAGGACT
>NW_004955437.1:2199875-2326109 GCF_000276665.1 Chinchilla lanigera | reverse complement strand
GAAATAAACCTTTCCTTCCTTAATTTTGGGTGTCAGGTATTTTGTCCCAGCAATGAGAGAAAAGTAACCAAGACAGTTAGCTGATAGTATTTCTCTGTTCTCTGATAACCTTGCCAATCTGCCTGCTTTTTCTAAATTACTGAAAAAAGTGTGCAGAAATCTCCAGCTATAATTGTGGATTTTGTCTGCTATGCTTAATTCTAACAGCTTTTTCTTTGGCTCTTTGTAAGATGTGCGCTCATTGAGTTCTATGTGTTCTTGGTAAATCGACTCTTTTAAAAATGTCAGATGTCCCTCTTTATCCCTAATAATTGTCCTTACAAGAAATTTAGCTTGTCTGAAATAAAACAACCACTCTAGTTTTCTTTTGGTTGCTTTTTGCAAGAGTCTGCTTTTATATTAGCCTATCTATGTCATTATACTCAGAGTGGGTATTGTTGAGTCTTGTTCATTTTTATCTATTTTGATAATCTCTGATTCTTAATTGATATATTTAGATCATTGACATTTAAGTATCAATATGCTTATAATTATAGATTTCTATTATTATTTGATTTCTACTGTTCTGTTATTAGTTCCTCTGTTTCCTTTTCTCTGCTTTCTTTTGGATTTTTTGCACCATTTTTCTATGCTATTTTCTTTATAAAACATGTATTTGAGTATTTTACTATATTTTCTTGTGTCTTTTTTTTTTTTTTCTAAAGTGGCAGATCTAGTACACACTTAACTTCACAGTCTACCTAGCAAGTTTTTTTTTGAGCAAAGTCACCAGGCCACATGTAGGAATGCAGGGAGATCAATTAGTACCAGGAATGCCAGATTTAGCAAATAAAAGAACAGAATGATCCTGGAAATATTTCAAAGAGCTCGTTGAATTTTAACTAGAAAAGAACATTAAAAAATAGTGCCAAATAGGTTTGAATTTCAGATAAATCATGAATAATTGTTTAGTGTACCTTATGCACTATTTGGGACACACTAAAAAAGTCATGATTTATCTGAAATTCAAATTTAACTGGACTTCCTGCATTTTGCCTGGTGACCCTGGGGGGACACTGTGTTAGGGGAAGGTGCCCTGACTTGGGCTTGGTGATGACGAGTTAGGGGCGGCAGGCAGATGCGAAAAGGAGTTAGGCGGCCACACCCAGAGGCTTTGGCACAGGCTGGTTTCTGGGCTGGGAGGGAGGAGGGCAGGATGACCTCGCAGGGGTGTGGACCTGCACCCGTGCTGCGTTGGGGCCCAGCAACAGCTGTGGCTGTGTGTGCTGGCCCTGGGATCCCTTGGTGCTGCCCAAGTGGGGCAGAAGGCGGGTGTTGGGCTGGGGATTTATCTCAGCGGCACAGCACCTGCCTGGCAAGCGTGACGTCATGAGTTCAATTCCCTGTACCAAAAAAAAAAAAAAAAAGGGCGGGTGTTTCAGGGGCCCGGCCTGAGATGGTCGCATGGATGCTGCTGCCCTGAGGTTGCCCTTAAGGGTTGCGCCAGAGAGCGCAGGAGGGAATGAACGTCCCTCACAGGAAGAGCTGGACACAGGGCCACGCATGGAGGGAGACCTGGCAGGGGAGGTCCCGGAGGTCCCAGGGGCGGGGAGCATCCGTTTCAGAGGCCAGAAGGGCGGTGGAGGGCCCTGATGTTTAATTCCCCTTCTGATGGCAGAGACCAGAGCTTGTTCAATGGAAATGCTAAGGAGAGAGGCACCTTGTAGCTGTCCCTTGGGAGGACTTTTGCCCAGTATGTGCTCCACTTTCCCACTGGGTGGGCCTTGCCCCTGGGTGCTGTCCCCGTCCTGTCCGCTGTGTGTGCAGGCTGCACGTGTCCCCTCCTGCCCCCTCCCTCAGCCCTGGGCGGCTTCAGGGTGGAGGAGAAGATCCACAGCGTGGCTGCGACCCAGGTGGCCCATGGGATGTGTGGCAGGGATGCGGGCTCAGGGGGCTGAGGGGCTCCCTCTGGGCAGGGACAGCTGGGCTGGGAGGGACGTCGGGACCCGTGGCACCCCTGCCTGCCCTCGTGGTCAGCCCTGCAGTCCTGACCTTCGGATGGTTTCCCCTCCACGGCCACCAGACAGCCACAGCACCCCCATGGCCGGCTGGGGACTTGGGCTCTGATACAGCTCTACGCACAGCCTGTGCCAGCCCCAGGGGCGGCCCTGACAGTTGTCCCACTTTGAGGTCAGGGCTCTGTCTGGACTTTGTAGCCCCTCGTTGGAGCAGTCGAGGCATGAGGGCTTCCAGGGATGGCCGAGTGGGGTGAATATCCCCCCCACTCAGCCCGCATCTCCCCACTCCCGTCAGCGAGGCTTCCGGGACAGACCTGCTCTTGCCGAGTGTGTGTGTGTGAGAGAGAGTGTGTGTGTGAGTGTGTGCGTCTCGGGGATGATGGTTTCCAGATCCGCCGGCAGGGCTGGACCCGGGGTGCTTTGTCCTTTGGCCACAGGGGCTCCGGGAGCCCCAGAAGTGTTCTAAGCAGCCAAGGGACCTGATCGGGTTTGTAACTGAGGAAGATCTCAGTAGCTGGTGTGCAGGGGTGGGAGAGGCTGGAAACCAGGAGTCCCGTCCCCAGCCGTGGCCAGGGGCCGTCCGGGTTGAGCGAGGGCTCAGCCCTGGGAGGGGAGAGTGGGAGACACTGCGGAGATGCTGCCCTGGAGGGCACTGGCCAGGTGTGTCCAGGTCCAAGCAGCACCTGTGGGGACCTGGCAAGGAACAGGCATGGGCTCGGGTCTGTGAGGGCGGAATAGGGCCCCGCCTGGGCAGCATGAGGTGGGGGACCTGTAGGGCCCCCTGTTAAAATATGAAGAATTTCAAGACCACCGCAGCAAAGCATTAGTCTGTTCACGGGTCACTATGCGGAAGGGGGCATGTTCTGGGCCCCAGCCCCATAGCAGGGGAAGCCAAGCCTGGAAAAGCCAGGGCCTCCACTGGGCCAGTGACAGCTGCGTGAAGAAACTGAAATGTTGGAGGATGCAGCCACCAACGGCGCCGCAGGTTCGCTTCTCCCCCTTCTCAGACCTTCTGCAGGTGGCCGTGTCCCGACCGACCGGTGGGGACAGGAAGCAGCCGGCTCCAGGGAAGAGGACCTGGCACCGGCAGAGGAGGGGTCTCGGTGGAGGGGGTGCCTTGGTCCTGGGCAGTGTCTGGAAAAGCCTCCCTTCTGCTGGTGCTGGGGCACTTCAGGCCCGGGGCGTGAAAACCTTTTCTCTTTCATGGTACTGCGGATGGAGCTCAGGGCCTTCTCAGTGAGCTCCGTCCCCGGCACTTTCTTACTCTGTGTTTTCAGGCAGGGTCTTGCTAAGCCACTAAGTTGCCCAGGCTGGGCTCGAACTTGTGATCCTCCTGCCTCAGGCTTCCAGAGTGCTGAGATTGCAGGTATGCACTGCCACACCCAGTTTGTTTCTATTTATTTAACACCAACATGGTCAGTTGTATATGCATGCGTATTCCTAATTTTTTTTAAACAAGTAACTCATCTTTATTCTTATAACAACCCTTCCAACCAGCTGTTGTTATTATTCAGCTTTACAATTGAGGAAGCAGAGGTAGCTTACTTAAAGACCCAGCTTGCTGAACAAGATGCTGGGTGGCTGGCAGCACAAGGGCAGGTCCAGCAGTTTAGTTTCTGCTTGGTGTACCACCCTTCTGCTCTCAGTGTGTCAGCCATGTTTCCCCTCATGATCACAAAGCAGCTGCCACATCACATACTCACATCCAGCATCCAAACCAGGATGGGAGGGCTCCTCTTCTAGCATACAGCTCTCTTTTTACCAGGGAGGAAAACCTTTCCCAGATTCTCCTAGCAGACATGTCTCTTTTCATTTATTAGCCCGACTCGGGAGGTGTGGATACCTTTAAGCCAGTCATTGGTACGAGGGAGCAAAGGGCTTGCTGAGGTTGTTTGCGACGTGCCTGGGCAGGGCCTGCCTTCCCCGGGCCTCCTCTCCTGCACAACGGTCTTGTCTGTCAGTGGGTGGCCTTGGTGTCCTCCCTGCCTGGCTCCCAGCAGTGCTAGCAGTTCACTCCACGTGCCCAGTGAGTGGCGGATTTGGGGAAGTTATAAGCCAGGCTGGAGGGAGGTGCCGGTCCTGGGACTCCTGCGATGTCGCTGCCTTCCCGGGCTGACCAGAGACTGACAGCCCCCTGAGTGTGTGCCTGGACTTCGGGGGGCTTTCGTGGCGGCTCCCACCCCGACAGCGCAAGTAGAGGCCCCAACTTTGTCCCAGGGCTCACCATTCCACAGCTGGGCCCGAGGCCGGGTGGGTGAGGACCTTGCTCAGGGTCACCCAGCAGGAAGGGGGCGTCATTCCCCCCGAAGCCTCCTGTGCTCAAAGGCAAGGCTTTTTCAGAGGTGGCTGCGTTTACAGTGTGTGACCCTGGGATCGATTCACGGTGCGATGTTTGGCTCAAGGGCGCTAGGATTAAGGGCGTGAGTGCCACTTGCCCCGTGTAGCCTGGACAAGATAAAAGGGGCAGAAGACGCTGTTTAGGTCCCTTGTTGCTTTGCTACCTTCTGCCCGCCGTGAACTGTTTCCTCTGCGAAGCCATCCCGCCTTGGACTGAAACCTCTGCAAGCTGTGAGCTAAGTGGAGCTTTGCCCTTTAACTTTGGGTGTCGGGTATTTTGTCTCAGCAATGAGAGAGAAGTAAGACAGGGGTGCTGGTGAAGGTGATCCCTGGCTGCCCAGGCTCTGGTGATGCTGCGGGGACAGGCAGAGCAGGTCTGGGGACAGTGCAGACCCAGGCGGGGCGGTCTGGGGGGGTGTTCGCGTGGCGGGTGGGGGCAGGAGGCCTTGGCCAGGGGTGCGAGGGTTCCAGGGTGTGGCGGCTTTGGCGGGGAAGGGGAAGGGGAGGGTGAGTGGACAGACGTGAATGTCGCCTGGAGAACCCACAGTAGGGCAGGAAGGCCCTGGCCTGTGGAGGAGGAAGCCCCTGCAGGGACCAGCGCCGCTCCCTGTCCATGCATACAGACGCCGCTTCTCTGCACTCCAGAAGGCGCCTTTTGCGGCCCACACTCTGCCCGGCTCGCATCTGGAGCCGGGACCCCAGGGCGCCCTGCTGTCCGGCTTGCTGGTGTCTCTGCGCCACGATCTCAACGCTCGCTGGCGCAGCCGCCGAAGGGGGAGATCCTGCCTGCGGCGTCAAGGACTCCGGTAATTAATTAGGTTCTTCATTGCGAGTCAATGGCGTAATTGAGGCTCGCGGTGGGTAAATACTAATTGAATATTAAGAACATATCTGTGCAGAAGGAGCCGCTTCGGGAGCCAGCGTGCCCTTTGCCAGCCAGATGTTTGGGCTCGCCGCGGAGCTGAGCCGGCCGCAGGGGCTGGCATCTGGGCCACTCTGTGTGAGGCAGGCGGCACCAGGCTGGGACCAGCTCCCAGGACAGGAACGGTGGCAGGGGGCAGGTGACAGTGTGGGAGGGAACTTTAGGTGCACACGGACACCACGCCCTTTCAAACCATCCCACAGACACCCACCTCCCAGCAGCTGGTCTAGTCCTGGTTTGGTAGGTGAGTGAGTGGGTAAACTGAGTCAGAGTCAGCCCGCAGCCTCCTCCTCCCACTGCAGGCAGCTCAGACTGGGGCCCCAGGACTCCCGGTCCACAGAAGAGGGGCGACCCCCCTCCCCTTCTCCTCTGGGGTCCCCAGGCCTCAGAGCTGACTCCCCCAGGAGCTGGCGCTCCCCGAGCGGGGCCAGGCCGGGCAGCAGGGGCCCGTGCAGTTCGGAGCACAGGTTCTGAAGTCAGAACCCATGGATCGGAGCTCAGCTCGAGGTCCTCCAGGTGGAGAAATCTCGGGGCTGCGGTTTCTACACTCACAGGACGTGGGTGACAACAGGCATCATAAGCAGGGCTGTGGAGGGCCTAGGTTGGGAGGGACAGACACGTAGCGGGTACACAGCGTGGAGGCAAGAACATGTGGGCTGTCCTTTTGGCCAGGCGCCCTTGTGCAGCCAGCAGCCTGCCTCTGTCTGTGGGGTTGTGATGACAATAACCCGAGTACCCCACGGCCAACTCCAGGGCCTATTAGTCATCTCCTTTTCTGACCCCACCTCCCAGGGACTGGCATGGGGATCGTGCTCCCACCCATATGCTGCCTCTCTGAGGGGCAGACCAGAGGACGCTGATACGCAGGCCTGGAACAGGAGGGGAGACGTCTGGTGCCAGGCGCTGCTAACAAGGCGTCTCCTAGAGCACCTGCCCCACCCTCCCGCACCCACCCCAGCCGGGGCTGTCCCAGGACAGTGGGAGCTGCCTGGGGGTCCCTGCCTCGTGGGCAGCAGGCAGCAGGCGACAGCCGGGCCCCGCAGGCGGGCACCCATGTGCACCCATGGCGGGTGCCTGGGAGAGGCCAGAACCCCGGGGGCAGTGAGCACCCCACCCCCACCAGCCCGCCTCAGGCTCCGGCAGAGCTCCTGGGAAGCCGATGACATCAGAGGTGCCCCAGGAAGTCACCCCCCCCCCCGCGCGACAGACGGGACTATTTATACGCAGGCAGAAGCACCGCCCTGTCACCCTGGGCTCCTGCTGCCTTCTGCTTCCTGCTCCCTGGCTCCCTCTCCGCGGGGCGGCTGCTGCCTAAATTAGGAGCCGGGCAGATGGAGGAGCGGGACACTCCCCACCCGCACGATGCTCTCAGCACCAGCCGTGCAGGGCCCCGCCCTGCCGGGCTCCCGGACCCTGCCTCGCCCACTAGGTAGAGACCAGGCACCAGCCTGATCCCAGGGGACAGAGGGAGCCACAGGGGGATGGCCCAGAGGGGCTGGGACGATGGCCCGGGGACAGGGAGGACAGGAGCAGAGGGAACAAAGGATTGGACAAGGCCGCGGGCAAGGGTGCTCAGGAAGGCAGCCGCCTTTCTCCCAGGGGACCCAGCTGGGGCACGCAGGCCGAGCGCAGGGAGCGGGGTGCCGGCAACTCTAGCACCTGCTCGGCATGCGGTGACGCAGCTGCACCTGGCAGCCCGGCCTCGGGCCCGGGCTGGGGACCTTTTAGGTCAACTCCAGAGCAGTGCCAGGTCCTGGCCACCCAGAGGGCAAGGGAGACAGCAGGCACACCGCGCTTCCCTCCCCGGCTGAGGGCTCCAGGCCGGGCTGGGCTCCAGGGCTCCCCGACCCCAGCTGGTGCGTGACAGGCGGCGCCCGCACCTCCTCAGCCCACTGAGAGGGCAGGGCGACCCCGCCCAGCGCCCGCCCCGCCCCGCCCGCCACTCTTTCTGCGCTTGCTCGCGGCGGCGCTGGCCTCCTCGGGTTTGCTTCCCGCTTCTTGGCTCTGACGCTCGGGCGGTGTCAGGAACTGAAGTGTAATTTGCATTTTAATCAAGAAAAGTTGTATTTCTATCATTTGCATTTAAATAAGGTGCTGCTTCCTGCCTCCCGGCCCCCTGCTGGTGGTGGCACCTTTGGGAGAAGCCTCCCTCGGGCTCGGGCTCCGGATCCCTGTGCCGTCTCCTCGCCGCTCTGCAGCCTCAGCAGGGTGGGGCCAACAGCGGGGACCCCATCTCTGCGCCCTCCCCAGAGCTGTTCTTCGTGCACACATGCATGTCACACACCCCTGTGAAACCCGCACTTCGTATGCACAGGCACGCTCATCTACAGCACGCATGCATGCAGATATGTGCACACACACGCACCCACACACATGTGCAGACACAACAGTGCACGCCCATGCACTAACGCACGTGTACACACATACACGTGTGCATGCCCACACCCTAACACAGCACACACATCCTCCAGAGGGGACAGCGTGCCCCCGCCTTGTCCTCCCCCCTGCCACCTGGTGTAAACAGCTCTCAGCAGCCCCTGGCCTGCAGCACCTGGCCTCCGGGACCTCCCTCTGCAGGCCAAGGTCGGGCGAGTCGGCGGGAGGGCTGTGCCACGCGCAGAGCAGGGCCCTGTGACCCGGGGACAGAGCCCAGCATCCTCCCTGGGCCCCGGAGCCCCTCCCAAACGGCTGTGCCCACTGAGGCTATCGGCTAGCGTCCAGCCCCTGGGTGGCCAGCTCCGTGCTTTCCCCAGCTGAGGTCCTGTCTCCTGAGTCTGCAGGCTGCCCTGCCTCCTTCCTGTCCCTGAGCTTTGGTTTCTTGATCCCCATAACCTCCTCCGCCCATGTCACCTGCTGCTGTGGTGGGCACACACCCAGGACACACAGGCCGGGCCGGACTTGGCATCGGCGCTTAGCTGTCTCTGCACAGGAGGACCGGGCCTCTCCCTCGCCTTGTGGGGATTATTGGGTCAGAGGTGCAGAGTCACCAATGGGACCTTAGAACCAATGGTACTGGCCTGTCTAAGCAGACAGCATGTCATATCTTGCAGGCCTGCATAAGCGCGGAACTCGAGCACAGACAGGAGACAAAGGGCTCTGTCCCCTGGCCTCTTGGAGCCTCACCTTCCCGAACTGTAAAATGGGCACAATAATGTCACTGGGCTGATTCGAGAGGAGCGGCAGGGATAACCCATGTGGCCATTGGACACGAGCATAAGCACTGGAGCTTGGGCGGCAGCAGGAGGTGACCAGGAAGGGCTCTCCACCCTGGGGCGCTGGAGGGCTGGCTGCCTCTGGCTCTGTCGTCCTCTGCTTGCCGCAGTGCCTGAGTGAGAGGTGACGGGCAGAGGCTGGCGGCCATCCCGCTCAGAGGCTGGGCGGGCGGGGGAGTGGAGGAACCTAGGGCTCCAGAGCAGTGGTGGGGCCTGGGCCTGCTCAAGGCCGGGGTGGGAACCAGGACGTGGCTGCAGGCACTGGGTGGGGGTGACCTTGGCCAGGGCGCAGGTGTGTCCAGGCCCTCTGGTCCCCCATTCTGATGACTTCCTGGGCACCTCCCTGGCATCGCCATCTTCCCAAGTGCCCCAGACTCGCAGGAGGCTCTCGGGGCTCACAGAGGGGTCCACAGAGCTCCGGTGGAGCCAGCTTCAGCCCCAGGGCTGTGTGGGCGCAGGGCACAGGCTCCGCTCTCTCCCCTAGGCTGTTCGTTCCAGGCTGGGTCCTCCATCCCCACGCTGCTCCCCGCGCCTTCCTCCCCCCACTATTTCTTCAGCTCCTGTTCTGTGCCAGGCGCTCTCTGCCCAGAGCCGACGCCTACGGAGGGCTCCCTCTCCCTGCCTGTGCAGCGGCCCCTCTGATGTTGGGGAACCCGTGGGCGCCTTCTCAGAGTGACCTTTTTAAGCCCGCACTATAAAACTGATAAGATTCAGAGGAAACTAATTATAATAAAAATGCAGTTATCAAAACATTAAGAACAAATCGTGATGGAATAATATATGTGCTTCTTTATGAGCGCACTAAATCATAAAATTTAATAAGCCGCTGTTGTTTTGAAAGAGGATTGAGCGTAAGTGATATTTCACGTTCTCCGCCACAGTTACACCAGGACTCGAGCGATCCGCACCGTGTGGGTGACAGAGGCCCGGCTTCTGTGGCCGTTGCGGTGACCCGCTGCTCGCAGAGCGGAAGCGCTGCTCAACTGCAGACGAAGCAGGATATATATGTGGGTTTTTTTTTTTCCAGGGCCACACACGCAGATCCTTGAGTGCCAGCTGGGGAGGTCCCAGGTCTCTCCTAGTGTCTGCAGACAAATGGAAATGGGGACCCTTCACGGGGGGTGCAGGGCAGGGGACCGGGCCCGGCGTGCTGTGCTGGGGTGGCGATGAGCTTGCATGGGGCGGAGGCAGAGGCCGTGGGGGAGTGGGCGACTGCCTCCTTTGAAGCCGCAGTGGGGTGGAGGGAAGTGGTCAGAGTTGGCCATGGATTTCTGCAGGGTAGAGGTGCGGGGTGAGAGAGGGCCCCATCACGTCCCGACCCTGCATCCACGGTAGCTCTGGTGAATGCCGAGCTCTGGTGAGGTCCCCAGTGCCGCCCGAGATGTGATGGTTTGGATCCGGTTGTGCTACCTGTGCCTGGCCTGGCAAGGCGCCTGCAGACACTGAGGCAGGAGCGCTGGGGCCGCCGGGGACCCCACTGGGCGGGTGTCAAAGCCGCTGGTCCCCACCAGCCAGCAGCACCTTGTGAGTGGGCAGAGACCGCTGAGCCACCCAGGATTCCCCTTGCAAGAGCCCGTCCCCGCTCCGTGGACACGGATGACCCCTGTGTCCCCTCCTTCCCAGGCAGGTCGGAAGGGCCTCGGCACAGCCTCCCCTCCTCCAGGGGCGTTTCCGAAGGCAGCACCAGACCAGCCCGGGCACAGACTGAAAAATCAGCTGCCTTCAGTGCAGCTTTGACCACGTTTGTTGGATGAGTGAATGAGGCAAAGATGGGCAGGGGAATCTAATCCCTCCACCCCCTCGGATTTGTTCTTTTATTTTCTAGACGTGCAGCATGGCGGACACGGCCGCGGTTCCAGGGCCCGCTCTCAATGCCGGGGCTGGGGCATCTTGGTGAGGCCACCTGGCCCAGTACTGTGGCCGGGGACACACAGTGTCGCTTCTCCTATGTCCCTCTGCTCACGTCCACCCACACCTTTCGACTGCATGATTGTCCAGGAAGCCGGCCGGCACCCCCACTTTTGTCTCCACCCCACCCCACCGTGGGGCTAGATGGGGGAGCTGTGGACTTCCTGCTTGTCTTTCCCTGGCAGTTGCAACCCAGAAATGTTCCCTTTGGGAAGCCGGGAGGGGCTGAAGATTCCTAAAGCCCAGTCCAGAGATGGGCAAGCTATGCCCGTGGGTCCAACCCGTGCATCCTGTGTTTCTGGATGGCTCCTGAGCTGTTGGTGGGTCCTGGCACTCTGGGAGGCTGAGGCAGGAGGATTGCAAGTTTGCGTCCAGCCTGGGCATCTAGTGACTTAGTAAAACTGTGTCAAAACAAAAAATAAAGAATAGGTTGGGGATGTAGCTCAGTGCAAAGGCCCTGTGTTCAGTCCCCAGAAGGGAAAGAGGAGGAAGAGCAGGAAGAGGGCCATCAAGAATAGTATTTGAAGGGCTGGGGATTTAGCTCAGCCGCATAGCGCCTGCCTGGCAAGCGCAAGGTCGTGAGTTCGATCGCCGGTACCAGAAAAAAAAAACAAAAAAAAGAATAGTATTTGACACGCAGATTGATAGGAAATTGGAATTTCAGCACCCGGGAATGAGTTGCCTTGGGAGCCACCCAGCCCTTCTATGCTTCCTGCCTGTGTATCCCGGCGGTGCAAGGGTGCAGCGCTCATATGCACTTCCTGACCTCACCGAGCAGGGCGGGACCCGTGGAGTCTGCGGCTGCAGTCCAGTGCCCGTGACAACAGGAGCCAGTCCTGAGCCCCTCCTACAACCATACGTCCCCCTCAGGGCGCTTTGGGGGTTCTAGATTGGCCTGTGTGACACCCGGCACACGTGGGCACAGCGTGGCGCTCTGGGGATGCTCACCTGCCTGGCCTGGAGGGTGCCCTTAACTGGCAATGCCACCTCCAGGCAGGAGCGGCACCGTTCAGCCAGGGAAGGGCGGGCCGCAGGGACTGGGGCGGGTGGAGGGCTGCTGCAGGGGAAAGTCTCGCGTTGCATCCTAAGAGGCACGGTGACGGCCAGGGCTCACGGAGCGTATCGTCCCGGGCGCGCCGTCCAGGCGTCCCAGTGTCGGCGTCAGCAGGGGGACTGCGGCCCGTGCCCATGCTGTCCTCGCCGGCCCCTCTGCCACCTTGCAGCCACTGCCCCAACCCTAACGGCCTGCCCAGGTTGGGGATCCCAGGAGCCACGGTGGGCACTGGGCCGGTGCGCCCCGCCTGGCTGGCAGCCTCCCTCTCCCCTCCCGCTGCGGCTTTATTAATTGTTTATATTGCAGCCTGTTAATTGGCAATAACCGGCATGCTGAAGTGTCTTTTAATCACCCCTCTCAGGGCCTGAGGCGGCGAAGGGTTGGTGGATTCAATAAAGTGAGGAGGAACTAGCACACCTCCTCGTCGGTATCGGGATCGTAGTCAGATAAACTGCCAGCACCTGCCTCACAGGCCGCCAGGGAGCCCCGCCCCTCCCCGCCCCGCCCCACCGCCGCCTGCGCGCGCACGCAGGTGCTCCCAGGGACCACCCGTACGCATGCGCGCACGCGCACACAGGCGGTAGCCCCGCCCTGGCTTCCCGTGCAGTCCTCATGCGCTCTTCATTCTGTTATTTCTCATGCACATATGACAAGACCTGTCACTGCCCTGGGGTAAACTGAGTCCCAGGGGAGACAGGTGAGGGCAAAGAGGAGGCTGCCCACTGTCGCCTTCCTGGAGAGCCAGGCTGACGCCCCTCAGCCTGCAAAGGCCTGAAACCCCATCTCTCCCTGGAGAGTACACACCAAGGCAGGGCTGGACCTGCGGGGTGCGAGGGCCGTGGGGGGAGCGCTACCCTCTGGGGCTTCCGGAGGGCCTGGCCTTGTCCTGAAGGACATCCGGGGTTCCCCAGCAGCACCAGCCGGCCTTACGCTGTAGAGAAAATGCTTCATCAGCACCGTGACCAGGCACTGCGGGAGGCGGCGTGTGGGCAGAGCGCGTCTCATTCTTCTGTGGCCCCGTCCCCTCTGCGCCCTCCCTGCCCTTCACCTCTGTGCCCTCCCCATTTGCAGAGCATCAGTCTCCTTGTTTTCTGTTATCTCACTTTTTTGTTTTGTTCTTTATTTATACTTAGGTTTCTCATTTAAGAGAAACTGTGATATGCAAGCTTTTCTCTTTTCTGCTGAACTCCAGAAGATCACCAGTAGGTATTTAAGCTTGTGCTTCTGATGTATGTCACTTAACATTATGTTGTCAAGGTGCATCTATTTTCTTACAAATGACTCAAGTTTATCCTTCTTTATGGCAGAGTAATACTCCATTGTAGGTGAATACCACATTTTCTTTATTTGTTCATCTGTGAATGGATATACAGGCTGCTTTCAAGATTTAGCTCTCGTGAACTGTGCTGCTATAAACATGGGCACACGTGTCTCGCTGTAATACGATGACCCAAACTCTTTCAGGAAGACACCTAAGGGGAGTAGCTTGGTTGAGTGAAATTTCTGGTTTTAGTATTTTGAGGACTCTCCATACTGATACTTATAGTGGTTGTACTAGTTTACATTCCCACCAGCAATGCCAAAGTGTTCCTTTTGCCCTCAGCCTCCCCAGCATTTGATATTATTTGATCTTTTGACGGTGGCCATTCTCTCTGGGGTCGGATAGAATCTCAGTGTTGTTTTCATCTGCGTTTCTTTGGTGGTCAGAGATGCTGAACATTTCTGATGTATTTATTGGCCACCTGTACTTCTTCTGAGAAGCGTCTTGTTTATTTCACTCACCTGTTTTATTGTCAGCCCTACGCTGAAGTCCTTGCATGTTGGCGGCTCTCCTCTCCGCCTGTCCTGTCCTGTGCCTGGGGCTCCCATATCCCCCCCCCCCCCGGGACACACCGAGCCCCAGCCGTGCTGCGGGGCCTGGCCTGGCCAACCGCGCCTGCGCTGCCTCCCTCAGGACGGGCTGGGATGCAGATACACGAAGCCCAGCCGCTGCTGTGAGCTGACAGGGACATCCCACAGCTGTCTCTGTTCTCCCTTCCCCGAGGCTCCGTCCCCAGGAGGCCTCAGACCTCCCTCCTAGGCGCTCACTCCTCCGGTGACCTCCTGCGGCCCCATAAAGTGGGCCAGCACCGTCCTCTGGCACCTAGGACACCCGGAGTGTCTGAGGAGCCGTGTCTCAGCGGCTCCATGTCCCGGAGACCTGCTCCTGATGGCTGGAAGTCACCCCAGCTAGAGTACTGTGGAGCTGGTCTTCTGTGTCCCCGTCTCAGAAGGATCCCAGCGCGCCACTGTCCCCAGGGCTTTTGCGCTTATGATGATTCACATCACAGGATTAGAGTGAGAATTTGATAGGATTAGGCTGACTGAGAATGACAGAGATACACTAGCAACAAATTAAACAAGATAAAAATGTATTTCTCTCTCTTGCACGGGTCCAGGATGATGCAACTCTGCTGTCCTCAGAGACCTTGGGCCTTTTTTCTTTTTCCTTAGTGGCTTCCACTCCAGGGACCTCCTGTGGTCCAAGAGGGTTGCCACAGATCCAGCCATTTCCTCCTTTTTCCAACAGCTGAAAGGGCAGAGGGGTGAATAAGAATAAGAAAGGGTGTGTATCAACTGTCTTTAATGAACTTCCTAGATGGTTCCACTGGCCAGAACTCAGTGAGACTGACCGCTCCTAGCTGCAGGAGAAGTCTTTATATTCCAGAGCCAGCTGGAGGAGGGGTGAGCAGGTATTGCAGGGAACAGAGCACACCTAATGCGCTCCCTGTGCCCGGGGTCACTGCCAGGTGCCTCGCTCCACTCCCCGGCCCCTGGAGGCCCTGGCCCCTGCCATGTTCTCCCTGCTCCCAGCATGGCTCAGCCGAGGGAACTGGGCTGTCTGCAGACCCCAGCCCTCCTCATAGTCCACACCGGGACCCTGGCATGGTGACCTTTGGCAAAAGTCCCTGGAGCAGAAGCTTTGCCCACTGCACTGGTTTTCTGATCACCTCTGATAGTTCAGCTTCATTCATTCATTCAACAAATGCGCTCCAGGCTGGGAGCCCGAAGCAGAACAAAATTCCTGCCTCTCAAACTCAAGTGTGAGGGGTCGCCGGCTCACTGCCCTGGCTTCTTCTCATCCTCTTCCTTCTCCCTCTTCCTGGTCCCTGTGAGCAGAGCAGAGCTGACCTCACTGCTGGTTCCAGGGGGACACTGACCTCTCTGCCCAAATTCCCCAGTGCTGGGTTAGGAGAGGCAGCTCCTTTCTTGGGGGACATTTCTAGCTCACAGGATGAATCCTTGGGGGTACTGAGGGGCCACCCCTGCCCGCCTGGGTCAAAGCCAGCCCAGTGGAGAGTTGAGACAGCACAGAGGACAGCACCAGAGCACCTGGATGCAGCTGTACCTGACACCCAAGCCCTTCATTGATGGGAGCTGATTGGTATCCTCTTCTCCAGCTAATGGAGCAGTTTCTGTGACTTTTTATCATTAAAACTAACGGAAATATTTCAGTCTAGGCCGCTATCTCTTATCTCATTGGCCTTGACAGATCATGTGGCCATTTGTGAGCCAACTCCTGTTGCTTCACTGATTGGCTGCTGATATCCAGACCCCGCCCCAACAACCCTGCTTTTCCCCCACAGTCTAGGCCGCTATCTCTTATCTCATTGGCCTTGACAGATCATGTGGCCATTTGTGAGCCAACTCCTGTTGCTTCACTGATTGGCTGCTGATATCCAGACCCCGCCCCAACAACCCTGCTTTTCCCCCACAGTCTAGGCCGCTATCTCTCCTCCCCCCACCTTCCCCCACCCAGTCCCAAACCCCCCTACTTTCCTTCGCCTCCTGCCACCGTGGCCACTGCTGTCACTGCGTAGCTCAGGGTGAGGGTGGTCACACCGCATGCAGCCCCGCTTCCTCACCCCTGTATGCCCACATGCGCCGGGCCTTCCAAACTCCGCTGCTCAGGGCCGCTCTCTGTGGCCGGGCTGGGTTGTGAAAGGAGGGACAGCTCAGAGTGCAGAGAGCTCCTCCCACCCTGGCTGTGTCTCCTGTCCTGCCTGGAAGGGTTGGGCAGCACCTGGTGACACTGGGGAAAGTGGGGCTGGCCTGGAGGTCCCCTTTGGGGACAGTCGCCCCCAGCAGAGGTGCAGAGTTCAGGCTCAGCAGAGGGCCACACTCAGCGACTTCCGTGAATTTCTGAGACTCTGCCCCAAATGAAAAGCCATTAGATGAAGAAATATTTCCGTTAGTTTTAATGATAAAATTTCTGTGCCTTCTGCCCCGTGCCTAAACAGTTTCTCACAGACAGGAAAACACAGAGATTTCAGGAAAACAAGTTTATGTAAGTAATACACGGAGTGCTAGGTTTGTAACTGAAACGTAGTAACGTGAGGAAGGCCCCCCAGCAAGGAGGGGCCGCGCCCGCAGACAGGTGGGGAGGGGGTGTCTGGGATCCGCCACCAGCCTGGCAGCAGCTTCTAGGAAATCACGGTCACCCTGCCCCAGAAACCAGAGCCACAGCCGTGAAAAATAGGCTCAGGCGAAATCGAGGCTGAGGAGTGCACTTGAGGCGGGGGAAGCGGTAGTGCAGGTCACAGTGGAGGAGCCGGAGGAGTCGGTCGCCGTCCCCCTCCGCCGGGCCTGCCGCACGCCTGCTGTGCGTCCCCGCCACAGTCTCAGAGCGGGGCGCGGGGAGCACGCCCTCCTTGGAGAGCGTCGTGCAGCAGCACCGCCGCTTAGAGCACACCGGCGAGCGGGGTTGGTAGCGAGAAGGCGGCGGAGAGGTCTGAAGAGCGTGCGGCTGGGAGCCCGAGGAAGGGTTCATCTCCTGAGGACTTGCTCCAGCTTTGTCAGCGGGACTAAGGCTGGGGCAGCCACCTCGTGCACAGCGTTTGCCCGGGACCCAAGGCAGGGCTGGGGCTGAAGGCTCTGGGTCCCCCTTGGCCCTGACCCAGCCATGGCTCCGGCTCCTCCTCCCGGGAGGTGCCCGCCCCCCGAAGAATCCCACGAGCGAGGCTGGAGGCAGACAAAACACAAGCTAGGGTTCAGTAATTAAGTGAGAGAACAACCCTGCTTTTCCCCCACTTCCATGTCCCTGTGTGAAGCTGGCTGAATGCTGGGGCCACGCTTCAGCTCCCCCCACCAACACCCCTTTATGGCAAAAAAGCCCACTTCCCATTTCCTTAGGAGGACCAGCCTCTCTCATGCTTGGTCAAGCCACTGGGATAGGATTGGCTCCGCTCAGCCTTGGGGCGGGGTCTGGATATCAGCAGCCAATCAGTGAAGCAACAGGAGTTGGCTCACAAATGGCCACATGATCTGTCAAGGCCAATGAGATAAGAGGAAGTCAGGGATTTCTGGGAAAAGAGCCTCTTTTGCTTTTCCAAGTGTTACAAGCAGAGTTGTGCCATTGTGCCGTCAGATTGGAAGGAGGAAGCTTCAGCTCCGGGAATGCTGACAGCCACGATGGAGTCAGAGAGGGCAATGTGAGGATGGTGTCTACACCCCGGGAGGCAGTGAGGAGAGGCTGGGACACGGTTGTGAGTACCCTCCCTGGGGTGCTGGATCCAGCCTTACCTGAAGCAGTAAATTTTGTATTTTTAAAAAGTAGGAGATCCAATAAGTCCCATTTACTGTTTAAGCCAGCATTTCCTGTTACTGCCAAATGAAATATTCCTTTCTGATCTGCTGGCCTCTGCTCCAGAGAATAGAAGGTGCCCACGTGGGTCAGAAAGAAAGCCCTGACACAGGGGCCATACGCACTAAAGACAGTGCTGCTGTCACCCCACAGAGGGCCGGGACCAATGGCATCGGATGCACAGTAGACCCTTCAGGCTTCCGACAGCTCGTGTGGCAGGCCAAGGCTCAAGTCTCTGTACAGCCTGGGGTGACAGCCCACTCACCAGGGAAAAGAGTTCTGGGTTCAAAAGCTCTCAAGAGCCTCTGGTACCCAGGCACTGAGGGTGGCTGCAGGTGGAGGGGAGCAGACCTGCACCCTGCCTGACACTGAGCACTGCTGGTAAGGATTGAGGACCCAGACCTGGACCCCGCCGGCTCTGCAGAGCCTCCCTCCTTGGGGCTCCACTCAAGACGGTGTGTTCTAGCTGCCCAGGGAACCCTCTCTTGTCTGAACTGATTTTTTTTTTTTTTTGAGACAGGGTCTTGCTATGTAGTTCAGGTTGACTGTAAACTCATTATGTAGCTCAAGTTGGGCTCAAACTCACAGGCATCCTCCTGCCTCCGCCTCCTGAATGCTGGGATTGCAGGAGTGTGCCACCACACCTGGTTTAGAATTGATTTTAAGGCTACTTTCAAGATCCAAGCAGGTGCACCAAGGCTCCAGCCTCCAGGTTGTTCTTCACCACAGAACACTCAGTTGTGTGTCAGAACAACACTGCCTGCAGGGTCCTCTCTGAGCTGCCAGACCCCAATCATGTCCCAGCCCATGTCACCTGCATCTTTCGGGACATCCAGGGCACCTGTGACTTCCTTCTGGTCATTGGTATTTCGCTGTCGGTACAGACAGTCCTCAACGTTTAGTGGTTCAACCCATGATTCTCAACCTTACTGTCTTGGTTACTCTTCTGTCATTGCTGAGACAAAATACCTGACATCCAGAATTAAGGAAGGAAAGGTTTTTATAGCTCACAGTTTGTGGAGGTTTCAGTCCATGCTCGGCCGGCTCCAAGGCAGAGTGGCCCATGGCAGAGGGCAACCGTTCATGGCGGTAGAAAACAGCAAAAGCAGCAAGAGCACAAGGGAGGAGGAGCAGCAAGAGCAAGCCTCTTTCCCTCCCTTACACTGTATGCAAACTACCCGCCCCAGGGTGGGGGTAGCGCTCACACTCAAAATCCCAGCATTGGAGCATGAATCAATCGTAAACTCTAGAAGCCCAACCATGACTGCATGAGGCTTTGGGGGGACGTGCAGACACAAACCATAACAGGAATGCCGACAGCCACCATGGGGGCAGAATGACTCCACAGAAGTGCCAAAGCCCTGTGCATTTAGCAGCAACCGTACTTTGAGTTTTGGATTTTGATCTTTGCCAGGCTTACTCCTAGTGATGTAGTAAGACCCTCTGCCACAAGGCAGCCCCAGTCAGCCACACTAGCACAGGTTGTGAGGGGCCCGGAGACCCCCCGGTGTGCTGCATGGTTGAGAATGGGCAGCAGCTTAGCGCGTTAGGTGCGCCCCGACTGGCGTGTTTTCTACGTACTGTGAGTTTATCAGGACAGAGCCCAGCATAGCGAGGAACAGCTACACAGAGCGCCAGCCTGAGGTGGGGTGATGCCACTGAGATGGGGATGGTCTGGGGCCCCGAGGCTGGGCAGTAAAGCCTGCGCCTCTGCCCATGGGGGCAAATACCCGCCTTTGGTGCTGGGTGCTCCTCACTCGGAGCACAGCCCATTTCCCAGATCAGCACTAAATGCCGAGCTTTACGGTCCCTGGAGGTGTAGGGCCCTCGTCTTGTCTGAGAAACTGATGTGTGTTCTCTGTCACCCACAAGGTGATGCTTAATGCTTTAAAAAAAAAATGGGCTTTTGCCATAGGTTGTAGAGAGACTGGATGTCTGCCGGGGTCACAAGCAGTTGGCAGTCTAAGCATGCATCAGGGGCCATCGCCCCCCACGTAGGCCGTGCCCAGCGGTGCTCCGTGCTCGGCAGCCCTGTGTGTGATCCCGTGCCAGCGTCTCTTTCTCTGCCATTTCTCTTGGGAACTTGAGAAGTGACCGTTGGAGGGGGTCAAAGTCCTGCCCTGCTGTCAGGTGAGATCAGGTGGGAGCGCAGCCCTCTCTCTGAGCCCCTGAAGTACCACTCTGTCCTAACGCCAGCAGGAGCGCTCCTGTCCCCAGGAGTCAGCGCTGTGCCGGTGAACTCTAGTCACCTACTTTTGCACTCAGTACCCAGGTGAAGGGTCCCAGAGCCTGCACGTCCTGTGTGTGCGGAGGTTCCGGACTGCTCAGGGACTGCCCAAGGGCCTCGTTGGGACTTTCTCAGAACAGCCCTGCAGTCGGAGACTCTGTCCCCAACCTCCGCTGCCTCCTTCCTCTCCAGAGCTCGGGCCTCCTGGTGTCCTAGATGCCCCTGCCCCCCACCCCACTTTCCTTCCCAGGCATCTCCAACCCACCCCTGCCCCAGGACCCGCGCTAACACATTTCCTGTCTTAAGGAAGCGGGTAAGTGGTTCGTGGATGCATGTTTCGTTATGCTCTAGGCCTTCTGTATATCTGATTGTGGAAAGACAAGAGGCGTTATCCTTTCCCACCGATCATGTCCTCCAGGGAGGGAGGCAGGGAGAGGCCCCTGAATGGCTGTGGGTTGATAGATCCATTCAGCATTCCTGTCTCCAGCGGCGTGGGCCTCATTCTTCTCATTATGCCGAGGATTTTCCAGTCCCTTTTTGCCAATTAGTGCGGATCATCATTTGGTCCAGGTTCGCGTTAGTGACTTCTGCAAAATGTCAGAACTTCTGCCAACCGCCTGAGAGAACACCCTGAATGCATAATTTCTGGTAATCACTCTCATATCAGTGACTAAAGCCAAGCCCAAGCTCAACCCCCCCCACCACCAAAGCTCCCTCAGGCCCATTCCTATGCATGTACCTCCTGCAGTAGGAATATGCTTCAGAGAACTTGTGCAATTTTGGGGGAGGGTATCATCTTCTCTTACCCACTCCAATTCTACATCTTCATCTGGACCACGCTGAGCCCAGATTCCAAATATTCTGGAAGAAACCATGAGGCTGAGTCACGAAGGAGCTCAGCCGTGGTGCGGCAAGGTTCTTGAATGCTGAGTGTCCTAAGGGTCTTCACGATCCTCGTGGACATTACTATTCTGACAGGATGCCAATATTTCCTGGCCATCTCGTCTCTGTCAGATAGGACCTGGTGAGGCTGTGAATAACTTTAAAATCAATCTCTAAATTCAGTCTTCAGCAATTTCTACTCCATGGCTCTATGCAGTAAAAGATTCTTTTTGCCTGATCATGTAACGGCCCTGAATTTTATTCTGTGCCTCGAGGTGAACGCTGTGATTTGATCCTGTCATTTTCTTGCTTTAAATTACCCAGTGTTAGGGACAACTGTCAGGCCAATGGTCCCAATGTTCCTCATCTTTTATAAATTGGTCTGTGGCAGCTGTGACAGACTTTCACTTTTGGCTGGCACCTGGTCCCGGGTGACCAAGGGTGGAACATGGTTAGTGGCTTGCCACTATGTGTTGGCAGCTACTTTTATATCCAGTAATAGAAACTGAAGTCCTACTGTTTTCTCCCCATGGAGTTATAAAAACTGATTCTAACTAGCTGCTGTGTGCCTAGGGTTTTGCAGCAATCCTACTCCTGGTACTAATTTCTGAGTCAGGATTATTTGGTTATGAGCACCAAAAATTGGTGGCAGAAAAGTTAAATGAGACTAGGGGATTAGTTGATGAACTAGAGAAGCAGGTTGGTGGGGGCTGGACCACAGGTCTCCCGGTTGTTGGGGCCAGAGCAGCTATGGGCAGTCTGGTCACGTGGGCAGCCCCTCTAGGGCTCAGCCACAGATGCCCCAGCACTTGCCACCTCGCATTCCTCTGTATCTCCCTCAGAGTCTCCAGAGAGGTTCTGATTGGCTCAGACTGGTCCTAACCCTGCAGTGAGGGGCACAGTGGTGTCCCACTGACTGATCACTGCACCCGAGTGACACAGGACTAGGGAGGCTGCATTACCCCTGGGGGTATAATTACCCCTGGGCGTATCATTACCCCTGGGCGTATCAGCCCCTAGCATCTGCTAGACTACCGTGTGGACTCCATGTGCCATTCCCTTTGGCCTGTGAGACCTTCCTGCCCCGCCACTCTTCCTGGAGGGCTCCTCCTTGATGTGGATACTCTCTCCTCTGGGAAATTCCTTGAGTTCCCAAGCCTGGATCAAGTGCCCTCCTAACTGGCTCCATAGCACAGTGTTTCTGAACCTCAAGGTCACGACCGATGGTGGTCCATGGCCTTGTTGGGAGCCAGCCTGCTCAGCAGGAGGCGAGTGGCTGGTGACTGAGGGAAGCTTCATTTATATTCATAGCTGCCCTCATTACTTCCACTACTATCTGAGCTCTATCTCTTGTCAGATCAGTGGTAGCATTAGATTCTCATAGGACCATGAACCCTACTGTGAACTGCACATGCGAGGGTTTTAGGTTGCCTAGTATCTATGAGGATCTAATGCTCCATGATTTGGTGGAGCTGAGATGGTGATGCTAGCCCTGGGGAGCAGCTGCAAATACAGATTCAGATGAACAGAGAGGTCTGAGTACACAGAGACCATCACAAATCATGCTTGTAGAATCATATCAAAACCCTTTCAGTGAGGGACAAGTGACAAGCTGTATTTGGCAGGCTTTATTTTGGCAAGTGAGTCTATGTACTGCAGTCAAACAGCTGTATCTGATGAGGCTTTAGTCAGAAGCCACACTTATTTTAGTCTCTGTGTGGCCGGCCCATTCATCATTTTATTTACAACTCCTGTCCACACGTCTTTCCCACCCTGTGCACTTGTCTCAGTCACAGTTTGGCAAAGCCCATGAGCTAACCCTAGCCAAAAAGAGTAAAAATCATCACTGGAGAGGTTTTGGAAAAGGAGAAAAGACTTAATGAAGAGATAACAGAAGACACTAAAGCCACCAAAAAAAGGGAGCTGCATTTAAAAGAAAGATCAAGAGTCCTGCTTAGATTTTGTGTTCATTGCAGCAGATGATTCACATCTCCAAGCCCTCTTTGTATGATATGTGTAAAATAGGTGGGGACAGCCATCCAACAAAGTCACAAAACCTTTAAAATGGTTTTGCTACATGGAGACCAAGCACCCTGCACTAAAAGACCAGCCTCTGGAGTTTTGCAAAAGACAACAAATGTGAACACAAATAACAAAAACAATTACTGAGGTCCAGCACTTCATCAAGTGTCTCTGCACTGACAGCGTCATTCTGAGTGGCTAAACCGTATGGCTAGAGCTAAGAAGCCCTTTGCTGTTGGTAACGGGTTGGTCCCGCCTGCTGCTAAGGATGTGAACTTTTAGAAGAGGCTGCAGGTCAAAAGGCGGCATGTATTCCTTCAACTAGTACCATAGCAAGATGCAATGGTGAAATAGCAGATATTGAGGCACACTTGCTAGAGAGGATTAATGAGTCACCCTGGTGTACAATCCAGTCTGCCCAATCTGCTGATGTTGACAAGACAACAATGCCTGTTTTTGCAATATATTTTCCAGGAGGAATGCACAGGGATATGTTATGTGCACTTTTCTTGCCAACCAACACCACAGCTACAGATTATTCAAGTCTTTGAATGATCATCTACTAGGAAAACTCAGTCAGTCATTCTGTTAGTGTGTGCCCAGACAGAGCCGCTGCCATGACTGGACGGCTTTTTGCTTTTGCTACTCCAGTCAAAAACATCCCTTCAAATGTGAGTCTACACACAGTGTCATCCACAGAAATGCTGGCTAGCCAAAATATGTCACCAGAATTTAACATTGCTTTGTAGAATGTAATTCAAAGTATCAACCCCACTGAAATGCAGTGGTACCTCAGTTCACAAATACTTCTGTTTGCAAGCAATTCAGTTCTCAAACAAAAGCATTTGACAGAATTTTGCTTCTGTTCACAAACTTTACATTGGGTGACAAACACAACTACACCTATCTTCCCTACACGAACACAAATGTGGGTGTCTTCTCCAAAATTGTAAAACAAACTAAGTTCATGAACCAAGATATCACTGCACATGCCTTAACTCACACCCGTTCATGCAGCTCTTGATGCAGAGCACACACATTTTCTCTTATGCACAGAAGCAAGATGGCGTCCTAGAAGTAGACCACTGACCTAGGTTTTTGAGTTACGAGGCTGCTACAAAGATTTTTTTTTTTTAATAAGACAGTTGTCACTGGCAACAGAATTCAGTGACAAAGAGTGGGTTGTAATGCTTACTTACTTGTGTGATAATTCAACCTCACAATAAACTCAACCTGTCACTTCAGGGGAGAATGAAAGCTGTGTTCCAGTTGTCAGATAAAATGGCTGCATTCAAAGCCAAACTGGAATTAGGAGGGTGACAAGTGAACAAGGACTTTTGAGATGTTTCAAATATTAGTAGAAATTTGAAAGAGACTGAGCCAGGGCTTCCTTCCTCCATCCTTTCAGAGAATTTGAGGATTACTTCTCAACCATGAAGACCCTAAAAAGGTTTTTTTTTTTTGTTTTTGTTTTTGTGTTTTTGTCTTTTTGAGACAAGGTCTCGCTATGCAGTTCAGGCTGGACTTGAGCTCACTTTGTAGCCCAGGCTGGCCTCGAACTTGCAGCAATCCTCCTGCCTCAGCCTCCTGAGTGCTGGGATTACAGGTGTGTGCCACCACACCTAGCAAAAAAGGTTTTTTTTTTTTTTTTTTTAGGAAGGAATGGATCTGTGACCCATTCGTGAATAAGCCAGGTAAATTGTTTTTGTTTGTGCCAGAAGAGGGTCAACTGCTTGTGATCACAAATGATGGTAACCTTAAAACTATGTTTGAGACCATGTCAACTCTGCTTATGTTCTGCATTTAAGTCAAGGAAGAGTATCCTGAGATTGCCACAAAAGCACTGAGAACCCTGCTTCCACTTCCAACGTCCGATATTGGGGAGCAGGGTTTTCTGCAGCAGTAGCAATCAAGAGGAGATTCTGGAGTAGAATGGACAGAAGCAACACACTTCGGGTGTCTCTGACCCCATCGCCCCCAGATGGGAGCATCTGTGTTGCAGGAAAACTATCTCAGGGCTCCCAGTGGTTCTGCATTACGGCAAGTTGTGTCACTATTTCATTATATATTACTATCATGTAATAATAAGGGAAGTAAAGTAAAGAAATGTAATGCGCTTGAGTCATCCTGAAAGCACCCCCACCCCCGGTCCATGGAAAAACTGTCTTCCGTGCAACCAGTCCCTGGTGACAACAAAGGTTGCTGACCACAGTCCCGGCGCGGGTCATGCTGCAGTCGTCTGCTTACCGGTCTCTTTCTCGTCCTGTTGTGAGCTCAGGGGAGTGGGGCCCAGCCGCCCTCGCTTACAGTTCAGTCCCCAGGCGACTCTCTTCCTGGTACGCAGCGGGTCCCCAGTCGCTCTGGCTACGTGAGTAAAGGACTTGGATCTGCCCTGACGTCAGGGCGGCCCTTCCTCTCTGGCTTTGGTTTCTTGTCCATAAGACACAGAGTAGCAGCAAGCCTTGTTCCAAGACAGCCAGATGGCAAGAGACAGAAACCTGCCTCAGCACAGCAAAATGGGGCGTGATGAGGGGCCAGGGCGGCTCGCAGACCCCGAGGGCTGTGCGATTTGCTGAGCAGGAGCTGGGAAAACATTTGGGGGGTCCCCAGAGACCCCAGCTTCATTTCCCCACTCCCTGGGGCCTGTCCCACCATACTGAAGGTCTGCATGGCTCTCCTCTGTTCATGGATGAGCCCATATGTGCTGGGTCCTTCTGGCTCTTGTGTCCTGGGTGGGTCCCCTCTGAGATGGACCTTACCATGGAGCCTGGGTCTTAGGGAGTGGCCTTAGACTTGGCCTCCGTGGCAGGGCAGGGAAGGAAGGCTGCAGGAGTAGGCAGAGGGGAAGCTGGGAGGCTGAGGCAAGAGGATCATGACTTTGATGTCAACCTAGGCACCTTAGGCAGAGCTTGTCTTAATTTTTTTTTTTATTTTCTGCTTTTTGTTTTGTTTTGTTTTTTTGAGACAAGGTCTCTCTATGCAGTTCAGGCTGGACTTGAACTTACTTTGTAGCCCAGGCTGGCCTCGAACCTGCAATGATCCTCCTGCCTGAGCCTCCCGAGTGTTAGGATTACAGGTGTGTGCCACCACGCCCAGCAAAAATTTTTTTAAATAGAGGATATATCTCTATTTATAAACTCAGAGCCTTTATAGACTCTGACAGGTAAGGCAAGATTGCTAAGATCAGCATTCTGGAGGCAACTGCTTGTGTTTGAATCTTATCAGCTCAGAGTGCATTAGGCAGTGAGTAAAGTGACAGGAAATGTTGGCAGAGGTTAAACAAGGGAGGAGTTTATTTGGCTCATCCAATAAGAATCCAGGGAGAAGGGGAACCTTGAGCTGGTATAGTATCTCAAGAATGTCACTGGGGTCCTGCAACCCTCTCTCTGCTCCATCATATTTATTGATATCCTCCTCATGGCCACGAAGTAGCAGCTGTGCCTCTGGTTATCACATCTGTATTCCTTTTAAATAAGGGAAAGGGAGAATAGGAACCAAAGGAGTGGGAAAGAGGAAAGGCACAGGATTCTCCCTAAGCTGGTATTGTCTTTTTATTTGGAAAGCAATGCCTGATCCAAGGACTTTCACTTCTTACCTGCTGGCCAAATTGTGCCACAGGGCTACCCCTAGCAGCAGGGGAAGCTGGCGTGATGACTGTCTCAGGTTTCTAGCCACAGAGTAAAGCAGGGAAAGGAAGGGGGCTCGATAATGGTTTTCAGGGAGTTCACCCACTGTGTGTGCAGCTAGCACCTATTGGTTGTGTCCCCCTGGTAAGTCACTGAGCTCTGTGGCCCCAGAGTCTCTGTGAACTGAGATCCTCACAGTGAGCGGATTCATACAATGCCTCATGCTCAAGAAACTCCCTGTCAGCTTGCTTCTGCCGTGGTCACCGTGACAGGCAACGATTCTGACAGTGGCGTCAGGCACAGTGGCTGAGGCAGGGCTGAGGCGGCTGCGATCCCCTTCCCCTGTGGCTCAGCCTAGGCAGTGGGGCAGGATTCAGAGAGGGGCCTCAGGGCCTGGGTGTAGCGGGCTGGGTGTGTTGCCATCTCTGGCATAGGCCAGCTTAACCCGGGGGTGCTGCTGGTGCCAGGTGGCTGGGTCCCTCTGCCTGGGGACGGATCCTATGAGCAGAATTTGGCCTTGGGCTGAGGCCTTGTTTCTGTCCCGCTGGGGAATCAGAATGAATCACTGCGAACAGCTTTAATGAACTGCTCCGATGTGGTGAACAAAACAGGCCAAAGGAGGGACATCTGTATTGCTCCCCACCACAGCCAGAGGTTCATCTCTGCTTCTCAGGCGGGTCCAGGCCCCCTCCCCGGGCCAGGCTGTCCTTAGGGGAGCCCTGGACCCCGCAGACTTGCTCTGGTCCTAGGTCCAGGGAGACCCCCAGGGGCTGGGAGTGGGCGGGGGCCAGGTGGGCTCAGGGATGTGTGCACCCATGGCCCCCCAGACACGCGTGACTCCTGCTCGCCTGTGAGCACCAGCCCCACTCGGCAGGGAGTCGAGTCCCCATGCCCAGCCTCAGTTTCCCCAGGAGGGACACGGGTGTGGCCCGGGCTCTGAGCTGCCCAGCTTGGCTCAGCTTGCTGAGAGCTTCTTTGCCTCTCTCGCTTCTCCCCGTGATCCTTGCTGCTTCGTGATTTGATCTCAGAGAGAGACCCAGGGCCTGGTGGCCTGCCTGTGGAGACTCGAGGTCCTCTCCTCAGCCCCCCGGCTGCCTCTGTGTGTCGTCGGCCATGTTCCCACCCTATGCCTCGGTTTCCTTTTCTGTACACCAGGCTCTTGACAGTCAGACCACGGCTTATGGGGTTCCGTGAGCAAAGCAGGGCACCCATGCCCGGCACGAAGGGAGCCCACCGCCATGGTCTGCGCTCTCGGTGGCAGGCGTGGGGCCGCGGGAGCCAGGGTCCCTGCGTGGGCGACATCATGATCATTAACCGCTCCCGGATCCTACCTGCAGCCAGGGTGGGAACCGGAGGTTCAGGGTGACGCGGTGTGCAGGCACAGCCCGGGGAGGAGCAGAGCAAGGGGCCGCTTAGACAGGGGTGGCTGGCGGATTTGGTGGGCCAGCTGCCTTCGCCCTTGCTGCCCAGATGTCGGCTCCTCCCAGCTGCCTCCTCCGCCTCCTGGGCCCTGCTCCAGCTGGCGCCGCCTTGTTAATAAAGGCAGATTGCCTGGCGTCCCCAGCACTCCTGCTGGGGCCATTAATATTCCAGGGAAGATTAACTCACCCTCCCTTTCACTGGCCCTGTCGCTGCTGCCCCGCCTGCCGATGCCAACGCCGACCTCAAGGAGATAGAGCCTGGGCAGGGCCGCAGGGCCACATGGAGGGTGGCATTGTGTCTACCTGGTCCTACTGCGGGTAGGGTGCAGAGGTGGCACAGGTGCTCAAGGAGAGGAAGCAGCAGGTCAGAGGGAGGGGCAGAGTTCCTGGACGCCCAGGTCCACTGCCACCCTCTGACTCCGTCCCACACACTGCATGTACCACACAGAGCACACCGCCACCTGGCCCGACACCTGCACACTCGCTGAGCACGGAGACTGCAGAGAGGGTTGGGAGCACAGACCTGGCCTCTGTCCCCGGCTCCCAGCACAGCCTGGGACCTCTGCGGTGCCAGCAGCTCCTGTATGCCCGGGAGATGGTGGTGGAAGGGGCTGCAAGTGGCTTCAGGATGGGGACCAGAAAGGCCAAGATGCGATTAGAGGGACGGCCGGGGCCGGCAGCCCCAGCTCCCCAATTCCCGTGGCGGAACAGGGGCTGAAGACTGAATTCAGCCACCAGGGCCAGCGGCTGAATCAATCATGCCCGTGGACGGAATTCTCCGCAGTGCTGTCATGCAGCCAGGGCACACCCTGTCCCTCAGGCGCTGCTTTCTCTTTGGCGGACTCGTTTTCACACCCAGGGAGAAGGATTGTACTGAGTCAGGTCACCTGACAGGCGACGCTCTTTACCTTTGCCAGGCGTGGGGCCTCCACACCCATAGGGCTCCTCGTCGACCCCACTCCCCCGGCCCAGCTTAAATGTCACTTCCTCCCTAGGATGGGAAGCGGGGGAGACTCTGAATGTGTGCTGTGGTTTGAAAAAGTGAAACATGCCCAGCAGTCTGGAGGCTGAGACAGGAGGGTCGTCTCCAGTTTGAGGCCAGCCTGGGCTACATAGTGAGACTGGGCCTCAAAAAAAAAAAAAAAAAAAGGTGAAGCATGAATTCACCACATGACCTGGCGATTTCACTCCTAGGAATTTTTCCAAGAGAAAAGAAAACGTGTGCACACATACTTGCCTGTGAATGTTCTTTGCAGAAATATACGGCCTTGCCTGTCTGGCAATCTGAGTTCGATTCCTGATACCAAAAAAAAAACCCAGAAAAATCCAGGAAGAAATATACTGCGTTTTGTTTATCCACTCGTTAGCGAGCGCTGCGCCCCGCTCTCCCCAAATCAATATCCGGATGCTGCTGTGGACGCCCACGAACTAGGTTCTGCGCAGGCGCAGTGCTCACGACCCCTCGGGGCAGCCGCCTCACGCGGTCGCGCTCAGCTTGGAGAGGCTTCCGCCGGCTTTGCAGGGCGGCCTCGTGCTGCGCGCTGCTGCCCCGGCTGGGCTTTGGTCCTTCCGCAGCCGCATCAGTGAGTGTGCAGCCGTCTCTGGTCGTGGCTTTGATTCGCACTTCCCTGAGGACTAATGATGTTAAGCACCTTTTCATGTTCTTTCTGGCCATGTGTGTATCTGCCCCCGGGGGAAATGTCTACTCGGATCTTTTGTCTATTAAAATTTTTTAGCCTTTTTATTATTGAGTTGTAAGAGTCCTTTCTTCTCGGTACAAGTCCTTCATCAGACGTGTAATTTACAAATATTTTCATCTCTTCCACAAGTTGTCTTTTCACTGTCCTGATAGGCACGTAAGGTTTTCATTTTTTCGCAGTCCAATTTGTGTTTTCCTTTGTTGCTCACGCTTTTGGTGTCTAGCTATGACTCCTTCTCGGAATCTGAGGCTGTGATAGTCAGCCTGCTGTCACCATGTCAAGTACCTGAGATAATAAACTTGTGAAAAGTTTTATTTGGCCTCACAGTCTTAGAGCTTCCAGTCCTGGTCCCGGGACACATTGCTTTCAGGATGCAGTGGGGCAGGAGCAGAGTCTTGTGGTAGGATCATGGCTGGGAAGCCCAAGAGGAAGAGCCCCACCCAGGTCCCGTGGCCCCCTGTGAGGGACATGCCCCATAACCGAACGTTTCCCCCGCCACCTCTTCTGACACCTCCCAGTAGCATCGAGCTGGGGCCAGCCCTTTAACACAGAGAGCTTTGGGGACGTGTAAGATCCAAACGATAGCAGAGGCCAGAAGGATTTCCTCTTATATTTTCTCCTAAGAGTTTTATAGCTTTAACATTTTACACTTTGGTCTTTGACTCATTTTAAGTTAATTTTGTATACGGTGTGAGGTAGGGATGATATCCAGTGGTGGAGCTGACAGATTCCAGGGTCTTGTGTATGACAAGCAAAGAATCACAAGCATACATCCCATGGTAAAAGAAAAAGCAGCTGCATTTATTGAAGATAATGATGAGAAGACATGCTCAGGGCAGGTCCACGCCCGCAGAAATACGAATGTGGCATGAACAGCAAAGTGGTGTCAGGATGACAAGAAGATAAAAAGCACACAGATAAAATCAGGCGTTTGGATTGTAAAAGATGTGTAGCCCAGCCTGGATGCTGCTCACTGGTTCTCTGGATAAGAGAGACAGGAATGACTGACATGGTGCTGAGTTATCTCAGAGGACCCCAACACACATGCCTGGGCCAGGACCCACTCTGATTCAGTTATGTGCATGCGATTGGTCCATACATAGGAACCTTTGATGAGGTTCCGTGGGGAAAAGTTTACTGAGGGTCAGGCCTCCAGATCTAACAGGCAAGCGCTCTAGCCTGGAGTTTTACAGATTTCCTGGGCCTTTGTTATTTTTATTTTTGCTTCTCTTAGAACCATAGAATGATTGTTGCCCAAATGGCTCTTGACTGGAGGGAAGTGGTCTCCCAGCCCCAACTGTGCTACTGTTTTTTCCCTGAAAATAAGACTGGGTCTTATATTATTTTTTGCTCCAAAAGAGGCCATAGGGTTTATGTGCAGGGGATGTCTTATTTTTTCATGCATAACAATCTGCATTTATTTATTTGTTCATGTACAAGAATCTACATGTATTCAAATACAATTGTGTTATCTTCTTTGGGAATATCCTCAGTGTCACGCCCATGGGAATGACCAAAGACCACTACAGAGCACCATGTCCTGGCCTCTGGTCCCAGGAAGTCCCAGTACAGCTACATTGCCCTCGGTTCCAGCACCCAAGTAGGTCTGCATTGCCACCCAAAGAGCATCTTACCCCCAGACTCCTCAAGGCAGCAACTCCTCAGACCAATGCTTGGGAACTACCCCTATTGCCTGGCAACCGGTTCCCTCTGGAAAACCTCTGCTCTTTCTCAGCTTGCCTCTGACTCCTGCCTGGTCTCGGCCTGCTCCCACCCAAGTGAGAAACAAAACAACCTCATTGCTATCACAAAGCCTGCCTGGGTGGTCTCTCTGCTCTTCCTCTCCCAACCCTGAATTCTGGCCCGAGTTTCTTGTGACTCCATTTCCTGTAGAACCACTGGCCCCGATTGCTCATGTCCAGCCATAGAGCTATCCTTTGACGAGCACTTCTCGTCCTGTGGCCTGCTCATAGTGCATTGGCAGTACTGCTGCCAGGGATTTTATTCCACGAAGTCCTTAGCCACATCATGACCTCCTGCAGGCTGGGTGTCACAGACTTCCCATGAAACCAAGTATTCACTGAAGACTTCCGGGCCAGGTGCGGAAACAAAAATGATGACAGCTAAGAATGATGATTCATACAAAGCAACAAAAAATTGCAGGCAGCAAAATTCAGAAAATATCTCTTTTTTTTCACATGACTGCAGTAAGTGCCTCTGTTACAACACACAATATATTGAATTATGATTTGTAGCTAGGCATGGTGGCACACACCTGTAATTCCAGCACTTGGGAGGTTGAGGCAGGTGGATCATTGTGAGTTCGAGACCAGCCTGGGCTACAAAGTGAGCTCAAGGCCAGCCTGAATCGCGTAGCAAGGCCCTGTCTCAAAAAGAAAAAAAAAAAAAAGATTTATATTAAACACAAACACATCTACTCATTATCAAGGGAGCCCATTATCCATGTGTTGTGTCTCTGCTCTGATTAGTCATTCAGCAATAAGGCTCACGTTCACCTGTTTATGTAAGTGCTCACCTCTTGTCTAAAGGCGTCCACTTTGGTGTTCACAAATACTTAAATTATAATTTATATTATCATTTATTTTAAGTATTAATGTCAGTAGTATTTGTTTATATTTAAATATATATTAATATTTTGTAATTCAATGCTTCCGCTGTGTATAACAATGGATGTACTAAGTGCATCTGTCTGGTTGATCATCTCAACTGGGGGTTATTTTGGGGTAGGGCTCGAATTATGACCACCATGAAAAATTACACTAGGGCTTGTTTTCTGTTTAGGTCTTCCTTTGAGGGAAATATGGTACCTGTGCTAGGGTTTTTGAGTTTAATTCTTTGCATATGGCTACCCAGCTGTTCTAGCACTGTCTGGTGAGGCCTACCTCTTCCTCAATGAGTGGTCTTGGCTCGCTTGTTGAAATTAGGTAACTGCAGACACACTGGTGCATTTCTGGTCTCTCAGTCCTGTTCCATCTGTCTCTATGTCTGTCTATTGATCTCAGGGCCAGACGCTCACTGTTTTCATCACTGCTGTTTTTCCTTACTACGCTGCATGGAAAACTGAGTCTGAAATACTCACTGAATGTTAGAAGCCTGACAATCCCAGTCTCACCTATAAGGTTCATTTAGTTGCCCAGTGAGAGAAATTGCAGCTTGAGGTGCCCCCTGCCCCAACAGGAGGGTTACTGGAGCCTCCCTGGGGGTTGGAGTTGGTGCTGAGTGAGTTTAAGGAGACAGTGCTGAGGTAGAGGCCCATCTGGTGTTGGGTCCTCCCACAAGTGGGGAGATTTTGTGGTCGGGATCTTAATGTTGGAGGTGGGAGGGTCAGAGTAGGGCCAGACTGTTCCTGGTGGACAGGCTGGGGTCCCTCAGCGAGGCGGGCCAGTCGTTTCCCTGCCCCGGGGTGGGCCTGTCTGGGTGCTGTTCTGAGCATGGATTTTGCTCCTTGGTGGCTTGCTCGGGCGGGCTGTCGGCAGGCCTGTTCTCCACTTCCTCGGAGTGCACAACTGGTTTTGACATAGGGAAAAAGACTCCCAGCCTGAACGGTATCTGGGACGAGTTCGTGTTCTCTAAAACTGAATGAATTTTAGGAACAACAGAGGTTAAGAGCAGAATATATTTTTTGAGGGAAAGAAAGCTTCTGTCCAAGAGAGGGACAGAAGGGGGGCCTGAGTGGGTTGCCCAGGAATCTTTTTTTTCTAAGGACTTTTATAGAGCAAAACCACAAGGTGAGGCAGGTCCAAGGTAGAAAACATGGGAACTCGCTAGGTGGGCATGGGGTGGGATAAAACTATGATCAGCCAATAAGATTACAAGTATAAGTGTTCAGGTAAAATTGATTAAATTGGGATCTAATGGGGAAGCGAGTCCCGTAGCAAGCGGGCATGAGTACAGACCGGGCTTTTCCTGTAGGGGGTTGGGCTAGTGACTCTTCCTGGCTTTTTCAAGGTGACTGCTACCTATTTAGAACATCAATCCCTGAGGTCTGTCCCTAGGGAAGTATGTGGGCACATCTGTTTAATCTTTGTCCACAGCTGGAGGTGTCTGTCTCATCTTCTGCACTGGCTCCATCGAGGGCCCGGCCCTGTCTGACTGCCGATAATATTTCTAATATTTCTGTCTAACTCAGCTGCCTGTAACAGTTTCACTGTGGAGAAGCCAGAGATTCCCCAGGCCTGGGCAGCCCTCCCGCCTAGATGCCGCTTGCCTCTCCCTAAGGGCCTGGGAAGGTGATGGTCTCTGGGGAAGGGGGGGTGAGGGCTGAGCTTGGACCACTCTCACTGTGCGGCATAGCGGACTCCTTTTCCTACCTGGGCTTCAGTTTCCTCATCTGTAACGCCAGGGGCCCAGGGCAGGACCCAGGCCTCCCTGTGTGTCTGCATCCAGGATCTCGTCTTCTTGTGCTGTTTCTGAGAGGGAACTGTCCCACAGTGAGTGTCCCTCTTTCACCAGCCACCATGCTTGCTCCCCATGTGCAGCAGACTCAGCAGCCTCAAGCTGCTCCACCAGTTAGCTCGGCAGCTCGACATTTGGACTTCGTACCCTGACAAAATATATTTTCAGGACCAACATAGGGTTGCCAATATTTTATTTTGTCAAGTAGGACATTAAAAATAGCAAGTACTACCCCCTGTAAGATGCACTTAATCATAAAAGAAAAGTTAATGAAGGATAATACTCTTTGTGTGAGTGAGTGAGTGTGTGTGTGTGTGTGTGTGTGTGTGTGTGTGTAGTGTGACTGGCAAAATATGTTTATTTGCTTTGCAGGTGTCCTGTGTCAGCACTGCGGGATTTGCTTCTTGGTGCTGGTGGCTGTGGAGACTGTGCTCTGTCCTGCTCAGATGCCTGCTCAGACCCACTGTGATGATGTCACCGATCTGGACGTCCCTGAGGCGGGGTCAGGCACACAGACACATTCTCTTGGGGCTTCTCAAAGTGACTAAGTTTGCAGGAGTGTGGAGACAGTCTGGATGGACCAGAGGCCTCTGTGTCTTCCTCTTGGTCACCACACCAGACAGGACCAGATGGATGGAGATGGCTCTGGTGAAGGGGCATTTCCTGTCAGCATAGGTGCCCTCGATGGCATCTTTTGGTCTTTTAAAATCCAGGCCAAAGTTCTTGTACAGGAGCTTCTCCCTGCTGGTTCCTGCCGGCAGGACCCATTTGTTTTGAAGGATCGCTCTTTGTAGGGCAGGCTGGCTTTGAATTCACTATTTAGCCCAAGCTGGTCTTGAACTCCCAGTGATCCTCCTGCCTCAGCCTCTCAAATGCTGGGGTGACAGGTGTGACCGCCATCCTCCTTTGCTCTAATTACAATGCAAATACCACCGTGGGCTAGAGCAAATATCTCTGAGGGGGAGTGGAGAGGGGCTAAGGGGCAGGCAGGAAGGGCTCAGAGCTGGGTCCAAACACCCACTTCTGGCAGCTTGAGCAACCCTGGAGAGGACCAGCACCCACTTGCTGGCTGCACCCCAGGGGCTCCCTCACTGTGAGGTTCAGACATCAGCCCATAGTGGGCACTGGTGAAGGGATCGCTTCCATCACAGAAGGCTGCTGTAGACATCGCCCCCTCTGGCTGGAGGCTGAGACTGTCACTTCCCGCCAGCTGCCATCTACTTCCAGTCACCACTGTCTGTAGCGTGCCTGAGAGAGACAGAGACAGAGAGACAGAGACAGAGAGACAGAGGGACAGAGAGAGACCAGCAACTGACACCACAGGTATTTTTTTGGTGTGTGTGCATAAGGGGGTAAATTGTCCACCCCCAGAGCAAAGTGCCAGGTCTGTTTTTTTAACTCTTTCAGGTCACAGACAACACTCGGCATTGGTGACTCACTCTGCGTGGGCTGTAAAGATCTATATTTAATGACAGACTTCCTCACCCTTCAACCTTCCCCCCCAGGGTCTAGATGCGCCCTGTGCTACTGCTCCTTTAAACACTGTTCCTGTGCTACCACAGGGAACCAATCAGTGGACAGAGGGAGGAGCTACTAGGGCACCTGACCAGCGCTACTACCAATAAAATAAGAGTATGTGGGAACACTGGAAGAGTGACAACCTCCTGAGGGAGCCTGGGCCACCCTGTTTAAAGGGACAGTGTTGCAGATGGGCCACTCAGGTTCAAGTATAAGATGGAGTTCAGAGGCCCTGAACTGACCCATGCACCCCAAAGTGGCAGCTGTCGTCTTAGAAGATGATAATTTCCTGGGAAAGGTGAGTGATTTATCTGACTAATTGGACTTTTATTTGCATTTTAAATCATGCTCTTTTGCTAAACTAATGGACCCCCTATTTATAGATGACTCCAACACAAAGTGACTACTAATTACTACAATTAATATCACGTTAAGGGCTTGCCAGCCAACTTTACAGTGACTTGTATCGCCTACTCATTTTCAATTAAGGCGCACTGACAGGGAGAATACGTGGTTATTAGGAGTGGGCCCTGGGGTGTAATTACTGCTCACGAAGGTCATTAAGCTGCTCCCCTGCAGGGCTGGCACCTTGTGCCTGGAGACTGGGGCCCAGATTCATGTTCTACCCAAGGGCCATAAAGGCCGTATGCCCCAGGCTGCCGGGCAGATGGCACAGCTGGCTCTGAGCTGCCTGGAGGTGGAGCAGCGGATGCCAGGCTGAAGTGGGCAGGGAGGCTGAGGGGGCCGCTCCTCCCTCTCTAGCTGACAGGAGAGGCGCAGCCACCCTCAGGCACATTCATGGGACAGGCAGGGGGTTGGCAGCAGGGACTGGTGAACTGATCAGAACCCAGAGACAGCTGCGAGAGCGGACTTGCCGCAGTGCACGAGAAAAGGCTGGGGAGGATGGAGGCGGGGTGGGGTGGGGGTGGTTGCTCAGCCACTGGCGAGTAGGGGAGGGCCAGGAAGGTGGGTGGTGGCAGGAAGTTGGGGAGGTGACTGTCCCCTGGTTCTCAGATCCCCAGCGGCCACAGCCTCTCGGCCATGGGCCAGGTCAGGGCCAGCAGCTCCAGGGCCCAAGCAGGGCTGTCCAGGAACCTGAGGAGTGTAGGGCTAGGCCAGAGCTGGGGACCTGGGGCAGGGCCGGAGGTGCCCCACACAGTGGTATGCCTGAGCCGGCCTGGGAGCTGCTCCGGCCGCTTCGGGAGCCTGTGGGAACCGGCTGCAGTGTGCTTACAGAGCCATGCGGGCGGCGGGTCTGCACACACTATAGGCAGGGCTCTCCTGGGGTACTGGCTGTGAATGTTCCCAGCACCCCACTGCTCTGGCGCTCAGTAAGTACTCACCAAATTGAGCTCAGTGGGGACTTAGGAGAAGCCACCTTCTAAGAAGCAAGCCTCATGGACTGTGGGGGTTTGGGCAAGGGCTGCCGCAGTGTTCACTTCCAGACCCCGTCTCCGTTTGGGGTGAACCTGAACATCTGGATAGGCTCTGCCGCTGGCCTCAGCCTGCACAGAGCCTCCCACACACCAGCACCCCACCTCTCTAGCTGGCCTGAGGGACAGCTGGGGTGGCTGGGGTGGCTGGGGGGGCCCTGCTGGTTCTGATTTTGGGGTGCTGGAGTTTCCTTCTAGAGAAGATTTCTAGGTTCTCTTCCTGTCCCAAATAAAGAATTGAATGAAGCAAGCATAAACGATGGTAAAGTTTCACATTGATTAAAGGTGGGAAAAAACCAGAAGGGTTGGGGAAAAATGGGCTCTGCTGAGCAAGGTTGGTCAAGTAAAAGTGGGGAAAAGAGAAGAAAAAAGAAAAATAAAAACACACCCTACAGATAGAGTGGGCTACCGTGAAGAGACAGGAAAGCGAGCACTTAATGGCGAAGGTCCCTTTTTTTTGTGTTTTGCACACGGGAGTTAGGTCCAGGTCGTACTGTGGAAAATCTGCTTGAGTTCTCACGAGAAGTCCACGTTCCGGGCTTGAGGCTTGTTCTGCGCATGTGTGGTGGGATTTTCTGAAGCCTCCTTTCGTAACCAGCTTTAGCCACACCCTACCTTCCTGCGTCACTGCTCTCCCTGATCTGCAGAAGCTCCTGGCCACCACTGCTGCAGGATGCAGACCCCAAGGCTCCGCCCTCACAGCTGGGTCACTTGTTCCCTGGTATGCATGTCCTTTCTGAGGTGTCCCTACAGGCTTCCTAGGTCTCTGGTGTCTCCACGGGGAGGCATCCATCAGTGCCGGGTGAGGGGAGGAAGGAAGGAGCTAAGGGAGACACATAGTGCTGGCTGTCAGCACAGGTTCTCCCGCACAAAAATGGCATGGTTCAGATCAGCCAGAAGTCTCACTCACCGTGTGTAGGAAGTCTGGGGCTCATTCTTGGGGCACCATGGCTACCAGTTACTCAACTGGTGGTTTCTACTTTATGGTCCAAGATGGCGGCCTTCCCTTCCACCAGGAGGGCAGGGTGGGAGGAAGAGTAGGCTCATCTCTTTATAGTACTTCCTAAAAAATCCACTCAGGGCAGCTGTGTGTGTGCGGCAGTCATACGGCCACACGTGGCCTTGAATGGAGGACTGTGGAGTTAGGCAGCCACTCAATTTCCTACTAAAAAGCAGGGTTCTATTGCTAAGAAAGGAGGGGTGTAGAACAGGTAGCGCAGTTGGACCTCAGAGACCACCCGCCCCCATCCACCGGAATTTGGACAGCTTCCCAGGGCTAATCCTACTTTCCAGTCCTGAGAAGCACAAATAAGCACAAAGACCCAGGAAATCTCTAAAGCCCCTGGCCGGGGCACAGGCGTGTTAGATCCCAGGCCAGACCTTCAGTAACTTCCCTGCTCCAACTTCCTAAGAGTTTCACGCGTGCGGTCCGCACATCATGCACGTGATTCAACAGTGAGTTCTGGAAGAGTCCTGAGCACTAAGGTGCCCCTGAGGTGACTTAGCACCCTGTCAATCATCTCTATCAATCTTATCCAGAAACCCACTGAGAGCCCCCCGGGCGGGGTGCACATCTTTGGAAATCCAAAAGCCTGATTTATTGTCGTTCATCTTAGTTCTTCCGCCATCTCAGCACCGGGTTTTCTGTGCCGGCCTTTTTATTTCTGCTGCCCTGAGAACACCTTCCAGTTAACGTCAATAAATGTAGCTGCTTTTCCTTTTACCATTGGGTATGCACTTGCAGTCCTTTTTTTGCCATACCCAGGGACCTGGACTCTGTCTCTCAGACACACCACGCATGGTTACCCGTGGCCTTGGAGGGGCAGGGGCAGAGCTGTGCCCTGGTGACTGAGACCTCCCTGGGAGGGTGATGGGTGCTGCCAGCTGCTCTGTCCCCGTGGCTCTGGGAGCCGGCAGCCCTGCTGGCTTTGTGTCCTTGGACGCGAGTGGTGGCCTCCCTGGGTTACCTTTGCCTCCGGGTCCAGGGTTGTCCCAATCAGGGAACAGGGGGGTGCTGAGAAGAGGCCCAGATTCCAGGACCCTGGGGATGCAGGAGGCTGTGTGCTCTCCACCTGGCCACCAAGCGGGGCTGGGACTCAACACTGTCACCTGCCCCTGCTGGGAGCTGGGGAACTTCCGCCAACAACACAAATGTGCGGGCTGAGGACACCAGGAGGGTGGTGACGCTGACCCCAGGTGCTTCAGTTGAGGCGGGGAGATGGGGAGGAGGAGGGTGGGCGATGTGAAACCACCAAGGGCCGGGTGGGAGGCTCTGAGGTCACTGGGGTGCAACTTCAAGGAGGTCCCAGGACTCAGGGCGCAGTTTTCTCCCTAACTCCTGGATTGAGATGTTAGCTGCTTCAGACCAGTGTGACACAGTTAGGAGCCACCACGATGGGACAGTGGTGGGGCAGAAGGCGGGGTGACAAGATCAGCCTCTGGCCGCAGTAGCTGTTGCCCTTTGCACGGTGCATTTCAGTGGTCGCGCTTCATGCGACCCTGATAAAACCACAAAGGCAGAATATTTACACAAAATGAGAAATAGTTATCAAAAAAAAAAAAAAAAAAAAACCCCAAAACACCAATCTAGACAAGCCCTGGAACCTCACTCGCCCAGCTTAAAAATCTCTGATTCTGGAGGTCACACGGCTGGGCGGTGCAGTCTTAGCTTCCCCCTGGTGCCGCTGCAGGCAGCATCTGTGCTGTGGGTCACAGGCAGTTGCCTAGGTGACTTCCCAGGACCCGAGGCTGCTTTGGCTACAGACACCGCTTCCTCACTTGCACCGGAAGCGTCTGATGGATGCCTAGAGGGGGACAGCAGCTTGGCCTCTGTCTCCATGTGGTGTGTGCTCCTTTGCTGTCTTAACTCTTGGGTCCGATTCTACTCAGCTGTACACAGAGCGTTAAGCAGGCTTAACCTGGCTGTTGCCCGGTGCAGCTGGTGGGTGTTTTATTTTCCTCTCCCACTTTCTGTCTCCAGCCGTGGCCACGAAGCCCAAGCACTTGACATCCTTTAGCCCCAGCATAGGACCTGGGCCCTCAGGGTCAGGATGCTTGGCCCCCAGGGGTGGAGCCAATTACGCGAAAACCCAACGGCTTCCGGATGACTTCACCGCCCATGTCATCACGGAAGAGACTGCTTTTGGAGCCGAGCCCCTGGCCCGTGGCAGCGGCTGGACTTCAGCCCATCCCCACACACAGCCCAAGCTTGTCGCTCTTTTTCCTCTGGGAAAGCACCTTGGCCCCTATCTGGACCCACTGTGGCCACAGCCTGTTCAGCTGAGCCCCATTCCCCAAAGGTACACCTGTGCAGGAGAGTGTACACCAGCAATGTCCGACGCGGCCTTGTTTCTACAGTCTCTGTGTCGTCCAGTACTGGACAGGGCCACCTCCCCCTGGATCTGAACCACCAGGTGCATGAGCTAAAAGAAACCTTCTCTGAGTTCACGAGTAGCTTATGTCAGGTGTCACATTATGGTAACCCAAAGCTCACTAGTACACATGCTGCCCCCTTTTGACGGGAGGGGACAGAGCTAGAGGGGTTAGAGGTGGGTTCGCCCTGGTCCTCAGCCGTCAACAGGGAGGCTGCCCTTCTGCCGCTGCTGTCACCTGCTGACGTGCCCTGTCCAGGGGCTGAGAAACCTGGCCAGAAAGCCCATGTGGGGAGCACCTTGGAGAGCAACGGGGACCCCCTACCAGGAGGTAGGGGGCCTCCCAGCTCTGCAGAGCCCCGTACGGGGTGGGCCTCCCACCTGGCCCACCAGGCTCACCCTGCCGGTCGCCTTGTCTGTCCTCTTGTACTCCCCACCTGGCCTCCTGGGTAAAGAGCATCTTTAGTCCTGTCCCCAAGAGCCAGCTGCGCCATTCTATCAGAAGGACCAGAGCGGTCAGGAGAAAACAGGCTGCCGCCGCCCACTATGCAGGGTGAATCGGGCCCTTGCCGTTCTCTTCCCTGGCATAACACACAGCGCCTTGTTAAATTTCCAGTTATTCTTTAACATTTTCAAATGACTAGCTCATTCGATGGCAGAAACAAGTTTAAAAACGTAACCTACCCCAACCTTCTTTACAGTATCAGTGGGGAGCGTGTTTGTATGCATAAGTGTGGTGAGACAGAGGCTCTTGGTGCGGAGATGCCGCCCCCTGGGTAGCGCAGGAGGGCGCACTGTCCTGGGTCACCCTCTTGCTGTGACCACACCAGTGCCCAGGCCCAGCTCACTGATTCTGCTCCTCCAAAGTGACCCGCACCCCCCCGCACCCCAGGGTCCCCCCTTTCCTGGGATCAGAGCTCCCTCCTGGTGTCACATTGGCCCCCCCATGCCTCAGGCTGCTGCCTTCTGCCCGCCACCTCCCTGGCCCTGTCCTCACGTCCATCCTGTCCCTAGCCCGGTGCTGACCTCCCCTCCCCACTCCCCGAGCTGCTGAGCACGGCCGTGACTTCACGCGTCCTGACTACTGCCTGCCTTGGGCTCCCGGTCTGTGTGCAGCTGGCCCCTCCCACCCTCCAGTCCTCTGCCCTCTTGCAGGAGACCACCCCTTCTGTGCCACAGAGAAGAACAAATACCAGAGAGGAGCCCTGGGCTGTCTCCCCTCATCCCTGCGCCCCCGCCGGCCCTCACAGCTGGGTGCCAGGGCCACGCCGAGGCCCAATGCAAGGCAGCCCCTGTGGGTCCCTCTCTCCATGACTCTGCCTGATCCTCAGAGGGAGTAACCTCCTGCCGCCCCCCAGGAGCCCTGCTCTAGCTCAGCGGGCCTTTGGTTTTATTTGCTGGGCTGCACCCACAGCTGTCACCTATTGTAGAATCTGTTGTGCTTTCGCTTTGTCCCTTGCCCTCCCCGCAGGACTCCAGGTAGAAGACAGACAGAGCCTGCGTGACAGGCTTGTGTGCTTGGGGCCAGAGCTGTGCACACGGTTTGCTCAATGAATGAAGGCACGAATGAATGACTGGCATTACCCTGATTTTATAAGCGAGGAGCCCCCGCCCCTCAAGCCTTCTGGTCTCTGCCCAGAACACCCCTTTTTCTGCGCGGCGCTCCTTTCCAGTGCCCGTCTGCTCGACCAGGCCCCAGAGACGCTGCCCAGCCTGGGCTTGCCCGTGGCACTGAGCCCGCTCACTCGTGGGCCCTGGGACCCAGTCATCCTGCCTGGGCTGTGAAGAAAGAACCTGGAGCTGGTTTAAAAGGGGATTCAGGACGAGAAACCCGGGAACGCCCAGGTCCCAGGGCAGGCCCTGAGCAGGGTAAATAAATTATCCCCTCCCTTTAGGGGAGCCGTGTTGGCGCTGGGTCAGGGCTTGGTGCTACCCGCGCAGCCCTCAGGGCTAGTCTGACAGGTTCGGGGAGTCTGCTGCCCGCTGCCCGCTGCCCTTGAAACCTCCTGAGTTACTGAAGGGGAGCCCCCCGGGAAGGGTACCAACGCCCACCACAGCCGCCCCTGCAGAGGCTGGAGGGCAGCCCCAAGGACAGCAAAGACTGCACGGCCCTCGTCCATCACCTGTGGTCCTGGCTGCCGGTGGCAAAGTAGTTTTGTCCCTGGCAATGACCTCTGAACTTTGGGTGCAGGCACCCCATCTTCCGTTTCCTCGGTGGCCCTGGCCCTGGTCAGGCCCCAGTCCCTCTGCATCTGCAGGTCTGGCCTGGCCTACCTCTGGGCCATCTGCACTTTGTCTCCTTAGGGCTTGGTTCAGCGGGCTGCACCCCCGTGCCTACCTGGGCTGCTGCCCCCCGCTCCAGATAGGCCCTAGCCACTCTGCCAGTGCCTCGTAACCATGAGGGACAGGCTGAGGATGGCAGAAAGATAGGCAGGGTTTCCCGGCCTGGGCCCAGCCCCCACTGCCTGGCTGCACACTGCAATAAACATGGCCACTAGGACCAGCCCATGGTCCCTCCTTGGGGACAGCCCCACCTTCCTGGCTGCCCACTGAGGATCTGTGGCCTCTTCTCCCCGCACCCCCGTGCCTGCGCCCAGCTCCTGTGATAGAACGGAGGCCGGGTCTGCCCCTGCCCAGTGGGTGATGAAAAGCCGAGTAAAGCTTGCTGCGTCTGCCCTCATTTTATATCCTTCTCTTTTATTACCTTAAAACTTGAAGTCAGACCCTACTTAGAATATGTAGAAACGTGTTAGTCACTTACGGGGCAGTTGCCTAAACCTAGGAATACCGTGCGCGTGACCCAGCCTATCCTGTCCTCTTCCAGACCGAGGACACCAAGGCCAGATAACCAAGCATCACAGGACTTGCAGGGCTATTCACTTGCCAGTTTTTACAACTGTCTGGTTCCAAACCTCTTGGAACAATACCTAGAGCTCTCTAGTCATTGCCCTAAACCTGTGGTCACTTCAGATCCCAGGAAAAGCAGAGCTCTGCTGTCACCCTGGGACAAGGTCGCCCCTGCTTCTGAGCAGGAGCGCTCATCTCCTGGGACCCAGATCGGCCCCTGAAACCACAGGACTTCTGTGGAGCTGCCACACCGAACCCGTCCTGAGATAAAGACAATCCACGCACCATGGCTTGGCTGGGATGACCTGTCTGTCCAGCCACACAGCCCCAGCCTGCAAGTCCCCGCCGCAGAGCTTCTGGCAGACCCTCCCGACAGACCTCAGACCCACGTGTGGCTGCACGAGTCACAGCTCCTTCCTGTCCTTCACTCCTGCTACCCTGGGGACTCCTGGAGCCAGAACTCTCACCTTAAAAACCCAGGACAGGAGCCCCTTCTCCAGGGGCCAAGAGCCCCAGCAGGACCTCCCGGTGCCTTCTCCTTGTTCCTCAGTGTTTTTATCCGCATCTGGTTGGGATTCCTCAGGCCTCCTCTTCCCTGCAGAAGGGTTACCATGCTGCCTGACCTCTGGCCACTCCCCACTTGTGGCTGCCATGGAGACCCCACCCGCAAGGCTCTTGGTTAGCCAAGGAGCTGCCCCTTTGACTCAGCTACCAGGATCTTCTGGACCTCAGGGCTGAGCCTGGCTGAGTCTGTCTGGCTGACCCAGCGCCATCCTGCAGGACAGAACTTCCCGCCTGGCAGGTGCGTGGCCACGTGGGTGAGGCAGGTTGGCGTCGGCACTTCCTGCTTCTCAGCTTCAGTGACTCGGGTATGAACATTCTGTGAAAGAGCAGAGGGTGCTGCAAGCAGGGGGCTTCTGGGAGCTGACACACTGGTGCCCTGCCCTGGTAGCTGGCAGCTGCTGGGGCACCAGGGCCCCCACCTTTAACCCATGTGACTGGGCAGAAAGAATGACATTCTTTATTTGGTTCATAACTTAGGACACATGGTTGTGTATCCACTGTCCATGCTGGGCTAAAGTTCAGTCCCTGTCGGAGTGGAGAATCTTCCAGGACTCTGTCCTCTTGTGAGCAGGGGTCCTCTTGGGTGTCCCTCTTTTTGTCTTTAGCATTATTCCTGCTGGCAACCCAGAGCCAGTTGTATCCACCTCTGTGTGGTCCAGCCTGGTGTCCACACTGGTGTGACACTCCATGCCAGGCACCTCTGTAGCCAAACTGCTGACCTCTTCTAGGTCCTGTCCATGGCACATGGGAAGTTAAGATGCAGCTGCGTTCTTCCTTCCAAACCTAAGTCAGGTTGCTTCTCCTGGAAATGTGAGTTCTACTCCTGGATTTGGTCTCTTGCTCCCAGTTGGCTTTGAGACGTGGAAACTGGCTGGTCCCACCCGAAAGCCATCCCTGCTGCTGAGCATACGCTTCCCAGGACACCACGGCTGCAAGTCTCCCACGGAGGTTAAGGAGCCTAGCTGCCAGGCTGAGTTCAAGGCCAGGCCATGATCCAGAGGGGGCTGGCCCCATGCACAGTCTTGATTCAGAGTGCTGCCAACAGCTCCTTCTGAGCTCTCTTGCCCAGGCAGCCCGTTATTCCCCCCCCCACCTCTTGGGAGGCTCTTGCGGCCCACTCCCTGCTTACAGGGGCCCAGGTCCCCACAGTTGCTCCTCTGTCTTCTGCACTATCAGGGTCACAGGTTCTGGACACAGATTTCTGCTTTGTTGGTTGTTTTGATCCATCCCTAACCCCACCCCCCATCCCATTCACTGCTGGATGTTTCTAAGTCTATGTACCCAGAAGCCAAAGAGCAATGCTGTCACACCTCAAAGCACCTAACCCCTGATCCTTACAAAAGCGACATTGCTGAGCGTGTGTGCAGCCTGGATTCCACAGCTCTCACCCTGGGGCGCCTGTGAACCAGGCCACCAGACAGGACGGTCCCGGGGTCCACCCTCAGAAGGCCTTTAGTGGGGCACTCTGGCTTTGAGAGCCCTCTCCCTCCCCAGCTGCAGGCCCCGTGAGACCCTCACGAGGTCTTCTTCAGCCTGGCGGCCCTGGGCTGCTCAGCGGTGGGGACAAAGACCCTATCATCGCCTCCATCCACTTCCAGTTCTCTGCTCCAACTCCCACGCTCTGGGACAGTCAGCTTCCCTTTCCATGGGGTGCCCTGTGCCCATCGATTTGGGAAACAGGGCCCCATCCAGCCGTGCTCACTTCCGGCAGCTGGTGAGGCCACATACAACATCCAGGACAAACTAGATCTTCTTAGACCTCCTGGAAATTCAAGAAAATCCAACAAAGCAGCCAGGGGCCCCATGAAGAACTCAGCTCCAGGCCTCTCGGATGGGTGCTCAGAGGCAAATGATTTCTTGAGCCTCTTCTACATCCTTATATTATCACCCCTTCTTTGTCCTCAGTGTTTAAAATGGCCAGGGACCACTGGCTGCCCTGGGAGGTGACGCCGAAGCAGGGAGCTGGAGGCCTGTCAGTATTGCTGTTAAGGGCAGGGAGGGGAGGCTGGCAGGAGGGCAGGTGGCCGCTGCTGAGAAGGGGAGAGAAAGCGGGATGGTGGCCCCTAAGGGTCAAACATGACAGAGTTGCCCAGGAATACACACAAGACCAGAAAACAGGACAAGGCATGACGGGCAAGGGCCTGGTTACAGACAGTAGAGCATAAGGGGAGTTTGAAGGAAGCTTGCAAAAGACTGAGAGGCGTCACCCACTTATTTGATAAGCTCCCCTCTGAGCTTCCCTGCCCTACACTGCCCCCCATTGTACCCACAGGCTCTGAACTTGGAGGCGGGGGGAGCTTGTGGGCGCCTCTGTGTCCTCGACCTTTCATGCTGGCCGTGTCAGGCAGCTGTAGCAGCGATGGCACAGTTAGCTGGGGAGAACGCAGGGCTGGAACTGCTTGTGAGAAGTCTAAAAGGGGCTGGGGGCCAGTCTCCATCCAAAACGCCCCAAACCCTGGGGGAAGACACAGCAAGGTAACGCAGCCTATGCACACTTCTGAACCATGGGAGACCCCACTGCTCGCTGCTAGACGGCCACTGTCCCCAAGGGCACCACAGGCTCCCTGTGCCGAGCACCGCACTTCCTATGCCATCAGAGGCCCACGCCTCGGAGCTCCCTGCCTAGCTCATGCCTGGAGATGGAGCAGGACCCCGGTCTCATCCCCCCGCCCTCTGCTTCAGGGAGTCAGGTTTAAATGAAAGAGGGCTGCATCCCAACCCGAAATCCCAGGGACCACCCAGGCCGAGAGCACCCTCCCTCAGGAGCCCAACAGGTCTGTCCCCAGTTGGCGGGTCCGCCAGAGGGATCCTGGCATGAGAATCAAGGGGCTTTGACACAGCCCCCTCCCTCTTGAGGGCTGGTCATTTTCCATTTGCTGTCATCCACCCATTCATCCATTCAACAAATACTCATTAAGTCCCTGTCTGCGGCGGTCTCGTTCTCCAGCCTGGGGAGATGCATGGTCAGCCCTGCCGCCCGCTGACTTGCTCTGGAGGGGAGACAGAAAGCCGGCCCCGGAGCAGAGACGCCAAGATAAACCTGGATGATGGAAAGTTCTGTGAAGAGAACAGGCCCTCGACGGACAGGGAGACAGGACAGCCTGGGGTGAGGGGTCAGAGGCCCGGTGGTGACTTTCCCGGAGGTCCCTAAAAGCTGAGCCAGCCGTGTGTCTTGAGAGCAGCCTTGGTCCCTGTTCTAGGAACTGATCTCTAGCCCCTGGGAGCTCTTGGGCAGGGAGGAGGCGTGGGAAGGGGTGGGGGGGAGAGGCCGCTCCCCAGGGAAGGGCATCTGGCTTTTGAGGCCTCTGCGCAGCCCCTGTCTGGTCTCTGATGGGAACTTGCTGCCATCTCCCACCAGGTGGCCTGGACTCACCCCAGGATTACTGAAAGGGTTTGGCGAACAGGCTGCAGTTGAGTTCTCCTCCTCCACTCTCGAGCCATCCTGTGCCTTCCCTAGGGTGCAGGGGCCACCTAAAGGTGATTTACGAGATTCCCGCTGCTCCTTGAGCTCTCAGCCTCCCAGAACCTGGCTGTGGAGCCCAGCTCCAGCCCAGAAAAGAGCCTCCCTCCTCCTCTGCCTGGGCCCCAAACCCCAACCCTCCTTCCTCTGTCGTCCTCTGAGCTGAGCTTTGGGGGATAGGATGGAACCCCGTGGTACGGAAGCAAAGTGGTGACCCCAAAGCCCGGCCTGCCCACCCTGGACGACAGCTGTGACTCCGGACCCTCCTACATTTTTCTATTTGACCCAGTTCTTAGCGCTCACCTGCCCCAGCAGGCCCCCCACTCCTGGTTACCACCCTGTGGCGGTCTGCTCGAGCCTTCATTGTATTCCTCTGGTACCCGCAAGGTCCCAAGCTCTGCCCTCGGAGGACATGTCTCCACCACATCCACGGGGACGCCTGCTGTTACACAAAACGGCTATGGAGCAACGTCCCTGGCATCTTAGAAGAAAGAGCAAATCTAAAGCCTGAAGCCCCCAGACCCCTATTTCTACAAGTTCCCACCTGAAATGCAATAGGAAATGTTCTGTGCTTGTCTGGTGACTGCCCTTCCAGCCCTCAGAGGATGACAGCACCTGCTACACTTTGCCTCTGTGAAGAGCTTCTGCAGAATCCCTCTCAGCTCCTCCTTTGCCCTCCCCAATTAAAATAGAGCTATAAACCCCCCTTCCCCAGTGCTCGGGGCCCAGAATTGGAATTTATCTCCTCTGAGTTAATAAAGAGCTTGGTTTTCTTCACCTCTCTGAGTGCCCACTCGGTTTCTTACGCCACCAGAGACTTGCAATTCCTGATTCGCACACAGTGCCAGGGCTGTTCCCCAGGGATCAGGGGTTTCTCCCCTTGCTAGAAAGAGGAAAGAGCGCGCAGGGGGCTCTTCGAGTTGACCAAAGATGCAGCCCTCCGTGGACCACAGCAAAGTGCTCAGTGAAAGCTGGGCTGCAGACCCAAAGTGCCAGGTGTTGTCGGGGTCTGGCAGGTAGGAAGGAGGAAGTCTAGAGCACTGAGATCCCCGGGGCGCCCTGCACCCCGTTGTGCCTCTGCCTTTTTGAACCAGCCTCCTCCTCAGTTTCCTGCCTCAGAACGTGAAGCTCACAATACCCCTCCCAACAAGGAATGCATTGCACTTTCCTGCTTGCCTCGTAACCCCATGTATACAGCCACAAAATGTTCCCATGAACCCAGCCTCTGTGACCTCCAAACAATGCCTGCGTGTCCTGACTGCTTCTATACGATTCCGCTGCGCTCAGACCCCAGGCCAACCTAACCTAAATGAGGAATCAGGGCTGGGCTCTGCAGCACTTCCCTGCTCTGGGTTGGCGAGCCCAGTAACACTTGGTTTTCTCCACCTCTTTGAGTGCCCACTTGGTTTCTCTCGCCACCAGAGGTTCCTGGTTCTTGAGTCCTACACCGGCAGCAGCGAGAGGAAAGAGGGCGAAGCACACGTGATGGAAGAGCAGGGTGCCGAGGGGCCCCGGAGAGGACGGATCAAGGGATGGAAAGGTGGGGGCTGCAGCTTGCCGGGTGCCACACTTGCCCAGTACCGAGTAAGGCACCCTGGAGCGAGCCTCCAGGTCCCGGTGTGGAGTGAGGCTCTGTTCCCTGCTGGCCCTGAGGCTTTCTGGAAAGACGGGGCGGCCTTGGCCTCTCTGGCCTGTTGGGCCACACGGGTCGTGGCCTGAGCACTTTGGGAATCAGACTATCTACTGGAGGTCAGGATGAAAGTGAGGAAAAGGCCTGGCAGCTAGACGCTGTGATCCTGGGGTCTGGGTGCTTCCAGGAAGGAGGGAGGGGCTCATGGGCCACCTCACTGCCCGGTGCAGGAGGGTGGTGAGGAGGTAGGGAGCAGAGGAGGCCCCGAAGACCTACAGGGGTCACAGTGCAAGCAGAGTAATGGCACAAACAACGCTACCGTCAGATTTGCCATCGATTGTGGGTTTAATGTGGCGGGATTGTCCCACCTCCCGTCCGCGTGGTCAGGACCCCACATCCTGGCACCAACTGCGCACCCCAACCCTCAGCTCAGGTGCTGGATGCGGTGCTCCCAGGGTCTTGGGGGCCAAACGCACAAGTTGGATGAGTAGCTCTTGGCTGCTGGAGGCGGGGGCAGACTCAAAGGGACTCAGGGCAGTTTCCACTAAAATGGGAGAAATTACCATTAGCACTGACTATAGGAAATTCCAATCATCATCAACCCTTTTGACAGTGATCAGTAAGAAATGAAAAGGAACTGTTTTAAAAGTTGGGGGCAGTAATGAAATTTACCCCCTAGTCAGAGAGGGCCCAGAGGGAGAGGCCCAGGACGTAGTGGAAAAAGTGTGTGTTGTTTTACACACTCTCAATGGCTGATTTCAGTGGTCAGTGCAGAGTCCCAGCAGAAGTGGCGGGGCGGGGGAACTCGGTGGGCAACTTCGCAATGACAGAAGCCAGGGCAGACTGGAAATTCTACAGGAAGGAAGAAAATAGGAGGGCTGTCCCCAGGGGCTGGCTAAACCATCGAGCCCATGCACACAGATAAGCAAATGCTCCTAAGAGCCATAACGCACCGGTTTTCAGTAGCTGCATTCCATTTTACCAATTGCGCTGAAATGTCCCCAACAGTTTCTAGCACTTTCTCTTTCACTGGCACCATTTTTTATTCCTGTGTCGTCATCCCCTCCTTGTGGTGGAAGGCCCTCCCTCTGGCCGCTGACTCCTGTCGGCTTCCAATTTGACCCTAGGGCACGGGTTTTGGTTAAGATAAATGACGAAGGCTTCCTCAAATCCAGTTCTCAAATCCAGAGAGAGGAAATCGACTGGGCTCGGTCTCCAAAACGACAGGCCCCGGAGTGGAGAGAACTGCAATGGCACTGTGTCTCTTAATGGTGATAGAAGGTTTAACGTTGTGTGTGTGAGGCGGGGACAGTGAAAAGGCCCCAGATACGGTTTTCTCCAGCCCTTGCATCAGGCAAAGGAGCTGAGATAAAATGGCGCCATTATAGGGGGAAAAAAAATCAAAAGGAGCTGTTTAAAAGAGCAAAAACCCCATAGGAAGCCTTGGGAATATTTGAAAACCCGCTGAACAGAAAGACTAGGCCTATGATGGGATGTGGCAGACTAAAGTAAATGTGAAGCCAACAAGCCAGCCCAGGGGGAGAACCTGAGGGAACAGAGGACGTTTGGGGCCGCAGAAGGAACTGTGTGAGGCCTAGCGTGGCAGCGGACGCCGGGATCCCAGCACACATATCCTGACTAATGACAGATGTCTGCCCAGGCTGCAGGTGACACATGGAGGAGAGGGAGGCGGGCTGTGACCACACTGCCCCAACCAGTGCTCGCATGCCCAATAGCTCACTGCCAGGTCAGCACCAGGGAAGCCGCAGGGACGCGGGCCAGGCGCAATGTGTCCGCCCTTCTTGCCAGAACTTGACCCAGCCCTGGTCACAGCTAATGTGCACACCGGGGCTTAGTTCCATACTCATCGCAGGCACAATTACTTGTGTTGGTGTCATGTCAAACCCTGGGGTCCCCCTTTTCTCGCCCAGGCGTAGTGCTGAGGTCTCAAGAATGCTGAGTAGCACCTCCCACCCCCCACCCCGCCGCAGCCACCAAGAGCCCTCGGGCATATTACAGAAAGGCTGCTCCCTCTTGAGGGCTGTACTTCCAGGCTGGGGCTCTGTTCCTGGGGAGAGCACCCCGGCCTGTGTCCGCTAGCAGAGCCCAGCAGGGCCCGGAGCAGTTCGGAGGGGAGGTGGCCCTTGGCTCTCAGAGGCTGTCCATTATCCCCTTGCAGAAGGTGGGGAGAGGAAGCGTGGCTGCTACCGTGACGCTCTGTACCCATTTCTGCCTGGCCAGAGGAGGTCCGCACTTTGTTGAAGATGGTCTCAGAAGCAACTGGCCTTGGAGCCCATAGAATAATTGCCCAATGGCAGTATTTTGTTTTAAGTTGAGTTTGGATGGAGGGAAATAGATAAGAGGGAGTTTGGGTCATCAATGTTTGGACCAATCCACCTTGCAGATAATGGCATCTGGGCCAGAAAACAGAACAGGGCCAGCCCTGCCCCAGGGGCCCCCAGCAACCCCACCCGGAAATGCCCTTCCCAGAAGGGAGCCCGCTGTCTTGCATTCAAACCCCACGGGTGCCTCCTCTGGAACATGATGGAAACGACTGCGTGTGACATGCGGTCTTCTCACGCCTGGCTGCTTCTGCTCAGTGACTGTGCTTTTGATCTGCATCTCCTCCCTTTGTGCTCTGAGACATCCCACACTTTACTTATCCCTGATAGCGTCAGTGGGCCTTCAGATACTTCAACTTTCTTGTTAATTATCTCTTTTCCTGTTTCAGTCAAAGTCACTGTAAAACATGCTCGTGTTTTCGACTCTGGAGCCCGCTCCGGTCTCAACACCCAGGCTTCAACTTCTTTCTTCACTGCCCCCATGGCACAGCTGCTTGCAGACGGCCCACTTGGAAGCAGCCCTCAGCTGCTTCTTGACCTCAGACATGCAGCTTTCAGTGCCTGCGGCGGCAGCAGCACAGTTTCTCATTAGCACCAGGAGGACCTGCTCTCCTCCTGCCTCAGCTCGGCTCTCTTGAGCAGCCCTTGCCTGGGCTTTGAGCAGCTGCCTCCCTCTGTGCAAACTTGCTCAGGCTTCTTCCCCCAGCAGCTGTTCCTTGAGGAAGTGGAAGGTCAGGGGCCCAGTGCCTTGGCGTCCTCCCTGCACCTCCCTCGTGCACACAATAGGGCTCTACTTCTTTCCAAGGCCTGCCAGAGACCCTTGTGCCCACCTCTTCAGGACTCAGTCCCTCCAGTCCTCTTCTTCTGTCCAGAGTCTGTATTAACTCAACTGCGAGGGCACCTTCCCCTCACGCTGCTAATTGAGCCAATTTCCTTCCCTTCTGGGGGCCCATGGAGCCCACCCCCTTCACAACTGCAGCAACTCGAGCTGAGCTTACGTTAGCTTTGTCAAGTCCACGGGACTCTGCCCTGCCTTCCATAAGGAAGCTTCCCATGTCTGCTCTCTGCAGCCTTCCTCTGGTCTATGACCGCCATTTTTCTCACCTATCACCGGAAGGAAGCACGCAAAGCACCCTGGACCTGAGGCTCGAGTGGTCAAAAGAGGCCCCCACAAACATGCTCCGCTCCCCTTGCAGCAGCTGGCCATCCAACTCAATGGCGGAATTTAGGGTGCGCTGCAGATAAGGAACAGAAAAGCTGAAAGTAGGGGAGCACAGAGTTGAGGGCCCCAGAAAGGGCAGCCTGGTTGGACCCCCTGGGAGGACATGGCCAGTCCACACCACCCCATATTCACTCGTGGGGACACCCGATCTCTGGCTGGCTGGAGGCAGGGAGGTAACCACTCAGGTCGCCTTCCCCTGGAGTGGGGCTTGGAGGAAGTGGAGACCGGGTGGGGGGCCTCGCTGGGCACAGGCCTTGGAGGAGAACGTGAGAAGGAGCAGAAACAGCTGACTGACTGGTCAGTGCCATCTGGGACATGAGAGGCCAAGTCTCATCAGTGACATTGCAGTGGAGACCAGGAAGTAAAACTGGGGACCCTGTGACGTTCCTTGAGCCCTGTGCCTTCCCCTCCCTTGTCCTCCTTTTGTAGGGTCTGGAGTCAGGCCTCAAAGACAGCCCTTATGAGGGATGACGGGGTGCTTGTGACAAAGCAGGAAGAGCTGGGGACAACGCAGGATCAAGATGAACCCGAGCCCGTGGCATGACCAGGAGAAGCTTGAGAGAAAAGAATGATAGGAAAGAAAAGAAGATGAGACAGAAAGAAAACGTGTCAAAAACTTGCATGAGTGGGAGAAATGGGAAACTCCCAAGCGGAGATGATACTGCTCAGCTGAGAAACTGCCCCCAGAAATGGTCCGAGGAGCCTGCGGGAGCCCGGCTCCTTCAGCGTCATTTGTTTAAATAGGGAAATGGCACACAAGAAAGAGTATTGACCCTCAATGGTGGTAAATTCCTGATCATAGGGAGTGAGGCTACAGAAGGGACAGCCCAGGACAGCAGACAAAAGGAGAGGACGCCCTGCCCCTTGGCAGAGGGCCAGAGAAGAGGTCATAATCCCTCGAGAGGAAGGAAGGAAAGAGGCTTCACCTCCCCCGCCCACCTACAACAGAGATGACTCCCGTATCAAACAGGGGACAACACGAGTGGCATGGTTTCTCTTATATGAGAAACTCAAAATACACAGACAGAAAGCAAGTTAGAAGATAGAGAAATAGGAAGTAGGGAGGAGTTCTAATAATCCCCCAAGACATTTCAATATATATGTTAATTTGTTTCCTTTATACTGCTAGGTCCTCTTAGTTCATTGAAAAGAAAGTTTTGTGCTATTAAATATTGGTTCCTTTTTTTGTAAGAGTCTTTTTGTCTATGACTTACACCGCGTATTAATACTGTCATTTAATTTCTTATGATATTTTGCTTTATTTTTTTTCCTAGAAGTAAAAAGAGTGTTCTTAAAAAATACCTTGTTAATATTCAGTCATATTACATTGAAATAAAAATAAAAGGAGGGGCAGCTGGGGTCGACGAGGCACACGAGGCTGGAACCCTCAGGACAGGCCTTGTTTTCCCCGGGGCCTTGAAAGAGCACAGGGTCTGCTGGACCTGAGCACACGTGGCCAAGGAAGCAAGGCGGTCACGACCGGGCCTATGGGGCAGCTTCCTCGGGCCCTTGGTGCAAGATGAGGTGTTTCCCCAGAGGAATGCACTTGCTCTGCTGTCTACCTGGAGCAAAATGTTAGGAGGCTTTTTCTAGCCCCAAGAAGGGTGTCTGGGAGCTTGGGGCTCCAGGAAGAAGTGGGTTGAGTGGGGCTGTGTGTCTTAGGGAGCTGTAAGCTGAGGGCTAGGCTGTTCCCAACACCACCCTGTACCAGGGCGGGGCACCCCGCACTCACAAAGGCCTAGTGAAAAAGCAGGTACAATCCCTCTGGAGAGTTTTCCTTGCTGAAAGTGAATGTGAAGGGAGCTTAGGGAGCTCAGAGAGCCCTGTGAGAGGGAGGGGGGCTGTGCAGGGAGCCCTGGGAGCTCCACCCCTGAGGCCAAGCCCAGTGTCTAACCTTGTCCGACAAGGCCAGGGGTGGCTTTTCTTACATGCAGGCCACAGTGGAGTGTGCATAGCATTGTCACTGTGAGCTCTTCCTGCGTGTGGTGAATGAAAGGCAGGTGAAGAGGTTCCAGTCGGAAGGAACCACCTGCCTGACGGGCTTGGCACAAGGCCGAACTCAGTAAGTTGTGAACCCAAGGCTGGAGGTGGCTTTCAAGGTCAAGGAGGGTCTGCTTGGGGCTGAGGGGGGTGGTCAGGCGAGCAGCTGCTCCACACTCCCCTTCCCAGGCCTGGTTGCAGGCCCAGAGACTCACCCACCCCTCTGAGAACCATGTGCGCAGAGAGACCACTGGAAAGGGCAGAGAAGATGGGAAGGGCCTGTCTTCCCAAGGAGCCGCCCTCACGTCCCACCTAGGACACTGGAAGCAGATCGAATCCACCTTGAGTCCTCGGGCCCTGCTTTGAGCACTGCCCACCCCAACACCGCGACGGTGGCCTAGAATGCCCTACTGCTACCGGGCCGCCTGAAGCTTGGAAGGGCGGAACTCCCCCCTTCTCGTCCCCGTCCTCCCCGTCCTCTCCTCCCCTCCTCTTCTGCCCTCTCCCACTGGCTCTGGCCTTTTTTTCCCTCCAAAACCAGCGGTGGTTGAGATAGGAGCCAGAGGAAAGAAGGGTGCCCGGCTCCTGCTTGTGGGCTACCGAGGTCGCAGCCCAGCCTCGAGGGCTCCCAAAGACTTTCGAAGGCAAAAGAAGGGAGAAGCCACTCCCTGTGCGTCACCCTGCAAGCAGCTCCTGCTTCCAGCCATGCCGGAAGGCCCTTCCCAAAAGCGACCATACAAGCAGCTCCAGGTGAGCTCCTGACTCCGAGCTCATCAGAATCACAAACTGGCGACTGCCTGGGGCAGGTCACAGGGCCCCAACATACTCAGTCACATGATAAAGCACAGGGTGCATCAGAGCAGGGACCCTAGAATGTGAGGTTCAACCCAGAAGGGGAACCAGCAGAGGGCCAGGTGGTGAGGTGGAAGGAAAGGTGTCCTGGAAGTCTCGGGAGTTACTCTAGGGCATTAGGCCTCACCGCCACCTCCCTGCAGGCCCACCTGCCCCGCGGTTCTATACCCTGCCCGCGAACTCTTCTTGCCCTTGCTTCAGGGTGACCTGAGGACAAAAGAAGCCACCAGAAGGGCTTTTCTGGCTAACAGAATCCGCTAAGCCTCAGGGAAGGGCCCTGGCGGCTCTGTTACACCTTCCCCACGTATTCGGAGCAACTTCAGGCTTCCCTGTTCCTTACAGACCCCTCTGCCCCCTACGATTGCCAATGTTCTGGCCCTCTCTGGCCTCTGGGTTTCTTCTCCACTTTCACAGAGCAGATGAGGGCTGGAAGCTACAGCTAGTCCCAGGGCAGGCGCCTCACGGTGGCAGGGAATGGCTCGCCCCAGCCTGGTGCCTCTCCACAAGAACCCGGATGCCCAGGAAGGCAGACACACCCATCTCTCCACTGCGTGCGCCCTCCCACCAGCTCCACTCCTCAGCTCTCCCAAAAGAGAGAGGGCTGCTCTTGGTTCAGTCTGTGCCAGGTCCCCAAACCTCAGGCCAGGCCTCAAGCTCAGCACCCTCCTGGCTTGAAGCCACATCATGAGAACCATTCCAACCCTGTGTCCTCAGAGCCCTGCCCTGAGCCACAGAACCCCTTCCTTCCCACAGGCATCTATCAACAAGCCAGAGGACTTCCCTGCCAGGGCTGGGAAGAATGTAGCCTAGCACATAGTAGGCGCTCAATAAATATTTGTCAAATTCATGAATGTGCAGCTTGGGCCTTAGCCTCGCTGATTTTTACCTCTGCCCCAACAGCACCCGCCTAGACAGCTCAGCAGTTCCCACGAGGAGAAGCCAGAAGGCGCTCAGAATACATGGGGAAGGTGGGGGTGGGCTACAGAACTGGGAGGGCCGAACCCGGGCACTTTGCCATTGGCCCCTGACGGAAGCTCTCTGGTCACACGTCACATTCATTGTCTACACTGGGGGCAACCCATCAGATGCCCCTCTCTTGACCCCTCTCCAGCCTTGGAACAGCAGGACCTTCACTCTCTCCAGTCTTGAGCTCGAGCTCTGCCGAGGGAAACGCGTGGCACCTTCAGAGCACCCTGCTACAAAGTCGCGGGCAACCGCTCACCGGGCTGCTGGGGGCCACCGACGTCAGTCTGCCAGCCCCCTGGCACGGTGTTCACCGTAGCTATCAGGGCCCTGTCCGCTTTCCTGGCCCTCTCCCTTCCAGGTGGCCGCGTGTACTACGGGCTCACTGACAGGATCCTGGGCCATGACCATGAGCTTCCTTCCACATCCTCCATCTGCGCACAGCCCCCTCGTCCCCAGTGTGCTCCGCATCCTTGTTTTAGGGTAATCCCCTGCCTCGGCTTTGGGGCACCCACGGCCCTTCTCACCCCAGCTGGCCTCCCACTCAAGAGGCCCTGTTGCCAGTGTCTTGTTAGTTCCGCTCTCTTCTCCACCCACCCGGCCTCCGTCCTACAGACAGAAGCCGTCCCTCAGCCAGCACCCTATCTCAGCGTTGCCAGACCCGGGAAACTTCCCAAGGACCTTTGCGGTCTGTTGAGGGCTTGCCTGCCCCTCCTGCTTCTTCCCCGTGGAAGTGGCCCAAGGCATCTGAGCTCCCAGAGGGCTGGAGTCTCTTCACCGTCACATCCTAGAGCCTTTCCTTTTCCTTTTTATTACAGAAGAAAGACGATGTCAGAGGGGCTGTCCTTGCAGCCCAAATCCCATTATCCAGAAGCAATAGCATCGACAGAGACAGAACGCATCCTTCTGGACCTTTTTCTGTGCACAAACACAATGTAGGTGTATGTGCACAGATGAAGTTTGTTCTAAAAACACAAACAGCACACACTGCTCTGTAGCTGGCTTCGTTCCAGTGAACATGCCCCCGTATTTCCACGTTAGGGGGGAGCGCACACGCCGTCACACTCTGCGGAGGTGGCACTATGCCCCATTTTATGGAAGTCCCCACGAGTGTGGCCACTCCTCAGCTGGCCACCCCCGGGGGTGTTTCCACTCTGAAGTGCGCAGCGCTGCCATAACTTCCTTGCATGTGTATCCCCACAAAGCCACGAGTCTTTCTGTTGGGAAGAGTCCCCATAGTAGAACTGTTTTCCACCCCGAAATAGCAGTGCAGTTAAAGGGGCCACTCCAGCTCACGTGAGCTCCTGCTCCAGCTGCTGTGAGCACCAGCGTGCAAGGCGCCTCTGCCCACGCTGGCCTGATGTCGGCCGGGGGTGGCTTCCACGGCTCTGCAGGCCGCTTCCACCTCCAAACCCCGCGTCCCTTGCACGACCCACACATACCTCCTTTGGTATACTCCTTACTTCTTTTTCTCAAACCTCCTCCCGGGCGCCCCCTGCCCTGAGCCGTCCTCTACCACACCACGAATGCAGGCCCTCCCCGGCTTCCTGCCCCCAGGCTCCTCCATCCTTTTCATGCTCATGCCTGCACGGCCTCTGCCCTCCTCTGCAGCTCAGTCTTCTTTCACGGGCCTCTGAGGAGCGGAGCAGCCGGGCAACTCGCAGGAACTGCCCGTTGAAGAAGATACTACGGCTGAAAGCGGGGGAAGGGAGAGAACCACAGAGACCCCTTCATTCATGCTTTCTGCAAATATTTATTGAGTACCTATTAAGTGCCAGAGAGTCTGGGGACAGAAATGGGGAGCTGCCCCAGGTCAAGTCAGCCTGGAAGAGGAGAGAGACCCAGGTGTGCTTTCAGACTATGCTAGGTGCCACAAGGGGTGGCTCAGGGACACGTCCCCGACAGCTGTGGGCAGAGGCACTGAGCTTGAGAACTTGAGAAAGGAGAGGCTGTGGTACAGCAGGTGCAGCACGGATGGCCCGGCACGGCAGAGCACGAGGGACACCCCAGACTCCAGAAGACAGGATGAAGTTTGCTCTTTAGCTGAGGCCTTGGGAAGCCTGGGCGAGGGTGGGTGCAGGAGAAGGTGAGCTGTGTGCTTTGTGAGATTCCTGGGCTTGACCTCGCCCACATTTCCAGCCACAGGAAATAGCAGCAGAAAAATATTCTTTCCAATGACCGCCCCTGTGAAACTCCAGGGCTTTGGATTTCAAAGAAAGAGGTACTCACCCCACCCCTGCTTCCTTCCCTATTGTCCCCTCAGTTATACCTTTGCAGATCCGAGACATTTCTGCAGCTGAATACTCGGAATCTTCCTACAAGTCACAGGAGAGAGAAAGTAGGTGTGGCGGCCTGCGGGAGGCTGCTCGACCACAGACCTATCTATTCCTCCGGCCTGTCACACTGGCCCTAGACCCAGGGGCCCTTCCCACGGGGTCTTGGGGCAATGCCTGCCCCTCAGTTGAGGGTTTCTAGTTTTTCATTCACTAGTGTTTTCTGCTCTTGGAGTCTAGGCATCTCTGAATAGAGGCCAAGGAATGCTGATCCTTTTTAATTAGAATTTTTTTGACAGTCAAAAATGTCACTTTGGCCACTGGGCTACTAACAGTGTCCATCTAACTTAAGTCTCTCCTGATGGCTCTCCCACTCACTGCTGCCTTGTGCAGCTACTCACAAGCTCCTAGAGCACCAGCCTAAATGGTGGAGCAGGTAACACAAGGTCTGGAGCCCAGGCACCCCCAGCCTTCTAACTAGCGCCCCCCGCCCCACTACCTGCAGCCAAGGGACTCCCTTCCCTGGCTTTCCGGGAAGGGGCTCCTGTCCTCCAGGCCAAGGAGATTTAATACCCCCAGTTCCATGGAGGCAGAGCTGTGTCGTGAGGCAGCCCATCCATACATCTCAAGCCCGATCTTCTGACTAGCTCAGGCAGTGCAAGGACAAGCACACCCAGTAACTAGGGAGCTCTTCAAGCAAGAAGCCACAGTTTCCATCCGCATGTTAGCGCTGCGGACAGTTCTAGGTCTATGGCACCAGCTTCAGGAACCCTCAGGCCCATTCACACCAAGTATCAACCATGAAGCCTCCCCTGCACAGAGCCGAGGGGCTTGGCCAGAGCCAGGTCTCTAACTTTGACCTCAGAGAGAAGAGGGGGAATTCTGGGAAGGAAGAGCCTGCCTGAGATACCAGCCCTTCTTGGGGATTTTGGTTCTGAGTGAGTGGAATAAGAGCCCAGAAACTATACTTGTTCAACCTAGGGGCCTCTGTATGGTTCTGATCCATTTCAAAACCTCTGACCAGAGGAAAAGGACAATTGTGTTGGAGAGGAGAGTGTAAATTAAAGCCAGGTTCTTTAGGAGATCAAGGCTTTCAAGAATGAAGCACTCAGTAGTACCTGCCGGAAACCACGTACGGGGTAAGCTCTGGACTCTTGCGCCTGTGCAGACCTGGCTCCCAGCGGAGCTCTCCCAGCGGACAGGCCAGCTACCGACCTTGCCTCCGCCAGGCTGGACCCAGTTTAAGGTCCCAAGTGGTCTGCGTGCCAAAGGAGAGTGTGCCTAGTGAGCTTGGCTCATGAACACACCTGCCGGAGCCCTCTTCCGCCTGGAGGTGCAGCCCCGCCAGGGTGGCAGCACCAAGGATTAAGGGGCAGAACACCCCGGCAGCTTCTCTATTCCAGTTCTTTTGATCAGTCCATGTTTGCAGTATATAATGTTTTCATTCCTGCGTGGAGCTGGTGTGTATACACAACGCATTTTATTTCCTTTTCTCATCCCTGTTCCCTCCCTTCTGCCCCTCCCTGCATCTCTTGATCCCTTCCCATTTCCAAAAGATCTGTCTCCCTGTTTCCTTTTATCTTTATTTTCCTCTTTCATTTATTTATGCTTCGGGTTTCTCCTACAAGAGAAACTGTGTGATATTTAAGCTCGTGTGTCTGATTTATTTCACTTAACATTATGTTCTCAAGGTGCATCCATTTTCCCGTAAATACCTCAAGCTTATTCTTCTTTAGGGCAGAGTAGTACCCCGTTATGTGTAAATGCCACGTTTTCTTTATCCCCTCAAGTGTCCGTGGGCTATAGGCTGCTTCCAAGATTTAGCTTCTGTGAATAGTGCTGCTTTCGTAAATAGGGATATGCAAGGATCAAGACTTGCTTCTGATTGCAGGGGTTCAGGTGGTTACGGTGGTGGCAAGCTTGACTTCTGCCGAGGTCCAGGACCTCCACCTCTCCACAGTCATACTAGCATCCCCCACTCCTTTTATAAATGGGGATTGGACCTGACAGCCCTCGCCCTCGCTTCCCTTTGTCCTAGGTTACCTGACCGCCCTTCCCCTCGGGGCCCTTTAGCTGAATCCATGCGCACTGCAGTTTTTCAGTCCTTGGTTCTCACCACTGCCTCTGGTCACCGAGCCTTTGGATAGACACACAGCCATGGAGCAGCGTTTGTTGGAAAAGGCAACTCTCCTTTACGGCCTGTCTCTGCTCCCCGGTACTCAGCAGTCAAACAGGGTGGGCTCATCCTCCTTCCCAGGGGCCACACTGTAAGGTTTCCACCGTGAACTTTCTCTGGGTACTGTTATTGTGCCAGAGAAGAGATACCGGTGTGTATGGAACTCGCGCTGCACCTCTTTTCGGTTCCCGGAGAGCTGTGAGATTCCAGGTCAGAGAAGGCAGAAGAACTTGCCCCCCCGGGGAGCAGGGAGGGGGCTGCCCTCCCTGGAAGTCAGCCCTTCCAAAGTTGAAAGCAACGGGGATCTGCTAAAGAACCCAAAACTCCACAGGAAACTGCTGGGAAGGGGAAGAAGGGCCTGGGAGTCTCTGGAACCCTGGAAACAAGCAGGAGGGCTTGCTTACAGGGGTGGGGAGAACCGAGTATGCCCCTAAGGTCTTCCCATCTCTGGCCCCCTGACTGCTTTCCATTATCAGAGGCTGCAGCCCGGAGCTGGAAGTTTTAATTGCCCAGAGTGACGAACGAACGGACAGGCCCAGTCAGAGGCTAGAATGTGAACATCTGGTAGCCTCGGGTGCTAAGGAATCTGAAGTCTACATCTGGAATCTAAACAATTCTGCCACTCTGATGACACCAGGAGCTGAGACACAGATGCTGCGCTCTGTGTTGGCCTGGCATCCTGCCGTTACCGTTCAGATGGTCCTGGCCTTGGCGGAGGACAGATCGCCAATGATCCAGATGTAGGCTTTTTGATTCCTCACCTCTCTACCCTGTGTCCTGGAAAACCATGCCCTGCGGATTTGGGCAAGTGCTTGGAGTGTGGCAGATCCTGAATCGTCACAGAGCTGTGGAAAATATGCGAAGATTCTCTGCTCTGGCCCAAAGACGGGAGAGCTGCTCTGTGAGCCTCCCACCCACACACAGCGGTGCTTTGACATTCAGGGGTGTGCCCGTCTTCTCAGTTACTTCCTCTGATGGGCGAACTGGCGTTTCTTCCGTCGTGGGAGGAACAAGTGGACAGCCTTTTGTCATCGTTACCGTGTGGGAATCGATCGCTTTGGCACAGGGCAGCCCTTTCCACCATTTCAGATTCCGCAGAAGGCTGGGCACCAAAGTACGTGCCGGCCCCAGTAGATCCCAAGACCAGTCAGTGCTTCCTTTACATCTAAGGGCAAGCTGCTTATCCCTGAGAGTGTCAGAGTGCCGTCTCCCCAGGAAGTGAGCAGCCAGGTGGCGACCGGAGAGGATCTCTGCAGCCGCTCAGCTCAGCTGCAGCAGGTCAAGTAGTGGCAAAGAATCATCATGCACTGCCAGGAAAAGACTGATGAGTTTGAGAAAAATGTATGGTCCTTTCTGAAGGTAAACTTTGGGGATGAAGCTTGTGGAAAGTACCTTGAGCTTCTCAGATGCAGAAAAGATGTAGGAAAAAGAGTTTGACTTGGCCTTGAACAAAGTAGATGAACAAAATCCAACGTGGCTCTGGAAGACTAACCAAGTAGCACAAGGTGGTGGGGAAGTGAAGGGAGCCCTGCCGCTGAAGAACAGCTCTGGGGAGAGCACGTTAGGGAGGAGCAAGAAGAAGCTGAATTTTTGCCCTCAGCTGAAAGACATTTAAAATCTCTGTCAGTGGGGATATTGATTGTTTAATTACTCAGGCTCTGCTGACCAGTGCTTTTGAGAGTGTTCTTGACCTTTGTTTACATGATAACTGCATGGCCGATGCCACTGTATTGGGCACAGCAAGTGGACAAGAACTCTGGGTTTGAACGCAGAAAAAAATACTTTGCAAAACCCCCAAGCAAAATTACCCAGCTCCTTGCTGCAGTTGTAATGAAGAACTAGAAAGGGAGGGTTGAGCCTTGTGATCTTCAAAGCTGGAGAGAGGCTTTAGCTACCTGGTCATCGTACACTAAACCGGTTGCCTTTCCAGCCCGGTGTCATCTCCTAGGCATGAGCCAGAGAGTAAAGGGAGACAGCATCACAGACTCAGGCACGCCTTTGCTCTGTTTGTGCAGGGACTGCAGAGAAACCATGCATGGTGGACTAAAGCTGTACAATGCCCGCAAAGCCTGGACATATTGGAGGGTTCTTTTGGTTGTGAAGATGCGTCAAGTATGCGGATGTGTTGGCAGCCCAAGGTGGAACTGGCGGGGCTGGGGATTTAGCTCAGCGGCAAAAGCGCCTGCTCTGGCAAGCGCAAGGTCGTGAGTTCGGTTCCTGGTACCGGAGAAAAACCAAAAAAACAAAAACAAAAACAAAACAAACAAACAAAAAAAGGTGGAACTGGCTTCCCGACAGCACCAGCCAGCCAAATATCAAGCAGCTTCATGACAGGCTTTATAGAGCCCCTGGAGAGCCTGGAACAGGACAGCAGTCACCAAAAATTCCTTCTGAGAGGCTGCAGCATCCAGGCAGGACTGGGCCCGTGGCCGGTCACTCACATGAGCCAAGGGCTCCAACTCGGTATCATCCTCGGTATCATCCACGATAGAACTGTCACTACCACCGCTGCCCGGAAGCACAAAACTCCTGCCCTCCCACGCCAGCCACCTGCAGCCTCTCTCTGACACAGACCCTCCTTCCTCTGCCTGTGGGGGAGACCCTTCCAGACTTATGTGCTGCCTCCTAGAACAAGTCCACTTCCGGCTGCCAGGGAGCGTGCTGCGTCCCAGAGAAGGGGTCCCAGAGCGGTTGGAGGGTCCCCTGCTCCACACAGACCTCCTCTGCCCCCTGGTGATTTCTTTTGTCTCTGTATTTTCTTGCCCATTATGATTTCCCCACTCTGTGAATAGTATATTCCCTGGATTCCACATAGAAAAGCTTCATAAGGTGTTCTGACCAACACGGTTTTTAAAAGCTTGGTGTAAAAAATTGCATCTGGCCGTGCGTAAAGCAGAGCTAAGAGAAAATCTCTTTCTTGTTTTCCATAGTTTACCCGTGTCGATCAGATTAAAATGTGTAATCTTAAAAAAAGAGTTGGAAGGTTTCCCTGACACCAGAAGTTGTGTCCTTCTACAAGCCTAGGCTATGGCTATTTTCAGTTCACCCCATGCTTGCTGAGGGCTCCTCGGCTTCACCCCCATTCTGTGCAGGCTCCTCCTCCTACTGGGGTTCCAGTTTATCTGGAGACAGAGTCTAACTTGGATCTGGAGAGAAAGAAATGTTAGCTGTCCTGTCCTGCCCTGCCCAAGAGAGACCAGCCAGTGTCAGTCATTGCTGTGGGGAAACCCACCCAGGGAGACCTGAGCCCTTCTTGTTAAGATGCCGGACCTTCCGGCCAACCTGGGCTGCAGGATTAACTCTGCCCTCTCTGGGCTGTCCTCGCCCTCTGTCAGGGAGCCCACGGCAGCTCCAAGGCCATAGCAGGCCACTAAGCCCAGGCAGCTGTAGACGCCACAGCCAGAGCAGAGTGGCAGTGGACCAAATGGGCGATGTCTCCCGTCTTTGTGCCTTCTGTACAGTTGGGGACAAGAAGGGAGAGGTGAGCTCGCCCCAGGAAGTGCTTCTTCCCTGCTCTCTGCCCGCCCCAGCCACCCTGGGTTCAGGAACTGCGCTTGGCAGGGGAAAGAACAGCAGAGGTGTGTCTGGAAGTCCGCAGAGATTCATGCTCCCCAGAGCCCATGGACACCAACCAACCGTTAGTTGCTCTCCAGCTCAGCTGCTCTGGGCAGTGAGAGAGTAAGTCACTGCAGCGCCGCCCTGTGCCCGCTTCTGACCTGCCTACCAGGGCCACGGTCAGGACGCCCTGGTGGCTCTGCAGTGGAGCCTCGGCCATCTGAGGGCAGAGCCTCCTCTTTATTTGGGGGGCTGGAGAGGAGGTGTTTGAGGGTTTGCTTTTGCCCAGATAGCCAGTAGTGCTATCCTTGGACTCCTTTTGAGGTGAAATTCTCACTGTCCTGTATTCGAGACTAGGGTTCCTCTGTGGCTCCTGAGGTGAATCTTTGCTAGAAACTTGTACCCAAAAAAGGACAAAGGCCAGCCCAGCTGGAGATGTGGCTTTCACCTCAGGAAGAAGCCAAGGAGTCTGCAGGCGGCGTGGGCTCACGAAGACAGCATAAAAAGGACGTACTTATTACAAAGAGCCCACTTCCCCATCCCACTTCCCCTGCTGCACAAGGAAAGGCCCATCAGGTGCTCCTCTGTGCCTCCCGCAGTGTGGCTCGTGACCCAAGTGGGAGGGAGGGAGACGCTTGCGCGCCCCTCCCCCATGGGGCTCGGGGGCTGTCTCAGCGTAAGCTCCTGACACAGTGTCCTCACACCTAAAACATGACAGTGTCTGCTCTGGCCTTGGTCATTTGCCACTGCAGAGACAAGAGCCTGTTCCCTGTCCCCAACACAGATGTCTGCAAGAACCACCGTTCAGAATTCAGTCCCGGAAGTGTTTGGAGGCCCAATTCTGCGGTGCACCCTCTGCTCTCTTATGAAAGAGCTCATCTTTTGGGAGTGGAAAAGCATCCAACTAGGGGCCTCGCCTGGCCACCTGGGCCCTCCTTTGGTCTTCAGGGCCACTCAGAGAGAAGCAGTCACATACACATGGCCTCTAGGTATGGCTTGTGACAACATCAGTGTTCAATCCACCAACACATGGGGACACTCCCAACGTCAGAGCTTGAAAAGTCATCCTAGTGCCTGTGAGACCCTGTGATCAGGGAGGGCATCAAGTTGACTTGGGTCCTGGCTGGGCCCTAGGGGCTCTGATTCCTGGGCTTTGTTGGAACCAAAGGTTCTGCCTCAGCCAGGAACAAAGATTAGATGCAGACAAGCACAACACGTGGGGCAGGGTGGGCCTGGGGAGCTAGCAAGGGCCCAGGCAAGGAGCAGCTCCAAAGGAGACTAACACCCAGGGGGTGCCGGGTCCCAGCAGTGAGGGCAGGACCTTGGCTTCTTCCAAAAGGAAAGGTTCTATACACTCTGGGGACCATCGTGTTCCAGCACGCATCTGGTCACCCCACCTCAAAGATGTTCTCCTCTTTCTCTAATCTCTTTGGGCCAGGCAGGCAGACTCATGTGGCTACCATGGTCCCTTCACTTTATGAAATTAGTGCAGGCTGGTTGGAAAAGACTATAGGGGAAACAAGGAGGTATGGGGGCGGCGGGGGGGGGGGGTGGTTACTGCCATGTCCGTAGACCACCCACCCAGCGCCCATCCGGAAATCCTCATAGCTCAGGGGGAGAACTTGCAGCTGGCCCTGAGGTTCCTGGAGCCACGAGCTTAGGTAAGCACGAGGACAAAAGGGGGGCGGCTTCACCTGCATTCCCCAGTAGCTCAAGCTCAGACTGCCCTACATCCATGGATTCGTGCATGCATCCCTCAGCTTCCAGGCCCCACAGTTCCCAGCCCACTGCTGATGTGGATCTCATAAACACCTAAGTATGTGCAATGCCAGTGCTAACTCTGGGCCAGGACAGTGCCGGGGGCGGGAGGGGGGGGGTCTTCCTTATTCACTGCCCAGAGGGAGCAGGCCCTCCAGTTGGGAAAGCAGATGAATGACAAGGGGAGGGGCTCCCCTCTTGCCTTGCCTGCACCCCCAGAGGCTGCACAGGCCAAGTCTTAAACCACGGCTGATCTGAGTCTCTGCCTGAGCCCTGTGAACGTCTTAGAGGTGGCCTGGCCATGGCCCACTCCCATTCACCCTTTTCTCCTGGGAGCTGTCGTGAGCCGACTTCTCATCGCCTCTGTGCTCTGGCCACAAGGAAGCCCTCCTTTCCCGATGCTCATGACAGGGAAATTACGGCATCAGAAAGCGCCTGATGGACTTTAGTCCTGTCCACCCAAACTCTTGGTGCCCGAGGTCAGACGCCACGGGCTCCCTCTGGATTGGTCTGTGAGTGTCCTTTCTGAAGATCACAGCAGGGAGCCACCTAAGCCCCAGACTGCCCTGCCTGCTCATCCTGTCACCCCGTCCAGCCCCGGCTGGTACCTGTCCACTCCTGAAGTGTCACAGTCCCTGGCCCTCAGCGCCCCTCTCCTCGATCCTGACCCTCCCCACCGCATTCCCAACACAGAAGCCCCCTTGCAAGGTCACTTCTAGGGGACAAATCACAGGTGTTCTCAGACACCCCCAAAGGTCCAAAAAGGTCAAAATTAACACCCGGAGGGAGCAGGGTCTTTGCTGCCTTCTTCCATCTGGGGCCCGCATCCCACATCCCCGGGAGAGAGGCCTCGGTGTCCTGCCACGCGTCCCTGTCCATCGCCCTGTGTCCTCCAAGCGCCCACCCGGGCCTTGTATGTGGGCCGGAAGCCCCGAAGACCAGCGGCTCCAGGCTCCCTCCGCGCGTTCCCTAGGCCCTTAGAAAGTTCTCCCGCATCCCACCGCTTCCTCCCGAACCCACTGCTCTGACTCTTCTGGGGATGGGCGGTTGGGGGACGATTTTCCCGCTCCCAACCCGCCCGCTGCACAGGGAGCCGTTAGGGGCGGCCGTTGCCGTGGCCGTGGCCGTTGCTATAGTCTCGGCCCCACCCAGGCCCCACCCACCTGCCCCTCCCCCACCCGCCCCGAGGCCCCGCCCCCAAGGAGCCCGGCTTGGTCGAGGCTTCGGTCATTCTGATCATTCCCCTCTGCTCTTGCGGACGTGAGCGTCTTTGGACAGCCGCCCTGGGGACTAGGACAGGTTTAGCACTGTCCACAAAAGTCTCTCATGTCAAGTATGCTGTCTTGTGGTCAGGCTGAGCGGCCTCTCAGGCCTGGCTTTGCAGAACGGGAGTCTTTGCCTACTTTGAAAGGGTCTCGGTGACCTGCCTAGAGGGAATGAGATTGTCCCTGGGGTCAAAAACCTCTTGGGGAGACAGGGGCTTAGACGTCAGCTTCCGCAGTCGTTGGGTCGGAAGGACTGGACAGCCCCTGACCTAGGGCTTTGAGGGGGTAGGACAGAGATGGAGACAGGATAGACCCAAGACCTAGTCTTTTTAATGTCCTTTTTCTTTTTAGAAAAGGTTCTTTGTTTTTTATAAGTCCAGGTTTGAAGTACATACTGAATACACTCATTCTGGGGAGTTACTGCACACACATGTGGAATCTTGTTCCTTAAGATGTATTATTTTCTTGTCAGTTAGCTTGAAAGGCCCACCAAGAGCCCTCCAGCACTTTTGCTTTCGGGGGCCACTTTAAAGAGGAAATCTAAAGCCTGAAGACCCCCAAGTCCCTGTTTCTACGAGTTCCTGCCCCAAGTGCAATAGGAAATGTTCTGTGCTTGTCTGTCGACTGCAGGATGTCCCTGTGAACCTCTGGCCTGTACCTAAAACTTCCCTAACCACAAAACCTGATACCTTCCGTGCCCACTGTACCCAGACCCCTCGGCTTCCAGCCCTCAGAGGATGACAGCACCTGCTACACTTCGCCTCTGTAAAGAGCTTCTGCAGAATCCCTCTCAGCACCTCCTTTGCCCTCCCAGATTAAAACAGAGCTATAAAACCCCTTTCCCCAGTGCTTGGGGCCCAGAATTTGGAGAACTTATCTCCTCTGGGCCAGAGCTGGTTTAATAAAGAGCTTGGTTTGCTCCACCTCTTTGAGCACCAGACACTTGCAATTCATGATTCCCACAACAATTTGTGTCCTGAATCCTCTTGATCTCCCTAGGCACCTTGAATTCAGACGACGGGCTCTGCTTCGCCACCGGCGGCCTCCCCAGCAAGGGCTGGCTGGGCTTTGGAGCAGAAGTGGAGGGACTTCCCTGTACAGTGCGGCCATGTTGTGATGGTCTGAACGGGGGGCTCTTCTCCGCCTGTGCGCTCCTGTTACGGTGCTCAGCAGCTAGGACTGCCCTCCGGGAAAGGGGAGGTCTCAGACCAGACTGGGTGCTGAAGGAAGGGCTGGGCCTGAAAGGGGCTTTTGGCCGGCTGGTGATGGACTTGCAAGCCACACCACAGGGGGAGCAGGGGGAAGCGGGGTGGGTTGATGGAAATTCACATTCTCCCTGCTGCTGTTCTCAGAAGAGCGGATTTCCTATCCTTGGAAACCGCAGTGGCCTCTTTGGGGAGGGAGGACTAACTAAGCATCAGTACTGGGTAACTAGGGAGTAGGGGTGGCAAGGCTCTGGGGAGGCCCTTAGTGAGAATACAGGAAGCATGCGCAGCTGTGGAGCTTCCGCGAAGGCTCCTCAGCGGGGATAAGCTTGGGTTTTTTTTGGCTGTTGCCCCCTTGGCAGTAAAAACAGTGGTGTTCAGAGAAGAAAGTCAGGGGCTCTAAACACAAGCCCAGAATGGGGTAGGGAGTAGCGGGGAGCTTGCAGGAGCCTATATTTGGTATTTCTGGATGATTTTAGTCAGCTCCGTTGTTTCTTTGCAGTTAAAACCCTTAAGACAACAGGGAAGTGGGAATAGGAAGACCTCACAGTCCTAGCTGTTGAGGGGAGTCCAGATCCCTCCAAAATAAAGTGGCAGAAGCCTAGGGCTTGCAATACAAGCAAGCAGGTGTGGGGGTTGGAGGAAGAAGGCTGAGGTGGGTGTCCAGTGGGGGCGGCAAGGCCCTGTGGGAGTGGGACAGGGCAGGCCAGGCTCCTGGGGCAGGAGGCAGGGCTTGCCAGAAGGTTGGGAGGGAAAGACAGGAACTTGGTATTTTCACCTCTCTGCGATATGTCCATGAGCTTTTGGACAGCCTGACCTCCCCAGCTGGACTGCATGAGCTTAATGAGTGGGGCCCTGCCTTATTTTTTATTCCAGATAGCATTTAGCTGAGGGCCTGGCACACATGTCGAATTTTATTTAAAGTATTTAATTTACCGGAAGTGGTATATTTACAAGTTCATTCTTACAGATCTCAGTTTACTCTTTTTTCCCAATCATTTTAGAGGGATTCTCCCAGATCCTCTGCTGGCTAAGAGAACTGATTTCACAGGACTCAAACTTCCCTTCCTGAATTGTCAGAAAATGGGACTTGCTGCCTTAGTGGGCCACTGAATTTTAGAGTTACCCTTGCCTCCTAGGAAATGTGTTTGCACGTCGGGAGTGGGTGACGTGCTGTACAAACGAAAGGCAGTATTACCGTTTGGCACACAATGTCTTAGATTGTAATAGCTTATCCTCAGCCGGAACCTGGCAGGGTAACATTCAAATAAGCAGAGTCAGTGTTGCCAGCAGTTCACAGCTGGATGTGGGAGATAGATGGGGAGATCGGACCAACTCCTGAAGTGGGATTACAGACACAATCCTAGGGCCAGGCTCTCCCAAGGCGGTTCCCATCCTGAGACACAGCCCGCATCTCTGTCCAGCCCCCCACTGGAGATGTGTCGGACCTGCTATCTTCTAAGAATGGGGCACTCTGACTGAGGTTGCTCAGTCTCCCCCCAACTTCCTGTTAATGATTCAGATTGCTCTGCCAGAGATAGCCTTGCCTCAGGGCAGCCATTAAGAGCACCACCTCCTGGTTGAAGAAGCTCAATTTAAAGTGCTTTTGGGGTTTAAAAACAGAGGGACCTGCACTCTTGAGGATTGGTAAATTGTAAAAGTCCCTCCCCAACTCCTCCCTCTTCCTTTCTACCAGTCCAACCTCTGACACAGGAGCTGTTCCAAGAATAAACAGCAGAAAAAAAAGAAAATGAAAAGCATATATTGCTTCCCACTGTCCCCCAATGTTAAACGCACACATACACACAGTTCAGCACTTGTGTGTTTCCTAAGGGAGACGGAGTCATAAGGGGGGGGTGTCACATGATGGTGTATGATTTTAGGGGCCCTCGTTCAAATGGGAATATGAATTTATTTGAATAAACATATAGCACGGCCCTGAAAAGAAAGTTCTGGCATTTGGCTGGCCAGCCACGTCACACCCGCTAGTTCGGACGGGGGAGTCTTCTCCAGCCCTGTGACTCACCAGGGAAGTTGTTCCTCTGAATTTTGGAAGTTATTTTTTTATAACCTAAACCCAGACAGTGGCAAGTTCAGACTGTACGCCAATCTCCGCAGTTGGGAGTGCTCCCGGAGGGGCCAGAAAACTCCATTCCTAGGCGTCCTGGGTCTCCTTGACCCACCTCTCTGAGACAGCTACCTGACAGGGTGAAGGGCAGGCCCTGTCTAGTTAACCCTCTTAATTTACAGATAAGGAAACTGAGGCCCGGAGAAGGCTATCTTTCTACCAGCCATGCATCTGCCACCCTTTTCTCTGCCTGGGCCGCAGGGTCTTTTAGCTTGAATGACAGCAGCTCTGCCTCCTTCCTCACTCCAAGTCTCTCCCTTCCCTTTTTCAGGTTGTTTTACGAGTGGGGGCCAAGCTCTCTCCCACCCACCAGCCCTCCACCCTGCTGGGAATCCTGTGACTCCTGTCCCCACCCAGCTGCTTCAGTTCATCAGCATCTGCTGATTGCTTCTTCATCATCTCCTCGCTGCCAGGCAGGTGGCAGCCAACGTCCCACCGAAAAGTAGATGCGGGAGAGCGACCCCTGACAATTTACACGAAGAGTAGGACTGGGGGACCAAATCCTCTTCTAGATGAATAATGACAGGAGAGACGACTTTGCCAGCGTTTTGCTTGCCCCCTAACCAGGATCCGAAAATTCAGTCAAAAATGTTAAGGCTCTCAGGAGCATCGTTCGAATCTTCCCTCCTGCACTGACCTCATTTGAAAGGCCAGCATTTCATGGAGAACAGAACCGCCGTGCGTGTCGCTTGACAACATTCTCTCATTGGTCAGGGGCTCCTGCCACCTTCGGATAAAGACCTGGTGCTTTGTGAATGTGCAGTGGCACCGTCCAGGTGTAACCTGGCGGCACAGAGGGACTCTGTGATCTGCTTCAGCCCTTTCACTTTACAAAGGGGGAAACTGACACTGGGTCTGAGGAAGGTCTCTCTGCCGGGGCAGCTGAGTGGTCACAGAGCTGGGACTAGACTGTAAGCCTGGTGCCTCCCTTCAGGACCCCTACTTCCTGCCTTTTCCTGAAGGTAGAACTATAGGACTTTGACTCTGGAGGATCTGCTGCTGCCCCCTGGAGTTGCCCCAGGCCCCAGGAGTTGAGGACCTTATTCCAGATCCTGGCCCCCAAGTTCACAGGCACACGTGGAGTCAGAGCATGACTTCCCTCCAGGCACTCGAGGGCGAGCCGGGCGGCCCCACTCTCTGGTGTCGTTCCAATTGCTGGCTCTGATGCTTCCTGCGCCAACAGGTGGCCACGGAGCTGACCCCCAGCGGCCGCATCAGTCGCCAACAATGTGAGCTGTCGACAGAGAAAGATAAAGACCAGGAAACCGTTTCTCACGTAGTTGGCCCAGAGCAGAGAGTAAATTGCCAGAAACGGCCTGGAAGAGGCTGTAAAAGGAAAGTAAAACGGGATGGTAATTTATGACGTGCAGCAGTAAAGGGATCTGGGGAAGCGGAGTGGCCAGCGAGGTTCATTTCCTCCTGCTCGGTGGAGGCGTAACCACACGGAGCCTGACTCCCCGGATTCTGGAGAAGCTCTTGCCCCCCACATTGAAATGGCAATGTCAAGGTGGGCTGTCTTCTGGACCCCAGGCAGCGCTCAATGCCCAGTCTTCCTTTCTGGAACCCTTGTCTGGGGCCCTGGGCCCCCAATGCTGAGAATAAAACCCTTGTCCATTCCACAGCACCTTGCAGGTACAATATACCCTTTCCCACCTGCGTGCTCATTTAATCCTTAGGGAAACTGAAAAGGGCTCTCTCTTCCCAGAGGGTCCTGGCTCAAGGTCATACAGCTGGTCAGTGGCAAATCCATGACCTAGACCCAGGGACCAGGAGTTTAAAGACCAAAGTCTTTCTCAACCCCAGCGCCATGCCTGGCAGAACCAAAAGGGGTAGGCCAGAGGACATCCCTTTCTCTAATCCAGAGACCATGAGGTGGAGGAGCAATTCCAGGAGGAGGCCAGCAGAGCCCTTGCTTTGAGATTCATGCACTATATTTAGGCCTCCCTGCTTCTCCCCGACCCCACTGATGTGGGTCACTTAGAGCGGCTGGAAGGAAGTCATGCTGTGACCCCACGAATGTTGTGGAGCAGAGCCTCCAGTTATGGAATATCCTTTCACTTGGGTGATTTCTCCCACAACAACCAGCCAGGGACCCTGAGGGCCTCGACCAGCCAGTCCCCACTTACCACTTATGCTTTTTCTGTGACAAACAGAAGACAGCGGACCTACTCTTCCATGCTTTCTGCAAGCAAATATAACTCAGGAACCTCGGATGCAACTCCACCTCAGGCCAAGGTGGAGGGTCCGAGGCCTGCTGACCCTGAATGACCTCAGGACTACCTAAGGCTCCCAAGCAGATGTCCTCTGCTTTAATCTGCCCCGCTTGGACCCTAGGAGGATGGAAGCCCCCAGCTCAGAGGTCTGCTTCTTATCATCTACCCAACGCCCACACTTGCCCTAGCGCGGCTTATTCTGGAGAACCAAGGCCCCACGGTCCTCAACAAGGGGCCTGGAAGCTGTTGTCTCTCAACAAGCTGCTCAGCCCAGCAGTTGGCAAATTGGCATCAGGCACCCCATGACTCCTGAAGGCTCTCGCCCCTGTTGCCAGGCTTGGTAGCCACTGTCCCAGATCTCCCCTCGTTGTTAAATCCACACCTGCCCTGAGACCCCAGGCTCCCGTCTGGCTGTGCCCCTTGGTATAACCCAGAGAACCCCTAAAATCAGTTGGTTCTCAACGGCACAAATCTTATCAGCCCAGAACACAGATTTTTCAGGGTGATTTTGTCAGGGTGTGGATGCCGCCACCAGGGTCTTGGGCAACAGCCGTCCCTGGCTCCACCCACCCTTCCTTCTCCCTGGGCCTCCAGCCCTACCCAATCAATTTCCAAGAATCACTTCTCCTCCCAATTCTTGCTCTTGGACACTCTTGCAGCCAAAAAGCTGCTGCTCCTAAATGAGTTGACATAAGTTAGCAAGTTCTGACTTACCCAAGAACTTGGGGGGAACTTCCCAGAGGAATAAAGATCAGCAGTGTGGTGGCCTGTTTGGAAAAGCTCTTGCCGCCACGTTAAGCAGCGCCGTAGGTGCTCACAGCTCTCTTCTCCCGCCCTGCAGCCCTGCTGTCCACACCTCTGCAGAGCTGCTGTGTCTCAGAGAAATTCCAGACCACCTTGTTGGCTTGGCCATACTTTTTCAAACTCTCCCAAAGGCAGTCAGATTTCTTCAGGCTAGAATACAGAAAAATGCTGCCCCAAGCCCCTGCCAACCTGGCTCTTTGGGATCCTGCCAGGTTGTGTGGTATTCTCTCTGTCCCCAAAGTTCTCCAAAAGAGACCTAAACAGATGTTCCTCAGCGGACTGTGACCCCCAGAAAGGACACCTTCATGGACCTGCCGCGGCTTATTCAAGCCAGAGTCGGTTCTCGCTGTGCCCTTCCACGTGGAGAGTCAGACCTCGGAGACTTCCGAGCTCCACCCTGTCCAGGGCTTCCAGTTCCTGCTTCTCCTGGTCGGCTTTGGTGCGTTTTAGCTGAGGCAGTTGGTCCCCAGGTGTTTGCTGGGTGCTTTGGTGAGGGCGGCTTGGCTGCCATCCTCACAGGACCCACGCAGCCCGAGGAGGGGTGGCCGGGCATCCCGGCCACTGACTGACCTGGGAGGTGCAGATATGCAGCCCAGAATGAAGGCCACATCCCGCCTAGGCTAGAGCTGCCTAGCGGGTCTTCATTAGCAGGACCCCATTCACAACCCTTCCTCCCGTGCTGACAGTGTGTGCCGTGTCGGCCAGGCGCTCCCGGGAGCCGCTGTCCCCAGCGGGGCAGCCGGACTCCGTTCCTCCCCAAACCTCTGCCTCCCGCTGTTGGCGTTCAGGCTGACGTTTCTATCCACCTATCGATCTCTCTAGCCGAGCAGCCTTTCTGCTGACATGCTGTGTGCCGCCTGGGGCCAGCAGGCCACGCTCCGCTGGGAGTGGGGACAGTGGCCTCTGTGCAGCCCTGGGGGAGGTGCCTGGAATCGGGATAGAGATCCGATGGGAAGCTGAAAGAGAATTACTTGAAAGGACCGCATGGAGTCCTTCAGGCCCTTCCACCATCTGGCTGTGGCCCCCATGGCTGCCCTTGGTGGACCCAGGGCACCATGTGGCCCTGAGACATTCATTGATTCCAGAGTGCTTTTACTCAGTTTCAAAACCTTGTAGACCATGAGCCCACCTGGGAAGAGCAACCTTTCCCCTTGTTCTTCGTCTGTGGTTAAGAGGCACAAAATACCTTGGGAAGGGGCTTTGGAACCGTCTAATTGCAAAGGCAAAGAGCAGCCAAGGGCAGGCTGGGGCAGGCAGCCCGAAAGGCAGCAGCTTCTTCACCCTGGACTTGGCCTTTGCCCGGTGGCCTCTAGCTCCAGACCTCGCCTGCCCTTTCCGCTCCAGGGGCCTCCCCTGGCCTTGCATGGTCTCGCTGAGATTTGACTGTGCCTCCTGGGACGGAGCCCTCTCTTGGGGGCACTGCCCGCAGCCTCTGTACTTGAACTTTCACCTGTTGGTAGCTGTCCCCTAAAACTGCTCAAAAACCCAATGGCTCTGCACCTGGACAGCAAGGGACGGGAAGCCAGGTGTTCACAAGAGGCCCTGTGTTCTACTACGTGTCCCACCGGCCCAACGCTAGCGCCCAGGCCCTGGAAGCCTGCTCCTCACCCCTCCTGCCCAGGCCAGGCCCCCCAGCCCTCACCCCACCTGCCCCATCACCTGCAGGGGAGGATCCGCAGGATGCGAGTGATGGCACCACTGGGATGGTGGCCCTCGGGCTCCTGCAGGGCAGAGTGGAGCCATCTGGAATGACAGAATGGGAAGCAGTTTCTGTGGTGGTCAGAGGGAAGGGGGTGCCGTACCCTGGCCGCTCACATGTGGTCTATCGTGGACAACCTTGGCATAGAGCGGCCCAGCCTCTCCGGACGAGGGCGGAGGGAGCTTGAGTGAGAGTAGCGGGGAATATGGGGGCGGCCGGCTGTGATCGCACGAGGCGGATGACCAGCCGAGGGAATGCGGTTTGGCCAAGGAGGCCAGACAAGTCTTCACGAGCAACTGCCAGGTCCCTGTGGCAGAGCCAGTCCTGGGCAGGGGAAGGGAGCAGCCAGGTGACCATTTTGATCTCCTGACAACTGTGCTCCCTGCCGTCCCTTCCTCCTCAGCAGTGCCCCAGGATTGCCATGGACCCCGCTCAGGGCAGTGGCTTAGATGTGAGGGTCCAAGTGTCCTCGGGGTGTTGGGGCTGCAGGCGCCAGCCTGTGTGATGGAACCCAATTGACCAGCACCCACAACCCACAGGAGGGAGAAGACAGCGGGGCTTCCTGTCCCCAGCACCAGGCCTAAACATGGCACTGAGATACCACAGTCACCTCCCCAGTCTGGAAGCAGTGGAGCTGCACCTCTGAAAGTGACCACGTCCTTTCCTCTGCCTCTGTGCTGAGCACTGCAGTCCCCGCATTGTCCCTGGTTGTCCCCCGCTGCCTCGGCAGCACCCACAGCACCCAGGAAGCACCCAGCTGGGACCCATTGGGCGCGGTCCCTCTGCAGAATGACCCAAAGGGCGAGAGGGCAGGGGGCTCTATGACCACTGTAAAGGGCACCTTAACCCTGGTGGTGTGGCTTCCTCCCCCTGCCTCCCCGCCCCCAGCAGGATGAGACTGGGGTGTGCCCGACGAGGCCACAGCTTTCTCCTGAGTTGTCGTGGCGGCAGGACCTGGGCGGAGGCGGGGCAGAAGGGCCATCTCCCTGGTCACAGAAGCAGACGTGCTTGGGTCTGCTTTCCAGCGTCCTTGTATTTCCCGATCTCGAACTCAGGCAATCTTTCCTCTTGTCAAGGGAGCCCTGGGTGGGTTGCTCCACGCTAAGATGGGTGTGAGTTGTCGTGAGCCTCAGATGCGGGGCTCCTGGCCCAGCAGCAGAAGTGTCCGGACGCAGAGCGACCCAGCACAGTGAGGGGAGCCCCCTATTCCTCCTATTCCTCCGGCTCCCACAGTCGCCACCTTCTCGCTCCCTGCCCCGCCCCCGCCGAGGGGAGTGAGGCGTCGGTCGCCTTTTCCTCCTCCGACTGGGGCCCCCCAGGAGCTTTGGCAGCTTCTTACAGAAGAGCTCCAGCTCACAGTGATGAGCCCCCCACGGGTCCTCAAATTACTCGGCCCTCGAAGCTGGCCCAGGTCTGGTCTCAGGGGCCTCTTCCTCCTCCTGCCTCGCTGGGTTTCCGCCTTTCTTCTGGGAATCTTCAAGTAGGAAATGGAAATGGAAATTGCAGGGGGCGACCTGAAGCGCTAGGTCGAAGGTGGGGTGGGCATGAGGGCAGCCGGTGCCCCTTGGCAGCGCCGTGCAGGCCTCGCCCGTCCTCCTGTGCATGCCGCCCTAAGTCTCCAGCTCTTCTTGCCAGTGTGTCTTCTCACTTTCCGACTCCCGCTGCCACAGCACCACAGGCTCCGGGCACGTCCCAGACCACCTGCGGCAGAGTCCGCTAGTCCGACCCCACGCCTTCACCCCAGGCCTCTCAGCTGGACGTGATCTTCCACAGAGGACGGCAGCGCCTTCTCCTCTCTCTCTGTGGTACAGGACAGCCACCCAACACTTGCTGTGTCTATTCCAGTTTCATCAGTGTGGCCAATTCCTACTGGCCCAGCCCTCATTCTGGGCCCTGGCGATTGTACACCAGGAAGCCAGTTCGGGCCCAGCCCGGCCTCCGCCATCTTTCTAGGCACAAGCCCTCTGGAGCCAAGAGGACGTGTCCCTCCGCGCACAGAATTGCAGTGGAAATGGACAGGGGCAAAGCCCTCACCGTGCCCCCGCGGCTCGCACACCCCGCCCGCCTGCACTGCAGGGCAGCGGCTGCCTGACCTCTCTTGGAGTTGGAAGGAGGAAGGGACACCCAGACATCCTGATTCTACAGTTCTTCCTCCTTCTCTCTCCAGCTTGCATCCAGCCTCTGCCAATATCCACAGGCACGGTGGGGAGAATGCCTGAGAAGCAGGCCCTCAGGAGCCCAGATAGGCCACCTCCATGATGACAGGCCTCCTCTCTGTCTGCTGTGGGCCCCGCTCTCCGCATGTGGTGCTAACTGAGGTGTTAGCTCAGAGGAAGGTGTCTACGGCAAAAGGCTTGCCTGCACCGGTGCCCATAGAAGATGACCACGCTAGACTGCTCCCCGATGCTCAGTCGGGCGGTGTGGAAGAGGAAGCCCTCTGGGTGTATTTAAATGCTTTTTTTCTAAACCACGAATCCCAGGCCTGGCTTCAGCCCAGAAAATTCCTGCTGGTTGGCTGCTTCTGTGTTTCTACAATTCTGCCTTGTGTAATTCTGCTCTCTAAGATGGCCCGTCTTCACCCAGCTGCAGGCCGGCCCCTCGGCCCCAGAGCCTCCTTACCACCCCGGTGCAGACATCCCCCCAGCTCCACAGCATAGTAGGGGGAGAAAGAGCGAGAAGAGGGGTCTCCAGCTGCCTGCCAGCAACGTGGAGGCCCTGATGTAGGGAAAAGCGAAGCCTAAGATGACTGCACTTTGGTTCAGGCTGTGTTTAGGGGAGTGGACAGTAAGTCCAAGTGAGCAGGATTCTGGGGCAAGCGCACCTCGTCGCTCTTGGTATAAATAACTGATCTAAGTGTTACTTTGGCCACTGTTGTGTATTTTGGTATAAATCTAGACTGCCAAAGAGCTAGGGGAAGCTGAGCCCCAAGGACCGCTGCAACAACAGGGGTGCTAGGGGCCTGCTGTGGTCATTGGAGTGTGCACGGCCCAGCCAAAGGGCTGAGCATGGTGCTCCACAATGTGGCTGCCATTCTGGCGTTTCTTCAGGCTCCGGTGAACCTCCCCAGAGCCAACTGGTGTCCAGACACCTGGTCCACATGCAGACACCACCACAACTCTTCCTAAAAGCGCAGGTGCCTGCCGCGTTGCTGCCCGGGGATTTTGATCAGTGAGTTGGGATGGCCCCACGCTGAGCATGTCCGTCCTAGGCGGGCCAAAAGCGGGGATTTCCACCCCAGAGCCCCGCGGTGGTCTCCAAATGGCAGAAAACAAACACACAAACAAAGGCACAGAGATCGCGTGAGGAAACAGTTGCCTATCATTGTTGCCAAACTTATAAAACAAAAAAGCAACAGAAAAACAAAAGCGGTAGATAATTAAGTACATAATTGTACACACCACTTGTTAATTAAGCTTTTACTCCTGAAACCTGACAGAATCTGCTTGCAAGGTGATGGCGTGAGGGAAGGAGGCATATGGCGCGCCATCTGCGAGGCACACGCTCCGTCGGGAGGCGCCCCCACCCCACGGAAAGAGCGAAGCGCTAAGTGTGGGTTTCCGGAGCTGAGTGATTTATCTTCACTCCGAGCAGAAAATGAGTCGATGGCATAGAGAAGAGGTTGGGAAGAGCCCAGCAGCGCCTCAGCCTCGGGGCCCCTCCTCCTCTGACGCCACGTCCGCACCGTGTGGGGCCCTCACTGTGAGCACTCTGGAGCCTTTGGTTGCCCACGTGCTCTCTGGGTGCCCATGAAGGCCAACACTTTCCTCAGCTGCTCAGTTACGAGTATACAGGGAGCCAAAAAGACCCAGGCCGGGAAGGTGTAAAAAGAAGGGAACTGAGGGGCACTGGCAGGGTCCCCACTTCTGAGCTGGACCCCCATTCCCCACGCTCCCAACGTGGGAGCAAGGGTCTCAGAGGCCTCTTCCTCTATGGCTGTAAAACGGAGATAAATTTCCTACCTTGGCAAGTGCCCCGGGCTGGGCACTGCCTGTTGAGGGTGTGGGCAAAGCCTTCTGAGCAGCACAAGGTCTTATGTCCGTGTGGGATTGCTGATAACGAAGTCCTTGAGCCCTGTGTGTGAACTCGGACCTCCCCACTTAGCTAACCCTGACTGGCAGCCAGAGCTGCGCGCCAGGCAAGCACAGGGCGATGCGTTCAGTCTCTGCTCCTTCTGGGCTCCAGGGCTGATATTTGGAAGACAGAGACAGAGGCGGGGCAGGGGGCTCCAGTCCTCCTGCCTAGAGGGCCTTCCCAGCTCTGCTGAGGTCTGCAGGTCTGACACAGGCAGCTTGCAGCCGTGGGCTGGGCCATGGGGTGGGGACTGGGGAGGGTGCCCGTGGGCAAGCCAACCTCCTGTAGAGGGCGTGTTGGGAAAGCTTCAGACCTGGGCGGTCCTCCCGACTTCCCCTCCTGGGCCAGCCTGGCCACATCTGCTCAGAACGCATCCCACCCCCAGGGGCCCCAGATCCTGCCCATCCTTTGGTCTCTTCTCAGCCTTGCAGAGCACAGAGCATGGTGATTGGTGTGTGGGAAGCAGCCCGCTCCTCCCTGCTCCTCCCCCAAGGGCTCAGGACTGGATCTCTGGCCTTTGCATCCTGGACATGAATGGGGGAAGCCTCCCCTACTGGGCACATTCTCTCCCCATCTGTCATTGCGTCTCCTGAAGTGTCTCACGGGACCCTGGACTGTGTCGTGCAGATGCTGCCACCTTGCTCCCGGGCTTCTTGCCTGCCACCCCTTCCTCCTCGTCCCGTGGCCTGTTAGGAAATGGGGGTGCGCTGTGCCCATCTTGCCTTCCTCCAGTGGCTATTTTCCTGTCCCAAGAGTCCAGCACTGTTCAGACCCCACGTCCACCCCCTGGAAGGCCAGAGCTGTGTCCTGGTCACTAGAGCCCTGGACGATCTCCAGGTATCTTTGAGGACCTTCCCCAAGGATGGGTCCCCTAAAGATGAGCACCTCCTTTTTCCCTGGAGGGAGGGTAGGTGGGGCCAGGAGGGCACTGGAGCCCAAGTCCAGGTGGAAGTGTGTCACATTTTGGTGGCACCCCTCAGATAGGCCCAGCTCTTCCTTTAAAGGGTGGATAACTACTCACCCTAGAAAAGGGAGAAGGCGTGCTTTCTACACTCAACACTTGACGTCTCCGTGGACTGGTTACTCTCCCCCTCCTATCAGCAAAGGAAATGGCGGGTAGATGCTCCAGCATCATCACACAAACACATGTTGAAGCTGGGAAGAATCAAGGGAACATTTCCCTTCATTTTACAGATTTGGGGCTTCTTGCTGGAGGTCATGAAGGCAGTAAGGGGCCTCCCCAGCTTGGAGCGAACCCAGGGCCCCGGCACAGACTACCAATGAGGGGCACCCAGGGCAATGAATCCCAACCAGGCAGAACAGGTGGATTCCCCAAGCTGGTGGCAGAGCCAGCATCTGCCACTGTCAATAGGCAGGGTGCCAGGGACAGGCAAGAGGCCACTGCAGCCCTAAGAACAAAGCCCTTAGAATCGCAAGGGCATAGTTTCCAGGGCCAGTGGGAGGCCTTGGGGGAAAAGAGGGTGCAATCAGGGCCTGGGGGCACAGGGGCGGGGGGCTGGGGGTGGGGGTGGAGGCAGAGGCACAGCCTGGGAGGCTCTGCTGCAGCTCGGATCCCAGACCCACGGCCACTGCCCAGACAATAAATGCCCAGGAGGGGAGGGCCGGCCTGCAGCAGCCCTGGCAGAGGGGGCGGCGCCACAGCACCCATCTATCTACCTCGGGTCTGCCTGGCCGAGTGCTCACAGACGGTGTACTGAAGTACCCAGGGCATGCGCAGCAGGCCCACGGGCGCCGAAAAGCTGCAGAGCAGAGAGGGCACTCCATTCCTGCTGCTTGGGGCCTCTTGGCTGGGAGTGGGGCTGCTGGAGCGAGGAGTCCCATGTTACAGGCTTTCAAGTGAAGGTAGCGGTGGGGATCCCTGGGGGCAGCACGCTGGAAAGGTGTGGCGGGGTCCTCGCTCCCCTGTCTCACCCATCCTCCACAGAGGGCAGACGGAGGCCTGGGGTTCCTCCTGGAAGATCCCTTGGCAAGCAGGCATGAGAGAGAGTTTGTATTCACACCTGCACCTGTCCCCCCACCTGGCCAAGTGGGGCTCACCTTGCACACAGCCCTGGAGCACTAGGGAGCCAGAAACCTCCCCCGAGGGCCAGCGCGGGTGCCGGCAGGAGAGAGGAAAGCCGTTCTGTCCTTGGAGGACTGGCCAGCTGCTTTGAGGCATCTGCCAGACCTCTGCATGGCCCCCCACGCTGCTGCTCCTGCAGGCCGTGACTAGTAAACAGGAGCACCGGCCCTGGCAGGACCACATGGCCGTCACACAGCTCCCCCTGCACAGGGGAGGCGGGTGGGAGGCGGGGCTTGTCCCCAGGGCCAGTCAGCCCTGTCCTGCACCCGTGTGCCCACCCTGGGGAGCTTCTGAGGCCAGCGCTCGGAGCCCTTAGCGCCTGCTTTCCAGTGCCACTGTGCCCCCCCCTCCGTCCTCAGTCACTCCCACTGCGCTCCCCACCTGCTGCCCCTCTGCCGCTGTCCCTCTGTGGCAGCAGGCAGTCCAGGCCCTGCACTCCAGGCTACAGCCCAACTCCGTCGTCCCTGATGGTCGAGGGCTCTCAGGTCTGCAGGAGGGTGTGGTGAGGCCTGGCAGGCAGAGGAGAGCTGGACTGGAGCCATGGAGGTAGAGCTGGGCACTGGCTAGGAGGGGAACTGCTGGGGAAAGTGGAGCCGAAGCCCCGCCCCACCTATCTGCTGGACGCCCCGTGGGGCAGGCGCTGTGGGCTCCAGGTAACCTCTGAAGGGCTTGCTCAGGAATGGCGTCACTTGGTCTCCCTGGGCACTGTACCCAAATGGGCTGTTCTCCAGCGTCAATCCTTGTATCTTGTCTTTGTTCGAAGGAACACAGTCAGAAAGAGCGTTCACATCTCCCTTTGTGCATGAAGGGAAAATGAGACGATTCTTTTCAGTGAGCCCCTCCGAGGAACACACACAGGGTGTGTGGCCGCCCGCGTGCCCGCTGGCTCCGACTCTTCAGCCGTCTTCTGAGCACAATCCCAGAAAGGGACTCAGGGGGTTGCACACCCTCCCAGCACGAATCCCACGTGAGCCTCTGCGCCTCGCAAGGAGAAACAAGGTTTCCTTAAATCAGCGGACCTGAGCTTTCAGACCGTCTTGTGAATGAATTCAAAGACTGCAAGTTCTGATTTCCGCCCAGATGTGCGGTGACCGAGGGAGGCCCCTGCGTCTATGTGAGTGGAAAGATGCGGTCAGTCAGAGTCACCACCAAGGCCAGCCTGCGGAGGCGGGCACCCACACGGGCCACAGCCGGCATGACGGGCCATTGGCTGTCATCCCCTGAGACCAGCTGCTGAGCCCAGAATGCAATGATCTGTTCACACTGAGAGATGTGACTGTCGTGGAACCAGACGATGCTGGTGTTGGACTCTTCTGTGCGTTCTTCCTGCAGATTCCTTGGCACCGCAGGCTCAGGGCAGGGGTCAGGCTGGAGGGGCAGGTGCTCGGGCCGCACCTGTGTGGCTGGCGATGTAGAAAACGTCCCCTCAAACAACGGCTGTGGGAGCCTCAGCTGTTTGACAGCGGGAGCCTGTGGGCCCAGGGGCCTGACCCTTCTTCTGGGTTTGTAGCACCTGAGGTTCTCATCCTCCCCACCCCATAGTAAGCAGGAAAGCTAAAGTAGCACAACCTCCACTGCGCTGACAAGGGCGCATAGTGCAGTCCCCACTCGGGGCACGGCGGTGGGGGACGCCTCCCTTTGGGTGGCAGCAGTGGCCATGGCTGTGGCTGTACCACTTTCCAAAGGCAGCTGTTCGGACAGCAGCATCCAGGAGCTTCCCGCTGTGCAGCCCTGTCTGCTGTGCCGCCGTAGGAACTGGGGACTCTGAGGGACTGCCAGCCGCATGTCCAAAAGCAGCAGAACTTCAAGCTGTCCCTGTTACCTGGTGTTTTTTAATCAATTTGGTTTCAGCTCACATCCACCAGAGTCATTCTCTGTGAGTTCCAAATAAAAGCTTTGCTCAGGAGTCGACCCTTGGCACTGTCACCTGTCAGCCATCCAGGCCCACAGATGGTGAGTGGCGTGCCACGGACATGTTCCCAGCTCACCGTGCCCCCCCCACCTGTCTTGCTCTCTGTCCAGGGAGTCTGGATAGAAGTTGGGGAATGCCACATAGGTGAGGAGAGATCTGTCCCTGCCGGCATGGTGGCCAGGGCAGGCATCTGGGAGATGGTAGGCCAGGGGTGAGTGGGTGTTATGTGGCTTTGAGAGTACGGGGACAGTTTTATGGGGAAGAGACAATTATACCGACCTGGACCCTTAAGGCAGTAGAGCTAGAATGTCGACTGAGTCAGGGACATGGCCTTGGTGCCCATGTGCCCTTACCCGGCCCCAGCACCAAGCTGACAGCAAAAGGGAACAGAAAAAAGAAGCACTTGACAACAATTAATTGCTAACTTGTGAAGAAAAATTGTTTTGCATATTAAAATTATAGATACAATGCTATTAGGAGCATGATTCAGAGTTTATGAAATCATTATTTATATTGATTTATTCCCAGAGCCATCAAGACTCCTTGAAAATAATTAAAGTTGACATTTCCATTGCTGAAGCTAAATGTTGCTATCATTTGATGAAAATTATATGCTTGGGGTGGGCTGTGCTGCAGAAAGCATTAAGAACCGACATGTGCCCTACCCCTGTGATTAGTGAGCCTGCCCCAGTGGGCAGCTGTCCGGGGCCTCTGGCACCAGCCCCCTGGGCCCTCTCAGAGCCTACAGGAACAGCATGGTCCAGCACCCTAGTGCCTACAGAAGGGCTGGGACTCAGCCGAGGCCACGGGCCAGGGAGGGACACTGTGTAGACAGGAAGGTGGCCCAGGTCCCACGGTTGCCTAGCGCCCTCACCAAGGCCAAACAGGTAGAGAAAAATGGAGGGAAAGAAAACAAGAAGGAGGTGAGGGGAATGAGGAGGAGAGGAACGGGGTGGGGAAGGTCTGGGAAGTTCTCTCTCGGTGATGGCAAAGCTGCTACCCCAAACTGGAGCAAAGCACGCTAGTCCCTTTTCACGAGGCAGCCCACGGCCTGTCAGGACTTCATTTGTCAATGGCTTTGTAAGAATCGTTTGTTTCCCCTTAGGGAGGCACGCTCTGTCTCCTCTGTCACCTCGGCCCCATTTCTCCACCAAGCACCCAGGATCGCTGGCTGCTCACAGTCACCCCTCCGTGACCACGGAGTCGGGAGCTGCTCCTAGATGCTGCTTTGCAAACAGCACACTACCCTTGGTGGGTAGTGAAATCAATTTCATGGGCTGCGACCAGCATGACTATCTATCTATCTGTCTATCTATAATTTATATATATATATTTATAATATACTATTGCATATAGTATATATCTCTCAGGCAGAATGCAAGTATACAACAAGCAGGTACAGTTTCTATGAACCTTTGTTAAGGTATGTGCATGGATAGGTGAGCCCTGTGTGATATTCATCTTTAAAAATGACTTGAAAGCTGCTAGTTGCTGCCCATAGTTGTCCGAATCTTCCCCACAGCAGGTTCTGAAGTGGTGGTGACGGGAGCAGGAATGTTTAACCCTGTCATCACTGTCAACTTCTGATTCCAGGTGTGTTCACAAAGGATAGGGACTGAGTGAGGTACGGAGATGGGACCAGGGTGAACCGCACACGTCAATGTACACAGACCAGCAGAGACTGAGAATTTGTGTCTTCTGTGGTCTCTGGTTCAGGGACTTGGTTTTGTGCTCATTAAGCCCGTGTTTTAGTCAGCCTTCCTGTTGCTGGGACAAAATGCCTGACACCCATAACTTTAAGGAAAGATTTATTTGCATCATGGCTTCAGGGGGTTCAGTCCATGGTTAGCTGGCTCCAACATGACAAAAGAGCCTAGTAGATGAAAGTTGCTCAGTGCATGGCAGCCAGGAAGCAGAGATAAAGCAAGAGCCAGAGGGAGAGAGCCAAGGGGGGGGGGGACACATGCCCAATGACCCCCACCAAGCCGGGTCCCTCCTCCTAACAGCACAGTCAGCTATGAACTCTTAATGGATTCCTCCACTGATGAGTATAGCACTCCATGATCTAATCACCTTCTGAAAGCCCTACCTTTGAACACATGAGACTTCTGGGGGACATTTAGATCCAGATCATCAATAGTCCGCAAACAAGCAGTGCACTCAAGTCCTTTCTCTCCTTGGAAACTTTACCCCATTGCTGTCAGGGACTCTTGCCATGTCCAGTGCAGCACTTGAGAAACTCCCACAGGAAGGACTGTGAAGAAATGAAGGCAGGAGTCAAAATGCAGAAAGCTGAGGTCAGGTGGAACCCTCTCTCTTGGCTGGAGAAATGAAGCCGCCCAACAACTGCAGCCTGTTTATTTGTACACTAGGCAGGTTGATGTCCCGTGAAACCCCTCTGCCTAACAACTTGTTCACCTAGCTTGCCTTGGGTGCCTCATGTTCTCGGGGCTGAAAAAACTTGCTCACCTGGCTCACCTCAGGTGCTCCCTCTTCTAAGGGTTGGCCTTGCTCTAGGACGCACATGTGATCAATCTTCTGCTTCAGCTGCCCCCTACAGACCCTGGTGGGGGCCCTTCAGAGCAGGGAGGGAGAGTTCACTGTGCAACAGTGCATGCAATCCTTCCCTGCTGGAAGGCCCAAGTCCCAGGACTGTGTCAGAGGCAAGGAGGTTTAAGACCTTGGAACCACACCCTCGGCTCAAGCTGCTGCTCTGGAGGGGAAGTGGCCAGGGCATAGTGTAGTGTAGTGTACGGAGGGTGATGAGGGCTTAAGAAGGTACTGGCAGATGTGGATGCTTAGCGGAGGGAAGGAAGGGGGCAAGGACATTCCTGGCAAAGGACCATACCCGACACAAAGGCCCAGATGGAGTAAGAACACACTCCCGGAGCCCAGCACACTGGACTGCAGTCTCAGCGCCCAGGACATGGAGCAGAGGTGATGCTCCTGGCAGCAGCTTCCCACAGCTGGCAGAAGTGTGGCTGGGTCGTGGTGGGAACCAGTGTCTGTGAAGTGGTCAGGCCTGCTGATCGATCGATCAATCCAGTCCCTGCACTGGAGAAGGGGTTTTGCATGATAAAGGCACTCTTCTCTCAAGACTCCATGGTGTTAGGGGAACCTACAAACGGGAGCTGTGCAGTCTCTCAGAATACTTTAGTCTCTCCCCAGGTTTCCTCCTCCTCTAGCAAACTGGTGCACTGAACATAGGGTACAGTGCCGGGATCAGCAGTCATGTGACCTGGATCTGTCCATCAGTGTGTGTCTCAGGACACTGACTAGGAATGCTGGGACTAAAACCCTCTTCCCTGCAGAACAAAACCTGGAACCACAGAGACCCCAGAACTCTAGGAACCATCTTTGCAGTTGGAGAGCAACCCCGAATGATAACAGCATGGGGAACCGTGGAAAGAAATCCTCATGCAAAGTCCTCCACAGTGCAGGGAGGCTTGGAAGGCTTACCTTTGTTACTGCAGGCCCAAGCTTCACGGCTTGCCGTATTTTGAGGCCATAGGAGGAAATCACTTTGTACCTCCTACCTGCTCCCTTTGCCAATCAGCCTGGGGTTCTTTTGCTCCTGCTGTCACCAGATGACAGGAGGGAAGCAGCTGTCACTGTCCAGCTCATGCTGGACACCGTGGGTCGACCCTGCCGGCTGCTGGCCTCGGGAGCTCCTCGCTGCTAACAGCTCTGGGTGTTTATTGCCCTTTCTTTTGGGACAGCCGCTCTGTCCACACGGCTCAGGGTAAAAATCCCAAGTAGGTTTACAGGACTTTTGGAGCCGACACCACGAGAAGTGACTCTGGAGCAGGATTACGGGCACCAGAGCGAGTCCTCCTCACAGCACTGCGCGCGGCACAGGGGCGCACGCAGGAGGGAGCCCCCAGACTCACCGAGCAGGGCTGGGAGCGCTGCCCGAACCGCAGCTGCGGGCCGGGGTCAGCGAGGGCGGCCTGGGAGCTGCGGAGAGTGCTGGGTGTGTCGGGAGGGGGCCGGTCTCTCCCTCCCCACCTTAGCCTCACCCGGCGCCCCCAAGCGTGGGTGGGGGAAGGGTGCCACGCTGCCTATCTGGCTGTACTCATGTCGGAGTGGAGGCTGTCCGATTGGTAGCCAGGGAGGACACTGAAGTGAGGTGTCCCAGTCCATTGGAGGGGCGAGGGGGAGCAGAGGGAAGCAGTGGGGCGGGGCATGACAGCTGCTAGCCAAGCTGTGTCCCCCTCTAGCTGGTGTGGGACAATGAGTCAGGCACTTCTCGATGGCCTTGTTGCCTAGGATGGGGAGAGCTGGCCACACAGGGCTGCTTCCTTGGCTAAGTCCAATCACCACACATGTGTCATGCCAAGCAAGCTGGCCCAGGAAGGACGTCCAAGGGGTTGGGTCTCTAGGGGACGGTCAGATAGTACTGAGAGGGGCACGGTCCCGGTAGCAAGCTGGAATGAGAGAAAAGATGAGGAAGCAGCCAAAGGCACCCTAACCTTTCTGAGGCAACTGCACTGTAGGTCAGGAGACCTGGGTTCCAATCCTGGCTCTGCCATTAACTCACTGTGGCCCTGGGCAACTCCTTCCCTTCGATTGGTCAGGAAAAAACTCCGGGGTTAGATGGCAGGCATCTTGGCCAGCTGATGTCTTGGGTGATGTTCCTAAAAGTGATGTGGAAGAGGCTTCCAGACGTGTCTGGGTGTCACCAGTGTAAGAGGCACTGCACAGGACCTGGGCTTGGCGCTGTGGTGAGGGGAAGGAGAGCAGATGCGGACGCCCATACTGAGGGAACAGAAAGGCAGAGCAGAGGGAGCCCCAGCAGCTGTGGCTTTGACTCTCTTACTCAGAAGGTGGCTTCCTGACTTGCAGACACAGTGAGGCTTTGGAGCCAACAGCCGGGGGACGCCTCTCTCCTCCGCAGTTTCTCCCTTTGCCAGGGAGGCAAAGGATCTCTTGGAGTTCTGCAGGGAGTTTTCAGGAATCGCTCCTCAAAGCTCAACCAGGAGTGTTTGTTTCCTTCGCCCTCTGACGAGTCCGGGAGCCAATATCCCGCAAGAACTCCTTTTCTGCTTAAACTGGCTGCGCAGGCCTGGGCTCCGCCGGCCAGAACCCTGAGTGCTGCATGGAGTCAGGACGCAGGTGGACAGCCCACCTGGCCGCGCTCCTGTCTCTACAGGGAGGGGTGGCACATGCGCCCTGCGGGGGTTCACGAGCTTCCCAGGGGACAACTGAGCATCACGATGGCGCTGAGGAAGTCTCTCGGCCCAGGGGCTGTGGCATCAAGATGGACCTCGACCAGGGGAGGAGGGATCAAGACAGGCACTGCCGGGCACGGTGGAAGGATTCTTAGCTGCAGGTGAACAATCCCACGACTTTCTTTTAGGCCAAAAAACGGGGAACTGAAAAGGAAGCCCCAAGTGAACAGCTTAGCAGAACCGCCAAGAACAGCTCCTAGCCCCACACCCGGGAAGCAGGCTGCCAAGGGAGCGCCTGCCTCAGCTGCCCCAGAAGTTGTAGGACCAGGACTGACTCTAGAAAAAAGGGCAGCTCACTCCTGTCCTCCCTCCCCACATAACTCAGTTCCAAACCTGTTTCTTGTGCTGGAATTGGCTGAAACTCGATAGGTCAGGGGCCCAAGGGAGTGTGGGAAATGTAGTCATGGCTTCCCAGCCTCCCCCGGCAGGAAAGGAAGCAGACTAGAGAAGAGGGGAGGAGTCCATGAGCAGCCCGCTGTACCCATCACACACCCCTCCACAGTCTCCTGAGAAAGCAGGTGTTAGAATCTCACAGCGGTGGGACAGGAAATAAGGCGTGACTGGGGGCTCCAGCGACTAGCTGGGACTGGGTGGCCAAAGAGCATGGCAGACACCACCACACTCCCAAAGCCAAGATCAGGTGATAGAGAGGGCCTGAACGGCTGTCTCCCCACACCTCCCCCTTCGGAAGCTCTTGTACCCCAGGCTGCAGCGGCAGCAGGGGCATCCTTTCTGATAAGTCACAAGGCAAACCCCCTGTGGGAGATTTAAGCTCTTTTATTAAGGAGTTAATAAAAACTCCTTCCTCTTCACCTGTTCCCCTCCAGTTCCCCTAGACAAAAGCCAACCTTACCCTCATCCACCTTGGCAGAACCAGACGTTCAACTCTGACGAACGACACCCCTCCTGCTTGGGCTGTTCTAACCCATGGACACCCCCTGCTCGGCTGTTCTGACCCACGAGCAACCCGTCCTGCTCGGGCTCTTTTGGCCCGTGGACACCCCTTCGCGAAAAATGTTCTGGCCCAAAGACACCCTCCCCAAAAGCTTAAAAACCCCATGCTTTGCTCAGCTCGCTGCTGTCCTAGTCTGCTGGGCAGCCAGCCGTGCCGCTCCCCCCGATAAAGACTTCTCTCATGTCAGAAGGTCTGGTCTGGTTCTGCGTGGGTCTCGGCCCTATCGTATCCCTTTCCATCCACCCCTACTCTGCTACAGGTGCTAGCGTACTGCTAGTGCGTCAAGGATGTTGGCTAAGTGTTTGTGGATTTAGCCAAACTGTTTGTTAATCCGCCTGGCCCCTTTCAGCACAGCACAGGGGTTTGCCTGGCGCAGGGGCCCAGCCTGCGTTCCATCCAGAAACGCTGTGGAGAGCCAAGAGAGCCTGCTTCTGTGAGCTTCACGTTAGCTGTCACGGTGACCTTAAAGACTGGAGGTGGTTCTGGTGTCAGGGGAGGAGAAGGAGAAGAAATAATAACACAAAAGCAGCTGCCGCTGGCAGTACAGCCACACACTCCAGCTGGAGTCCGACTGCCTGCCCCGATTCTGCTGCCTCCACCAGCTCAGCCCTGGGCCCTCAGTTTCCTCATTCACATGGGGGGCGGTTCACCGCCAGGAACGGCTCCGAAGCAGGGCCTGGCACGGGCAGGACGGGAGCCCTGAGCGCACCGTGCCTCTGGACGAGGAGGCAGGTTTGTTAGTGTCTCTGAGGCGCAAGAAGTCACGCACCTGAGGCCACACAAGTAGTGAGGCCATAAATGGGGCTTGAGCCTGGGTTTGTCTGACTCTGTGTACTCCGAAGAGCAAGCAAAAGCGGCGGAGCTCAAGCCCAGCCACTCTTGCACTTGGCCACCAGCTGGGGAGGCACCCGTAACTGGCTCAGCACTGCGGCCTCAAGGCCGAGGGGAGGGTTCAGGGCTCTGGGCGGCCACAGGCAAAGTTTGTCCCCCAGGATGGCAGTGACAAGGCAGCTCCGGCACCCTCCTCCTCCTGGGGCAACCAAAGGGGTTCTGGGAGGTGACAACACTGGGCTGAGCTCTTGTTTACATTTCCTTTCTCGGGGTTATAACACAAACAATAAACTGCACTCATTTTAAGCAAATGAGTATTTATCCTTTTTTTTTGAGACAGGGTCTCGCTATGCGGTTCAGGCTGGCCTTGAGCTCACTTCGTAGCCCAGGCTGGTCTCAAACTCACAACGATCCTCCTGCCTCAGCCTCCCGGGTGCTGGGATTACAGGCGTGTGCCACCACGCCTGGTCTGAGTGTTTCTCAATGAGTGTTGATAAGTGGGAGTGATCCCATCCTATCAAGACAGAACATTTCCCCTTCAGACAGTTCCCCTGCCAAAACTTCCTCCAGCCCCTTCCCAGCTAGTGGTGCCCCACCCCACCCCAGTCAAGACCATGGGCTGAGCTCCAAAGAACAGCAGGGAGAGGAGCGGGAAGTACAGAAGTGACCACTGGAGAAGTGCAAATTAAAACAACACTGAGATTTCTTCTCACTCCAGAAAGAACGATGGCCATCAGGCAGTCAAACAGCAAATGCTGGTGAGGCTGCGGGTGGCAGGTCGGGGAAAGCAACCCTTCCTCACTGTTGGTAGGAATGGAAACTGGTACAACTGCTATGGAAATCAGCATGGAGAGTCCTATAAACACAACTAGAAATGAAATTCAAATGAGTTATTCCTCCTCTAGGTACCTTCCCAAAAGAGTTACAGACATCACACCACTGCAGTGTATGCACACCCAGGTTTATAGCAGCGCAACTCATTACGGCGAAATCTTGGAAGCAGCCTAGATGTCCATCCACAGATAAGTGGATAAAGAAAATGTGATTATTTACACACAGTGGAGTACTACTCTGCCATAAAGAAAGATAGCTTGAGGCATTTGTAGGAAAATGAAACTCTGACACAATGTGAAGTGAAGTAAAGCAGGCATACAGCCTTAAATATCACACAATTTTCTTACCTGAGAAACCAAATAAATAAATAAATGTATGTACGCATGTATGTATGTAGTAAATAGGAAGATAGATCTTTTGCAAGTGGGAAGGGGACCAGGAGGCAGAGGCAGGAGGAAAGGGATGGAAAAAAGAATTAAAATGTGGCATGTACACATACCAGCTCTCCACCAGGAATGTAAGCATTAGGTAGTATAAGCAAAAATAGGTTTGTGCTAATATTGGACAATTAAATGCCTATATCTCAGTAACTAATTTAAAGATAACAACATGCAACATATTAACCACTGTTACTCTCCTATTATCTTTTTTGTTTTTTGGTATCGGGAATCAAACTCAGGACCTTGCGCTTGCCAGGCTGGCGCTATGCCACTGAGCTCTATCCCCGGCCCTTCTCCTAATATCTTGTTTTGAAATTTTGTTTTATCTTTTTCTCTTTAAAATGAAAAAAATAATAATAATTTTAAAACTTGGAAAATGTCAATAAAATGCATATTTAAAAAACATAAGGAACAGGGAAGCAAGGGAGGTGATGTCCCTGGAGGGCAGGAGGCTGGGAGGCCCCGTCCTGTGGAAGCGGATGGAACAGCGCGGACAGCAGAGCTGTGCAGAGAGCTGCGCACGGAGCACCCTTCGCACCCGGAAGACTGAGGATCCCAGGCCCGGAGGACCGCGAAGCCCAAGGGAGCCCTTCCCATGGGCCAGGCCGTGTAAGCAGAGTGAGCCCGAGGCGGCGCTGAGGGACCCCAGGGAGCTGCGGTGACCGGTGATGGGCCAGCTAGCTACCCGCCCCTGGGCCCTGTGGATGTGAGTGAGCCCCACGGGGCTGCGGCTGATTTTCTTTTTTTTCTTTTTCTTTTCTTTCTTTTTTTTTTTTTTTGGTACCAGGAATCAAACTCGGGACCTTGTGCTTGCCAGGCAGGCACTTGTGCCCCTGAGCTGTATCCCCAGCCCCTGATTTTATTTTTCAAATAAAACCAAAGACCTAGACTCATGTGTGTCATCTCCTGATGTTAAAAGAGGAGCAATGTATTTAAATGACCATGCAAGCAGGCGCTGAGGGTCCCCAAGCACCGTGGCCCCGACGCCCGGACGCTGCTTCTCCTGTGGGTCCCCTTGTGTGTATCAGCAGGGCTCCGGCACTGCACAATAACTGCTGAGCACACCCACTCAGGGCCTGGGAGGTGCTGCAGTGCGACAGTGAGATGATGAAGGTGCAGACAGGGACATGGAGGCCGAAGAGGGAGCAGAGGCGGATTTGAGTCCGGGGAAGAGGCAGGAATAGGCCCCGCGCCCCTCCCCCACACATCACCTTCTGTGTCGCCCCCTCCCTGGCCGGGGTCCGCTCCTGCGGCGGGTGACTGTCCAGAGTCATGCGGTGACATGCGGTGGGGGATGCAATTCGTGAAGGTAAGGACGGTGCCTGCCTCCCTGCTCGGGGTCCCCACGACACACCGCACCTGGCACACGCTGGGCTTCTCGGGGTGCCTATGTGCCGGCAGCAGCCAGGGGCCCAGTCCATGCGCCGGTCAAACCTGTGTGCCCTGGGCGCCACCCTACCCCAGGAGCTCTGCGGGCACTGGGCCAAAATAACGGAGGCAACAGGTCCCGGCCAGCGCCTCCTAAGACGGCGAGGAACATGCCATGTCATCAGGAGGTCTCTCCAGGTAAGTGACAGAGCTGGGCGGGGGCAGGCAGAGGTGACCAAAAAAGGTGATCTGTGAAACAGACAAAAAAGAGACAGGGTCAGAGCTGGGGGCTGTAGCAGGCTGCGCAGGGCGGCACTAGAGGGGTAGAGATGTGAGGGAGGGCCGCCCTCGGCAGGCGGCCTTGGGGACCAAGCCCTCGGGACATCTGGGGAACAGCGTCCCAGCCAGGGCAGAGCAGCTGGTGTGGCTGAGGAGCCAGGAGGAGGCCGGCCGGGGAGGGGCGCGGGGAGGAGCTAAGCACAGCCGGGTCTGGCTGGGGAGGAGGCTGCCATCGCGCGAGGTGCGGGAGCAGAGGCAGAATGAGGACGTGAGAGCAACGCGGAGATGACAACGGCCATCAAGAGCGAGGCTCGCGGCGGAGCCTGGGGTGCGGCGTGGGCGAGCGAGGTGTGGGGGGCTGCCGGCCCTCTGGGGGCGGACCAGGAACCTTGGCTCCACCCCTGATCCCCGCACAAGGCCACACCCCTCCCCGGGCACCTGGGAGAGTCTGGGGCGGCCTGGAGGGGCGGTCACAGACCTGCCTGGAGGTTTGCAGCCAGTGACCGCCGACCCCCAACTGCACAAGAGGGAAGATCCCTGAGGTCCCCATCAGCCGGGGGCGGAAGACCCCTCTTCTTAGAAGCCCTGAGCTTCGAACCTGCAACCCTACTCATCGCAAGGACACCGCAGCAACAGCTCGCTGCAGGCTGAGCACCCGCCAGGAGCGCAGCCGCAGTGCTCTGCCTGGGCCAAGAGCCCCTGCTCCCAGGAACCCGCCCCACCGACCGGACGGGGGTTTGATTGACAGGCTGATGACAATTCTGGCTGCCCTGGCAGGACAGTTAATTGTACCAGAGGTGGGGAGGACGAGTGCGCCCTAAAGCCAGAGCCAGGCATGTGCTAGTCACCCTCCCCCGTTTGTCGCAGAGGGACAGGGCCTGAACAGCTTGGTCACCAGGCGCCCACGTAAGGGGAGGAGGGCAGGCCACCTCCTCCCCTTGCACATCTGCAGGCCAGTTCCTCCTATGCCCCAGCCCTGGCCGGACCCAGCTGGGACTTAGCCCCACTGCTCAGGGTCCCCTGTCAGCACTCTCTGGGCTTGGCAACACTTCTGGAGGAGAGGGCCGCTCTCACACAAGGGTTAAATGCCTGGAGGGCATCTGCCTGATCGTGGGGGGCATCGGAGGGCTCAAGGCCTCATCCTGCCCCAAGGAGCTACCCTCCAGACACGGACACCACAAACTCCCCAGCTGGAGGACAGCAGGTGACGGTGGAGCAGCCCCCACACCCTTCCAGGCTCCTGCGGGCTCTGTGATGTGCCCTTGCCTGTCATCCCTCCCTGGGGTCCCCACACACAGGGCTGCAGAGGGAGGAGAGGGAGGTCCCAGGATCTCCCAGCCCCTTCCCCACCCGGACCCCTCGCAGCTCTGGGGCTTGGTCAGAGCAGAGGAAGCAAGTGTCATCTGACACCTGTGCTTCAGCTGCCTGGGGAGCCCTCAGAACATGGGGGACGCGGGCTGTGCGGCAGCCTCAGAGGCCATCAGCCCTGGGTCTGGTCTGTCCACTGGGATGACATCCTCCTTCTCATGGCCTTCTAGCAGGAAGTGGGCAGCCTGTCTGCACCTGCATGCCGGGCCCTGAGCTCTTTCTGCCAGGGTGTAGCCTGCTCAGAGGGGACAGGAGTCACTCTGAGAGGCCCGGGGTGGCCTGGAGCAGACCTGTCTCCCTGTGACTGCCTCCCCCCGCCCCTCCATGCGCCTTAGAGGGCCCTAAGCCCCAGAGAACCCTGTCCCCACAGCACGAGGCGTGCTCCCTCCGGCCTGGCCTGACACAGGCTGCACTGGGCACTGGAGGGGTGAGGGTCAAAAGCCTCCCTCCCTCCCTCCCGGGTCTCCAGCAGGCCTGTTTCCTGCCACTGCCGCGGCCTCCCTGGATTGGAGCGGCAGCCTTCGTGTAAGGAAGCTGTGGTCCAGTGGGACACCCTCCCACAGGCCTCCCCTAGGGACTTCATTCCTGTTTCCAACACTCTCCTCCCTGCCCCCATCTGTCCAATGGATGCTGGGCTTAGTGACCTCCAGAGTCCCTCCCAACTCCCAGGGTCGTCTCCCTGCCCCTGCTCCTGATGGAATCCGGGCTCTGAGCCTGTCCACACCTTTGTACCACAGGGGGCTCCCTGCCCTGCAGCTCTGGAGCTGGCTGTGAGGGTCAGAGGTTACCAGGGACAGGTGTTGCAGCCTCACAGCTCCCTGCAGACATGCAGCTGGAAGACAACACAGTCCTGGACTCTCAAAGTGACAGCCAGTGTCAGTTCACATTGGAACACCACTTGCCCACCCCCGTGCTGCGCGTGCCGTGTCACCCTTGCACCTGACATCAGAGTCCTCAGCGCAGCTGGAGGCGCCGGGGTCCTGTGGGCACCTGCTGGCATCATCTGGAACCCGCAGCGGCAGGGAGCCATGCGTGCCCAGGGTGGGAAGGGTCCACAGGTGCTGCCCAGCCCAGCTTGTGGCAAACTTCACCACAGGCTTTGAAGCAGCCTTGTCCTCCTTTTCCTCTTAAAAAATTCACCAGGTCTCCCCAGCTCCCCCACCCCCGTCTCCATCCTCCTGTGCGCCCCAGACCTTAGGAATATTTAACCACCTGTTAAATGATTTATCCCATTGAGGCTGCGGCGCTCAGGGCAGCTCACGGGCCTCCTCGAGAATTAACTAGAGCCATAAATCAAAGCGACGTTTGAGAAATTTCCAGCCGCTTCAGACAGCAGGCAGCTGCTCCGGCCCAGACAGGAAAATGGCATTTGGATGGGGGAATGGCATTTAGGATGGAGAGGCCGGAGCACTGCCCGGAGCTGTCTGCGGACCAGCCGGGAGGGGCGGCCGTGAGGACGCTGCACTGGGGTGGAGGGAGGGTTTGGGGGCGCCCCTCAGTGCATCCCCTGCTCTGTGCAGGTCTGGTGCAGGCAGCAACTGAACTCCTGGCCGGGCAGAGCCTCCGCAGTTGGCAAGGAGCCTTCCCACCTGTTGTCGGATCTGATTTCCAGTCTGCAGAAGCTGCGCAGTGGATGGATCCAGGCAGACTGGGTGGAGGGGCCCAGGCACCCATGGGCAGGGCGCGTTGGGAGCGGGTGGCTGTCCTCACTTATGTGACAGCGTGGCTGGACCCAGGGCCCAGACAGTGACTGGGCACAGGTACCCTGGCCAAGGACCAGGTGAGGCTGCACTCAGAGTTTAGGGCGTGGGGAGGGTAGGACTCGTAGAAGTTGTGCCTGCTCACTGAGCTCACACCCGGCCTGGCAAGTAGCTCTCCCACCTCACTTTACAGAAGAGCAAACTGAGGTTAAGGGACTGGCCACAGTCACACGGCCAGCAAATGTCAGAGCCAGGAACTGAACCCAGGTAGTCTGGCGTCAGTCTCTGCCGTTCCTCACCACTGCCAGGTCTGCTAAAGATAGGAACTCACTGACTGCCCACACTGCCCTCTTCCCATTCCATAGGGGCTAAGGAAGGGATAGAGCGGGAAATTGATCCCTGTCCTCATCTGTGGAGAAGGGCTGGAAGCATCTATGGGCCCCAAGATGGCCAACACCAACCCCGGAACCTTGATCAGGAAGGAGGCTGCTAACTCTGGACTCCCCTCATCAACAAGGGTGGGAGACTGGTCAGACGGGTGAACCACCCCACACTCCCACTGCCCATCCATAGCATGGGTCTACAGAGCCACCTCAAGGGTTGCAAACACTTGGTCCGCAGCTCAATGCTGGAGCCAGGGAGGGGCCCCCTGACTTAGGTTCCCTCCTCTGCCCACAGCACCCTGTCTCCAGCAAGGGTCTCTCCAGGCAACTCCTCTCCATCACCTGCCTCTACCGACCTGCAGACTGCTCGGACCCTACCCTTCGCTCAGTTCCTGAGAGCTGGATGTAAATACTGACACCCTGAGTCCTCAGGAGCCTTCTGGAAGGTCCGCTGATCCTGTCCACCTCTGGGTCACTCTGTGGTCAAACTGGTGTGCCTGGACAGGCCCAGGGATTTGCAGGACCTGGGTCATGGGACCTGGCAGAGGGGCCAAAGGAAGTCCTCTGGGCCCAGAGGACGTGCAGCCAGGGTGCCTTGGCCAGCAGAGGGGATCCCACCGGGAGAAGACACGCAGCCAGATGGCAGAGGGAAGGCACCGGCTGGAGCCTCCACTGGGAAAATTAATTAAGGCTTCAATTAGCGCCAGCCTGCCCCTGTTGGCTCCAAAGGGCGCCCGAGCCTGGCTGCCCTGCCCCAGCCCGGAGTTAATAACTCAGCCTCTAATGAACTCTACAGGCAGACAGCCAGAACCGCCTCCCGGTGTCTGTGGCCCAGGCAGGAGGGAAGAGTGGGCACCCAGGGCCCCCTGTCTACCTGGAGTCACACACAGGCAGCTGGAGGTGGGAGGGCGCGGTGCTTTCTCACCCTGGGGACCAGAGTACTCTTCTTGTTCTAGCTCCAGCAAGCCAGGAGTCAGGATCCCAGCAGGGCAGGTGGGAAGCCACCAAGACGTCTGATTTCCAGTCACTGTGCAGGGTGTGTGTGTGGTACTGGGGACCCAGGCCCTGTCCACCAGGACTCATGGTCACCCGGGGAGTGGGGAGAACACGGACGCAGAACTGCCCACCCAGAGCCATCTGTGGCAGCACTGTCCACACCAGCAAGTCCTCTGAGAGGTCCGGGTATGGGTCCCAGCCCAGGACAGGAGAGCAACTCACAGATGATCAGGGTCCCACGGTCCACACGGTGCCCCAAGAAGGCAGCCCTCAAGGGTCATTTCCCACGGTGAGCTGGCCCGAGTCCACACACCGTCTCCCCTGCCCAGCAAGCTCCAGAGAGCAGCCACCTCCCCAGCTCCATCTCCTGCCCAGGACCCTGGGCCCCAGACCCGTGGGGCGTGGTTCCGACACAGAGCGGCCAGGGAGCTTGTCACCAGCCTATGAGTCAGAGTCTCTGGTGGGTCACAGGGATCTGCACTTCAAGCTCTCTGTATTTTTCTCCCCAGAATCACATGACTGAGCACATAGATATAGGAACGTGTAGAAGCCGGAAATGAGCTGCTGGATGCACCTTTGTGAAACGCACAGGTCTTGTCTATACCTGGGTCAAGTGGTGGAATTTAACAGCCCTTCACAAAGCCCCTCCAACAACTCACACGGCTCCGTCTACCTGTGAACTCCATGTGCACGGGACACACAGTCGCGGGGTCTGGCCCACTCTGCTTGACATTGCGAGGTTCCTTCCGGCGCGTGTGCAGCGTGGTTTGCCTGCTCCCAGCTGGCACTGCTCTGGCCCCCGGAGGTGTCACACTTGGTGTGCCCTCTGCAGCTGATGGGCAGCACGCTCTTTCCAGCGGGGCTATCTGAGGAAGGCTGCTGGAAGACCCCTCGCTACAGCGTCCGAGCACCTTCTTATGGGGACTATTAGTTACGATTCAAAAACACAAAGAAGGTTTACGTTTTTAAAAGTTTATTACAGAAAAAGACTCACTGTCATTAACCCCCATCAAAATCCTCCCCCTCGGCTTGACACACTGACCCTGGCACGCTTGCCCCTTGCTGAGGGAGTCCTGGAAGTCCTCTGTTTTGTGAATGTCTTTAGTTGCTCTGTCATGGCTACCTCAATGACCTGAATCAATTCAAAACCTTTCCCTTTCACGGTCGTTTTGACTCTGGGGAAGACGCAGAAGTCCAGCAGCACCAGAACTGGTGAAGAAGGCGGACGAAAGCGCACCGCAAGACCTTCACAAGCCTGCCTTTTGTTTGGACGGCACTAGGCAGCAGCGCTCACCATGGTTTTTATCACATCTCATAAAGACCCTTGAGAAGAGAACTTCCAGAAGTGCTCCAGAAAGCAGCAAGGACGGCGGGATGAGTGTGCTTAAGCGGGAGGGGTGTGTGTGAGGGGGGCATTTAGGGAGATTCATGAGAACGTGTCTTTCAGTGTGTGATAAATTTTTCAAACATTCGCCATATCTTCTGACCACACCTCATAAGGGTGGGATTCTTTGTTGGGTTCAAGCTTGGTAACACTGCTGAACAACTTTCCGGCGAGGCTGTACCAGCACAGGCCCGAAGTCTCGGTCGGGTCCGGCTTGTGCGCATGCGCTTCGAGTCCTGCTGCCTGTCTTCTCATGGAAGCCGCTCAGCGGGTGCGCAGTGACACCACCTGAGGCTTCACTCGCAACGCCCTGAGGACGAGCGCTGAGGAGCACTTCCTTGGGTTTACTGGCCATTCCGTCCCTTTTGGTGTCCTCTTTTGAGAAGTGCCTGTTCAGATCTTTTGCCGTTTTTTAAATTGATTCTGTGTTTAATTTACTGCTTTATAGTTCACTATGAAGTTCTACATTTATGTGTAGTTCTTTATTCTAGTTCTTGTCCATTCTTAGATATATATATTGCAAATACCTTCTTCAATTTAGTGTCTTGCCATTTTACTTTTTTTTGTTTTTTTTTTTGTTTTGTTTTTCTCCCGTACCGGGAATTGAACTCACAACCTTGTGCTTGCCAGGCAGGCGCTGTGCCACTGAGCTAAATCCCCAGTCCCTGAGCTAAATCCTCAGCCCCGCCATTTTACTCTTAATGATTTCTTTTGATAAACAGAAGCTTTCAATTATGAAGTCTGATTTTTTTTTTTTTTTTTTTTTTTTTGGTACTGGGAATCGAACTCACGACCTCCGCTTGCCAGGTAGGTGCTATGCCACTGAGCTATATCCCCAGCCCCAGAAGCTTTCAATTTTAAGACAATTCAATAATCAGTGTTTTTCCTTTTGGGGTCACATTTTTTGTGTCCCACATCCAGGTGTTTTCACGCACATGAAGTTGGCGGGTAGGAGTGGGGTCCTTCCTGAGGATGCCAGTCCTTACTGCTGCTGACCCTCACTTGCTCCTCAGGCAGAGACACAAACTGGCCTTCGTCACAGGGGCTCCACGACCCGAGCCCTCGCCCTGCCTCGCAGCCCCTGCATGTAACGGATTCCATGTGGGGTCTGCCGTGCCTGTGTCCCAGCTCTACCACGTTTGCCGGGACTGTCCCTCGGGCAAATGGCCCATGGCATGGCCCGAACCAGATCAGTGACTGACACAGACACCCTTGACACTTAAATGGGGCAGGAGCAGATGCTTAGCAGGCTAAGCCAGGCTCTCTCCTGCAGATCTGCACTGGGTCCGGGGGAACAAGCTCAGTCCAGACCGCAGGGAGGAGGGAAGGACAGGAAGTCGGGAGCTGCGGCTCCTGCAGCTCAGAAGGAAGCCTCAGCATGGTCAAAAGAGCATGACAAAGGAGCAGACAGATGTGCAAGGAGGAGGCAAGGGACGGAGTGTGCACGCTGCCTAGGTTATCACTGTCCTCCTGGCTCGTGTGGCCCCGTGTGTGTTTTCGGCCTCGGGGCCCTTATGACACTCAGCACTTCTCCTGTACCCCGCTTCAGCTAGGGCGAGTCCTGCCTTTGACACAGAGTCTTATCGGAGAAATCATCATCCTGCATCCTCAGAGCAACAGACTCTTCCCTTTTTAGACATGAAGAGATGACGACCTGAGGGATGGAAAATGCTTTTCCTAAAATCGCTATGCGCCAGCGGAGAAGCTCAGAATTGCCCCTGTTTCTCTGTCACAGAGCCATGCTGAGACGAAAGCTTCCCGGGATGAGTTCTGTAAAACGCTGAGCTAAGGGAATGATTCCTCCAAAAATGATTCCAAAAAATGGCGTTTGGCTCCCTGGCCCAGATTTGGGGGCCCTGGTCCAAACAGATATGAAGCAAGGCATTCGTCGTGGTGACAGAACGCACCCCAACAGTGGGAATCTACAGCGTGCAGTTTCTCTAACTCATTTCACTAGGGAACCTTTGCCCACGACTGCTGTTTTGGGAAGTGCTGCAGGGAATCTACCCCACCCGGCTCTCCCTAGGAGGCGGGGTCCTGGGCAAACAGCTGCAAGCGCCTGGCCTCATCAGGTATGCAGCAGGGGAAGGGGCTTCCTAAGTCTCTTTCCTGAGGGTCTGGCTGGCGTGCAGCCCCTCCCCTGGGCCCATGCCCCCGAGAAGTCAACTGTGACGGTGCGACCAAGCTGCCCCAACTCCAGGCCCCACCAGGCCACGGCACTGCAGGAGCCGGGCTCCACAGTCGGTCCCCACCCAGAAGGAAGGAGGCTGAGAAGGGACAAAAGAGAGGAGGGACCTGGAGAGAGAGGGTGAGAGCGGAAGGGAAGGACCGAGGACAGGAGTGAAGCAGCGGAAGTGAGCCAAGAGGAGGATGGGCAGAGTGTGTGGGGCACAGGGATGGTGTTCGCCCGGGAGCTGGCAGCAGACACTTGGGCCCTTCCCAGCTGAGGGGGCAAAGGAGAAAGTGGGCACAGGGAGGATGCAGGGCAGGCCCTTGGCACAGAGCCAGATCCAAGCCCAAGGGCCTCCCCCTGCCAAGGTGCTCTACCACCGCCCAGCTCCTGCAGTGCCCCCTACTGGGCGACCCCGGGCAGGCGCAGGCCAGGCAGCGCTGTGGGAAGCAAAGGGGAGGAAAGGAGACGAATCACAGCCCACAGGAGAGGCACCCGAGAGAATGGGGAGTGGAGAGGAGCTCCGGGCAGAAGCCGGGAGTGTCCTCACCACCAGCCCCCAGGTCTCAGCTCAGAGCCCCCCACCCTGGAGGACAGGTGTGACGGCGGCTGTGTGGCTGGAGGGTGGCTGGTCTCTGCCGAGACCAGCTGGGTGCCCCGCTCTGAGGCGCCAGCCTTCTACCTTCAAGCCTTGAGAGGCTGGAAGGTTGGGAGCATAAGTCGATGCCCCGGGCCGGGCGCTTGGTGGAGCCCAGTGAGATTCACCAGGACAGCACAGCGCCTCACCAGAGTCCTGGAGGCAGCGCTGCCCCCAACCTGCTTTCTGTCTCGGTGCGATGGTCACCCTTCCCCGGGGCTGGACGTGGGCGAGGTCTGGAGGACTTCACCACCCGCTGTCCTGGCCGCCAGAAGGGATGGGGCCTCCCTGGCCCCCCTACCCTCGGCTCTCACGCTCCCCGCCTTCCGTCCGGAGGGAAAGTGTGCGTGCCTCAGTTTGTGCACCATGGATGGTGCTCGGGTCACACTCCGGCCCGCTGCCCCCCAGCCCTCCCTCTCTTGGACTCCAGTTTCCCCATTTTCACAGGTTCTGGGTCAAGAGAGTCCACCACCAGCCACTTCCCGGGGCCTGGCTTGGTAGTGACAGAGGGACTGAGGGACACAGGGACAGAGGGACCATGGGAGAGCCACCTTCCCATTCATCTTCAGCTCCTCCAGCAAGATGAATCCAGGAGCGCGGCGGTCAGCGTGGGAAAGTGATGTCCCGGCCCTGGCCATCCCTCGTGGCGGGAGGCAGCTGCCGTAGATCAAAGCCTGCACCCACGGCTACTACATCATCACTAGCAGAAGGCAGAGGTGGAGACAGAGCTCCTCGCCTCCCTGAGCAAGGCCGGGTGCTCCAGGCACAGGTGGAGGAGGATGGGGCAGCTCCGAGGCCCTCTGAGCCCAGGCCACATGCCAGGGAAGGCTTCCGGTCGAAGAGGCGACCACGCTGAGTCTGAGGAGACGGGGGTGACGCCCAGGCCCTGTGTGGATTCCCGACAAGCAGATTCCCGACAGCTGCCCCGGGGCAGTCCTCCCCCATGGGGAACTTAGCAGAGGGACCAGACACGCCGGGGAATACTGCGTCCAGAGGCCCGTCAGGTATGAGTGAGGCAGTGGCGGAGAGCTTCCTGGAGGCGGGGAGCCTAAGCAGAACTTCAAAGGAAGGGAGGGGAGAGAGATTCAGACCCGGTGGACCCCTCAGCTCCAGGCCTTCCCTGCTCCCAGGACCCCTCCTCCCCCAGCCAGCATCTCAGTGTGAAGCCCACCTCTCCCCGTTCGTGTTCCCTTCACGCCCGCTGGCTTCGCTGCGCTGTGGGCGCCAGGGTGGCCTCGACATCGTGTCATAGCGAATTCCCAGCCAGTGTCTCTGGGAAGTGTGCGTGAAAATCTGAATGAATGCATGAATGAATGGCCCTGAATTTTATGGCCTAGCACTGGGCTGGGTGGAGCCAAACCTCAGGCTCCGCACCACAGCCCCACGGCTGCCTCTCCCCAGCCTGGGGTGCTCCTGCCTCCCCCGCTGCCTCCTTGGCCCGGCCGTGCACAGCCATCTGTGGCCCTGAGAAGGTGAACTGTGGGCAGAGCCGCTGTCCAAACGGGAGCAAACTGGAGCAGCAGCTCCAGCCGGCCCCCACCTGTCCGGAACGGAAAGGCTCCTCGGCACCCGCCGCCCTGCCCAGGCTGGCTGCTCCCTCCCCTGCCGCTGGGCCCAAGGAGTCTTCTCCTCTCCACTGGGCTCAGAGGGGTCCTGGGGGCCTCGTGGGGGGTCGGGAAGAGAAAGACCCAGTTCATCCAGCCCCTGGGGCACATTATCAGTCAACTCCCACAGGCTGAGGAATTTCACACGGGTCTCCCAAGGGGTGCGTATAGTTACAAACTGGGAAACTGAGGCACGGGCCGAAATTGGCATGGCATTGGCAGAAACAGAGGCGAGAAATGGGCTGCTGGGACTGTAAAGAAGGCGGGGTCTCCTGCAAGGTGGGAGAATTCCAGACAAGACAAGATCCCATCTGGCTTGACTCCAGGTCGGCGCAGGAAGGGAGCTGTAACAAAATCTCTGCGACCCTCCCGCTGGGAGAGCCACCTGCTCGGAGCCTGGCTGCCGACCTCTGAGAAAGGATGGGCCAAGCCGGTGGCCCTGAAAGTGAAACTGGGGCCTTGAGAACCCAATCACGGGCTGGAGAGGGCAAAGCTAACGTCACAGGGGAACCTCGGGGCATCCAGGCCCTGTCTACTCGCCCTCTGCCTCCCCTGCCTGGTCCGGAGCACTCTATGTGACGGGGCGGGGCTGGAGGCCGCGTCATTCCAAGGCCCCAGCCTACCAGGCTGGGATGCGGGGACTCAGACCCAGCCCCGGCCGAGCGTTTCCTGGGCTGAGCCGCACTCCCCAGGCAGCAGCCAGGCACCCAATGGACTCCAGAGCAGGGACTTGGCCAGGCTGGAGGGCAGGGGAGCCACGTGAATCAACGTAGGGACGCACTGTCCTGCTACCAAGGCTGCACGTGGCCAGGGACCCCAAACACCAGAGCGTCTGGCTGCCCTTGGGATCCATTAGCGTAATGCTCAGAGTCCCGGCTGTCCCACGGTGCGTTGGTGTCCTTGTAACTCAGGGTCCATGGAAGGAATGGAAGGCACGTGGGGATTCTGAGCAGAGAGAATTAACGGGGAGCCGGGTCACCCACTGCACCTGACTGGAGCTCCAGGACCAACTGGATATGCTGAGCTGGTGAGGCCCCCCTCCCCCCGCCCCTTGGGCAATTCACACCCAGACCTGTGACTACAACCTCACAGGCCAAAGGGACCACTGCCACCTTGTACAGCAAAAGATGTGATTAAATTCAGGGTCTTAACAGGGTAAATTTATATTGAATCATTTCAGTGGGCCCTAAGTGCCAGGGAAAGTGCCCTAATAAGAGAGGTTAGACACCCAGAGAGGAGAGACTAGACACACAAGGAGCAGGTGACATGCAAACTGAGCAGTGATGCCACCACAAACCAGGAAATACTGTCCATCAGCAGGAGCTGATTGTCCTCTGGAGGGTCCAGAGGGAGCCTGGCCCTGCTGACACCTTGATCGCAACCTTCTGGCCTCCAAAACTCTGAGCAAATGCATTTCTATCCATGGAAATCACATTGTTACAATATTTGTTACAGCAGCCCCAGGAAATGAATATGGATGGTGAGTGCTGGAGCACTTGGAGCCATCTTGTGCCACGTGGAGAGGGTGAGCTCAAGTCTCTGAAGGAGAGAGAGGGACAGGGGACTGGGAGAGCCTGGAGGACATTGGGCCACCCTCGAAGGCAGCCTACCCTACCTGCCTTTCAGCAACACAAGCATTCTCCCTTCTTCCTTATTCCTTAAACCAGTTTGAATTGGTTTTCTGTCACTTGCAACCCACAGAATTTTGACTACTATCCTTAACCAATAGTTAACATGCACCTTAGAGATAGGTCAGATCTTTGACCCACGGACCTGAGCTTTCTGCTCTAAGAAAATAACCTGCCTGAGGACAGTCACTGTAGTGAGGACAAAAAAAATAGAAACAGCCTATACATGGCATTTCAGGACAGGCATTCATAAACTATAGGGCATCCTCATGGGAGAAACTATGTAATCATTACAAACCATGTTTCCACGCTCATTATAAAATGGCAAGGAAAAGCAGGACATTAAAAATACATACACATATACATAAATTCATGGATTTCCTACAAGCAGGATATCTCCATTTTTAAAAAGAAATTTGGTGTAGATTATTTTTAAGGAAACCAAACATTATATGTACATCCCTTTGAAACCCTGTGTGTGCATCCCCCCAAATCCCCGTGCGGCCCCCTTCCCTCTCCAACGGTAGGGTATTATTCCCACGTGTGCTTTTACATATTCACTCCCTGCATGTGCATCCCTAAGTAGTACACCACATTATTTGTACACTGCTACATTTTAATGAGAGGTAGGAGGCTGTCCGCCTCTTTGCTTCCACTCAGCCAACAATTCCTCTGCACATCCACTCCATCTTGATAATCGCACCTCTAGCTCATTAACTTTAACGGCTGCCAAGAATTCTGTTCCTGAGCACCCCCTTCCCCTGGCTCATGAATGCCGAGATGGGGGACAATAGTTTTGGACTCGAAGATACCACACTTCTCACATTTTTCGAGAACAGGGCTGAGCCTGTCCCTAGGGAGTTACGCCCGGGGTGCAGCAGCTGAGTCTCCTCTCCTCGCCCATGTTGGCAGTGGTGGCACCAAGCAGGAAGAGGATTTTGCATCCTCCATGCCCCCTCCAGACACTTTTTCACGTGTGACAACCCAGCAGGTAGAACATGTCAACCCCGGGGTTTCGGGTTTGTTTTGCTTTTGGGGGGCTTTGTTTTGTTTTGTTGTACGGGGACAGAACCTAGGGCCTTTGTACTCAGCTACATCCGTACTCTTTTACTATTTTGAGACAACTCAGATGATGTCCTGCCTCGGCCTCCCAGAATGCTGGAACTGCAGGCATGCACCACCACAACTGGCTTCAACAGTATCTTACGAGTTTTTATTTTCTTCTTTATAGTAACAGAAGGTGGCACTTAAGAGGTGCCCTGTCTCCTGGTTTGGAAATCTCCACCCTGCCCTACACTCTGCCCTCTGTCCTCACCTTCCACCTGCTGTGGCCATGTGGTCTGGGCAGAGATCCCACCTCACAGGCAGCAGTGATTGGGCCAGGCTTAGGCATATGACCCAAGCCAGGCCAATCAAAGCCCTTCTCTGGTGCTATGGTTAGAATCTGGTTTTGAAATCCTGTTGGAGTTTAATCTGCATGGTGAGCAGTTTCAGAGGGAGGAAATCGAATGGATTATGTGTTTCAAGGTGGAGCATCCAGGAGGTGGTAGAGATTAGACAAGGTCACCAAGGTGGAACCCCTGTGATTGAAACCTGGGGCTTTATACGCAGAGGCAGACCAGGACACACATACACACACTTTCTCCCTGTCTTTTGCCATGTGATGCACTGGGCCACCTCTAAGAAAATAATCTGTCTAAGGACAGTCAGTGTGAGAAGCCATCAGCGCCTGTGGCCCTTTGACCTTGGAGCGGAACCGTGAGCATATAAAATGACCTTCTTCATAACCCATGCGCTGTGCAATCGTTGCATTATTAGCAACAGAAAGCCACCTGAGACACCATGGGATTTCAAACTGGGGCTGGAAGAGAGCTGCTCTGTCATCCTCAATCGTGAAAGTGCGAGGACACCAGAGCCAGCCAGGCCAAGGGAGAGGCAATGGCAGAAGTACAGAGGGGCCTGTGGCAAGCAGGCCTCCCACATGGCCCAAGGCTTGGTGGCTCTGACCTGCAAAGTCTGCACAGACTGGGGGCTGCAGAGGGGTGGCCTGGCCGGAAACCTGCCCCTGCCAGGAGGGTCACCAGCCCCTCAGGGTACACTCACCCCAGGCAAATCAGCTCCTTCCTTCTTTTCCTTGTATTTACTTATATGGGGCTGGGGATAAGAGGGGCTAAGCCCACAGCCTTCACACTGATCTACAACCTTGGCCCTTGTTTATCTTTTACTTTGGGACAGGGTCTGTTGTAGTCAGGGTTTGCAAGGGAAACAATTTAATACAGGACACACAATTTATAGGATTATTTTATAATAGTTATCCAAAGAGTCAAGTTCAAAAGAGTGCAAGAAATCTGTCCACACACTAAAGACCCAAAGAATCCAGCTGAGGGCCTGGATCCCACAGCAATGTCCTGCGTGAGTCCAGCTGAAGAACTAGAGCCCGTAACAATGCCTCCCACGAGTCTAACTGGAGGCCTAAGACCACGACAACATCCCATGCAGGCCTGTTTCATGGATCTGGGCTGGGAAGGCCCAAAAGTCAGTGGTAGAAGCTAGAAAGTCTGTGCCAGCGGGATGAAGGATCTGTACTAGCAGGCTGAGGGATCTGCACTGGAGCCAGGAAGCGATGCTCAAAGTAAGAACCAGAGCTGCCCTGAAAAGTGCCACAGCCATCCTCAGCAATGACGGGGTCCTGAGCTCGTCCGATGACTAGGAAAGCGAGAGCGATAAGCTTCTCCAGGAGATTGAACAGTGCACCACCTTCCCCTCCAGAGCCAGGAAGCGATGCTCAGAGTGAGAACCAGAGCTCCCCCAAAGTGAACTGCAGCCATCCTCAGTGACAACAAGGTCCAGAGCTCCTCCAGTGATGAGGACAGCAGAGTTTATATCAGGAAAACCAGCACGACAAGCTCCTCCAGCGGAATCAACAGCCCCGGGAGAACCAACAGCCCCCTGACAGCTCCGCTTTTTCTTTTCCAGTTCTCCATTTTATGCTGCTGGCAACAACCCTCAGGTGGGCCTCCCACACCCAGCACCACACTGATTCAGTTTGGCTGGGTGTTACAAGTTCCCCACCAGTTGTCATTCCACTGCAGGGTCTCATTAAGGCACTTAGTTGCTCAGGCGGGGCTCCAAATTGTGATCCTCCTGCCTCAGCCTCCCAGAGTGCTGGGATTACAGGTGTGTGCTAACATGGCGGAAGAAGCTGGAGCAGCAGCAGTGGCAGCCCAGGGCCTGCTGGCCTGTGGGAGGGGTTGGCAGGGCCCCTGAGGTCGCCTCCACCTCCTCGCCTTCCCACACAGGCTCACGGAGGCTGAGAAGATGCAGCTTATGGGACAACTTCAGCCAAATCAATTAGTGCTAAAACCCTTGAGCAAACACAGCTACTTTTGTCATTTTAGAATGTTCTGATCTGAGCGGCAAAAGAAATTAAATTAAAAACGCAAGACTCCGGGGTCAGAACCCTGGCCGCTCTTGTTGGTTTTTAATCTCCTATTAAATGCTGTATCTTCTGATGGCTTTTGTCGGCTTATTCGATGTAATAACCCAGGACATGCGGCCCGCAGACCTCCTCATCCCTCCGTGTGGCTGGCAGCCAGGTCAGCCAAGAGCTTGAAATGGGGATGGGCAGGTGGGCCACAGTTGTGGGGAACCGCAGGGGGGCACAGGGGACCCGGGGAGCAGAGCTAAGCACAGGGCAGGCCAGGCAGGAGCCCTGGGGCCTTCCGTGGCCCCTCCCATTACAGAGGAGCCACCTGGGGTGCAGACAGCATGAGTTTCCCCAAGTCACTATCAAAACCAAGCTCGGGACCCAGGTCCCTGGACACCCAGCCGGGGAGGGGTGCTGAGCCGGGGCCAGGAGCGTGGCATCGGCTTTCCGCTCTCATCGTCCGCATTTATGGACCACCACCTGGAGAGAAAATTAGAAGGAGGCTCCGTTTACATCTCCGGGGAGATCCTGAGCTGGTGGAAGTGGCGGTTCCCATGGCTGGGGACCTCCCCGGGCAGTGAGGGGACACCGGAAGCTCCCGGTGTAGAGACACCGGGAAATATAGCAGCCAAACCTGTAAGTTTTGATCTGAGCAGCAAAATGAATTCCATATTTTGGGAGAACAAGAAGGGCAGCTTGGAGCTGGCACTGGCTTCCCCCAGAAGGGCCTCCTGGCAGAGGCTGGGCAGAAGGGGCATTGCCCGACAGCTTCAGAGGGGTCAGGCTGCAGAGGCCGGGCCTGGCGAGGGAGACGGTGCAGAGCAGGCATCCTCAGTGAGTGTCTGGAGGCACACACGGGCACGCTTCCACACACGCCCCGGACCTGCACATGCACACCCACACCTGCAAGCACGCACTCAGTCACACTTCCCCGAAACCACACACCGAAGTGCAGGTATGAGCCGCATGAGCTTCCTCCTCCCTCTGTGCACGAACGAGCACACGTGCATTTGTACCCACGTGATCATACACAGGCTACACAACTGGCCAGACCTGCGCTTTCATGGTGCTCAAATGTGCTGCAATCTGCACGTGGGTAGGAGGCCTGTGCTGGTCCAGCCATGCTGGGGGCCTCTGGTGGCTATGTCACCTGTCGAAAGTCCCTGAGCCCCTGCCCGGGCTGCACCTGTGCCCCTGTCCGTGGCACAGTCCAGCTGCCAGAGGATACTCCCAGGGGAGCCCCTGGAGCTGCCTTCATCCAGAGCACCCACGGGAGGGGGAGGAGCCTCCGGGGCTTGGAGCAGGACTCTCCTGGTGTCCCAGCAACCATGCGCTGTCTCTCTCTGTTCTGCGCTTGGCCTCCAGGGCAAGGAAAGTTCCTCCAAAGTAGACTCTGAGCCGGAGATTTGCATGCAGGGCTTCTGGGAAAAGCTCTTGGGCACAGCCCCTGTGGGTGAAGGAGGGAGCGCCCCGCAGAGGGAGAAGCTGGGCAGCAATGAAGCCACAGCCCTGTGGCCCCCTCAGGGGAGCTGCCCAGTAGAGATGGCCCTGCAGGCTGTCCCACCTGGGGACAGAGGACCATCCTCTACCCTCACGCATGTCACGGTCACGGGTGCCAGCTGCCCCAGAGAGGAGGTACGTTAGATTTTCACTGTGTCAAAATACCTAAGAAAGCAATTTAAAGAGAAGAAAGGGTTATCGCGGCTCACGGTTTTGGAGAATCCAGTCCATGGTCGGCTGGTTCCCTGGCAGAAACATCATGGTGGAAGGGCGTGGGGGAGGAAAGATGCTCACCTCATGGCAGTCAGAAAGCAGAGAGTACTAGAAAGAACCAGAGAGTAGCTAGGAGCTGAGGACAAGCACAGATCTTTTCAGGCCCCACCTCCAAACCAAGACAAGGGGGTGACCTTGAGGGAGGAGCTGATTTCAGCCAAGACCAGCCACAGGGAAGAGGGGTTCAGACTGGAGGTAGCTGTCAGCTGCCCGTGTCCCCACATCTGGAGAACGAGTACTGTGTCCTGAGGGAGAGAAGTGGGCAGCACTTTGGGGTCCACTGTGGTCTCCCCAGTCCCTTCCCACAGCAGATCTCCCCTGAGGCCCTCCTGGCGTGGTTGGACCTGCCTCCTTTGGGTGTTCCTGGGCCCCACTTCTCAGCCATCCCTCCCACAGCACACCACCTTGTATAGACCTCTACAGCTCCAGGTTTGGGGTTTCTGCTCTTGCCTCCAGAAAGCCAAGGCATGAGGCCCCTCCAGCACCCTCCTCCTGGGCCTGGGATGGACCCTGAACCCAGAGAGCCGAGTCACTAGAAGAGGTCTGGACAGTCCCCATGCTGACACTCCATGAGTCAGACGGTGGGACTGAGGTCATCTGTCTCCCTCCCAGCTGACAAGACAGTGGGTGAGCTGCTGGCCTCACCATTCAGCAGGTTCTGTGGGCGGCAGATTGCTTTCTGCTTCTGTTGCAGGGTCCCCTCTTGCTTACCTCTGTCCTCTGGTGACACTGTCACTGTCGCCATCTACTGTCCCTTAGCCCTACTGAGAGCAGCAGCCCAGCGCTTTTGGATCTAAAGAAAACCTTGCATCCCTTCTGCCGGGAAGGTGTGAGCTACAGCACGCCATGTCTGCCTCTACCTCCGTATCCTTGGAATGGGGCCTGTCTGGCTGTCAACAGCATGTCCTACTTTAATCAGCAGCACTTTCCCTTTGGGGTAACCATGTGATGGATTCTTCCAACCCCAACACTATCTTCGCATCGATGTACAGGGTGCTTTATGTCACCTGGGGCGCTGCCATCCCCTTCCCCCAGGACGTGGGGACCGAGGCCAAATCACCCGCAACGCACACCGCCTGCCTCTGTGTTCCCCGCAAAGCTCTGTGTCAGATGAAGAGCAGAACCGCGTTCCAGAGCCAAACAGAAAGTTATTTTTGGAGGCTCAGGGCAGACGTTCCCTCCAGAGCACAGAAGACCTCACCCCCGCCCCTCCGCAACCACACCATCCTTCAGGCCTTGGAAACATCCCTGGGCCTGGCGCAGAGGCAGGCAGACCTGAGAAGCCTGGGGTTTGGGAAGGAAACACCCACTGGGGGGGAGGCAGGCACTGAGCTCCCAGCAGGAACCCGAGCTGGAGACCTGGGCTGGCCTCTCCGAGACTCCGCGCCCTCTCTGCTCCTGGAGGCCGGGGTGAGCGCAGAGGCGGTAGCAGGAGGATGACACTGGGCTGGGGGTGAGCAATGTCCCCACTCGAGGCAGGAGGCCCTGTGCCCCCACTGTGCCAGGCACTGTGCCCCTCCTCACCCTCCAGCCCAAGCCACTAGCCCGCAGCAAGGGCTGTGGGAAGTGCGGTCTGCAGGAGGAGGAGAGGACAGCAGGGCTCCAGTAGCCCAGGCTGGCTCTCCTCATCCTGCACTGCACAAACGTGCCGAGCACCCACTGTAGGCCGGGGCGCCGGGGATGCAGCGCTGCTGCAAACAGCAAACCCTCTCCTCTCAAGGGCTCTCGCGTCTGTGGGGAGACGTCTGTCAAACAGAACGGCAGAGGTGCCACTGCTGGGCCTTTGGTTAGGATCTAGTGTGGAATGACAGCAGCACTAGGAGCCATAAAGCAAAACGCGGCTGAATAAAGGGTTGGGGGGCCTGGGAGTCGTGCTTCCTAGAGAGCAGGGAGGATGGAGTCTGGAGGGCGTCTGCAGGAAGCACGCTTCAGGAGCAGCGAGCAGCAGGTGCAAAAGCCCGGGGAAGAGGTGGACTTGGGAAGGCCGAGGACTAACAAGAAGAGCAGGAGCTGGAGGTGGGGGAAGCAGGGAGGTGAGTGGCTCCGGTCCCTGCGGCTTTCTGGGGCACAGGAGGGAGCTTGGCTCCCACTCTGAGTAGAGGAAGCTGCGGGGCTGGGCAGGGGTGCAGTCTGAGGCTTCAGCAGGACAGGCAGGGGCCGGGGCAGGAGGAGAGACCCCACCAGGGGCGGCTACGCTCCGCCAGCCAGAAGAGGCAATGGCAGGGGCATGGGTGTCTTCAGCAGGCAGCGCGCACTAGATCTGCTGATAGACCGGGGTCAGGGTGGGTCCTGGGGACCTGCTGCTGCTCAGTGAGCCATCCCCATCCTCGGGGCCTTAAAAGGGCCACTGTCATTGGTGTGGCTCATGAATCTGCAAATCTGGGCAGGACCCAGGGCAGGGCTCCTCTCTGCTCCGCAGGATGTCGGGGGCCGCCCTGGCAGTGGCGCAGCCATCTGCAGTATGGCTCGCCCCACAGCTAGCTGGTGTGCGCCAGCGGCTCTGCGGCCTCAGCCTGGCCCGTGGCTGGGGCCTTGGCCCTGTGCACGCGGCCCTCTCTGGGCCTCGGGCTTTCCACAACACAGCAGATGGCTTCAAGAACATTCGACCCAGGAAACCCAGGAGACAGCTGCAAGGCCACCTGTGATCTAGCCTCGGATGTCCCAGAAGCCAGTTCTACCCCTTGTGTTGGTCACAAGAAGTCAGCCCGTCTCTGGGAGGGGGATCGGGATCGGTCCGCACATCTCACAACACACAGGTTTGTGGCCATCAGCAACCTGCTGTGGGGTGGGAGGGAGGTCGTCAGGGCGACTCTGGGACCATTGGCCTGGTGTGCGCTGTGGCAGATGCCACCTGCAGCCCACTACCTCGCCCTCCAGAGACAGCTGTGTGACCTTGTCAGGTTCCTCCCCTGCCAGGAAAGGATTTACAGGATCTATCTTAGAAGACAGCCGTCCCTCGAAGCCCTGGTTCACTCGCCCCAGGGCGGGAGCCTCCGTCCTGTGGGTCCCGTGGGACCAGTGTCCTTCCCCATCCAGGGGAGGCTGAGGCAGGTGCATGGGGGGCATCGCAGGAGGCTCCCGGCCTCCATCCTTCCTGCCTCTGCCTCCAGGCTGGGCTCTGATATGCCTGTCCCTGCACAGGGGCCGGTTGCCAGGCCAGAGCTGCCCCGGGAACGTACACTCCGGAAAGAGGTGGGCAGGCCAGCCCTCTAATGCCAGGTCATGGTTTCCAGACATCGCAGACCCTGTATTTATCAGAGCCTCCCCAGCTTCAGCCGAGCCCCTGCCCACTGCCACCACCGCCCAGTGCCAGGCAGCCCGAGGCGGGGACTCTGATGTTCCTTCCCTGGTGCACAAGAGGCTGTGAGCACCCAGCTCCGACCTTGCAGCCCTGGGGTGGCTGGAGGTCGGCATGTGAGCCATCCCCCAGAAACAGCGCGGCACAAACTCTGGGGCTCCCAAACTTCCTGGGGTGTCAGTAAAGTGTCCGGTCTGATTTAACTGCCTGGACCCTGCTTCTGCCTTCCTAACTGGGTCCCAGTCACACTGGCGTCACTGGTCCAGAGTCAGGCTCTGGTCTGGTGGGGGCGCGCCTAGGGGACCACGACACAGACACTGTGCTGGAGGGACCCCATCAGCACCCCCTCACAGAGGACATGAACAGTAGCTGTGGCACACGGAACGCCTGAGGTGTCCCCATTAGGAGCCAGGTCCTGGAGCCACACTGCTCAGGAGGAGGAGCGCGGTGGCTGTGGTGACGCCTCCATCTCCCTGGGGCTCTGTTTGCTCATCTGCAAAATGAGGAGGGGCCTGGGAAGTGGGGAGGGGACCTGCAGGGAGAGGGAGGAAAGGAAAGTGGCAGTAAAGGAAGCCAGATGCCAAGGGAGTTGGCAGGAAGCGGCTGGTGCTGGGGTCGGGACAGGACGAGGGTGCTAGAGGCAGGAGGCAGGTTGGGAGGCATGGGCCCTGAGACTGCATCTCTCACTCACCCTGAGGTCCGGGGTCCAGGAGAAGTGATGCTCCAGCGGCAGCCCTCCTGGGACACATCCTGCCTTTTCATTTACAAGGAAAAAGTAGAAAAATGACCGGGGGAGGCACACTACTTTTTTTTAAGCAATTTCAGCAAAAATGTCACCACTGGGAGCATAAAAGCCTATCAGGACTGGTGAGTAATGGCCTGGCCACCTTTGTCAGGCCCAGCCACCCACGGCCGCTGCTCCCAGGCTGTACTTCACCCCATTTCACCCCAGGGCCCTGCAGCCAGGCTCGCCTGTGACCCTGATGAGCCTAGGACAAGCACAAAGCACCACTGAGATCCCCCTGACACCGGATCCAAGATACACAGGCTTAAGCACCTCCTCCCACCAGCTGGACTGCTCGGCCCCCTAGGGAAACTGAGGCACTGGAATAGTCTCAACCCCACTCCAGACCACAGACCTACTCGCTCCCCACCCAGCCAGAGGCTCACAGGGGCTGGGCTGCCCTTGGGGTGCTAGAATGATGCCCCAGGGACAAGAGGAACACCCACCTGTGCCTTCCTGTGGTCCGCCACCCAAATGCAAACTTTCTGTCTTGGTTTTTGCCCCAAACAGCTCTTTGTCAGGTAAAGCTGGCTGCAGGGAGGGGCAGGGGCCTTGGAGGAAACAGAGCAACAGTGTCAACCTGCAGCCAGGGTCTGGAAGGGGTGAGGAACAGTCCTGTGCCTCAGTTTCCCTACTTGGGGCTGAGTGGCAGGGGGAGCAGAGAGCAGGAGTTGAAGCCTTTCAAAGGCGCCTTCTGCTCAGGCGTAGTGAATGACCCCGTGTGGCTGGCCTGACTCAGATCAGGTCCACGTCTACGCAAAAGGCTGCAGTCCCCACCCCATCTTGGTTCCTGCTGCCCCTTGGCTCGGAGGCCCTCTCCCTCCTGGGCAGCTGTGAGCTGGCTCGGGCTTCAAGGCCCCGCACAGGCGGCAGCCCGGGGCTGGTCTTTGTTTTTCTCGGAAACACACAAGCCCAGCTGCCGCCCACACCTGTGGAAACTCCTGCTTCCTGTCTCTCAGAGACCCTGACTGGCCAAGCCTAGAGCCCATGCTCTGAGAACCCCCACTGTACTCCTCTCCCTGGCCCTTGTCACTGTATATTTTAGTTCTATTTTTGTTTATTACCTATTACCCCCGAGTAGAATGTAAACTGCCCCCAGGGGGCTGTTTCTGCCTGTTTTCTGCACTTCTGCCTCCCTCCCAGCTCTGGAGCAGAGTAGCTGCCTAATAAATGTTTGTTACAACTCGTTCTTCACAAATAGCGAATTTATGTGGTCGAACTTTTCTGGCCTTGAACCACACACGTTCGGCACCACACACGTACAGCAACCGTAGAGGCTGTTTGTCCTGCTTTGGAAGGCACAGGAGGAAACTGAGGTCTTCCGTGCCATTTGGGGGCATCTCCCCTCCGCCCTGGAAAGCAGAGTAACACTCCACCAGCCTGTCTGGAGCAAGAGCCTGCAGAAAGCTGTAAACGCAGGTGTTTCTGCCTCGTGTATTTTGCTGGGACCCAGGAGAGACTATCAGAGAATAAGCCACCTTTTAGAGATGACTTGCCCAAGGTCACTCAGCAAATTAGTGACCAGCTGGGGCCCTAGCCCACCCCCGGCAGAGGGAATCATTCTGCCACCTGCAGACAGTGGCCAAGCCAGTGTCCTATGCAGACCCTCTAGGACAGGCCTCTCAAAAAATTCCAGCCCTGAAGCAGCCCCACCCTATTGGTTCATGTGTCTGAGTGTGGACCAATCAGCTGTGGCTGGGGGGAAGCAGGGCGGGATCATGTGATCCCTTATGGCCAGGCCAAGACCTCAGAGTGTGTGGACCCCTGGACTCCCCACCCCTTCTCCAGGCTGGGCTGTAATATCACGCAGAAGGTGGCTTCAGCACAGCCAGGAGAGTTGGCATAGAGTTGTGTCCTAGTGTGCACTTTGACAGTCTGTGGTAGCACCCTGCTCCTGGCTGGTATGGGGCTTGGGGGAGGCAGGTGCGCTCAGACTGGGGACCCCAGCGATTTTTATCAGGACCTTGTTAGAATGCAAACTTCTTCCACCCGCACCAAGCCAGACTGGGCACAAATCTGCTGGTCTAACCTGTGCTGCGGCTGCCGGGCGGGGTTGGGGGTGGGTGCGGGGGCAAACTGTGGGGGCTTCCTCCCCGCATTTATCTGCTACATTAAGACACCATAGGGATTATTTTCATCAGCGTTTTAAAATGTTTTACAAGAAAAAGGGCAATTGGTGCACAGTGCGAATAGCAATTATCTATTCAAGGTGAGGAGCGTGTACTACACACCTACTGTGTGCAGGGCCCAATTTGAAATGAATAAGATACAGTTCCCATTGTCTGGACGCTGCAGCGCTGGGCGGGGAGAGAGACAGACAGAGCCGCACTAATGAGGAGGAGGAGGTCCCGCGCCGGAAGTGCTCGCAGGTACAGTGGGGACGCAGGTGGTGATTAATTCCACCTGAAGAGTCAGGCAAAGCAGGCAGGCAGAAGGTAGCATTTTTGCTCAGCCTTGAAGGATCCCAGCCAAGGGGAACAGAGCGAGAAGGATGGTGTCTGCGTTTCTAAGGAACTGGACGAAGGGCCTGGGGTGCTGTGTGAGCTGGCAGGGGTTGGGGGCAGCGCTGGAGCCAGGCCAGGAAAAGCAGGTGGTGGTCAGCTGGCACAGTCCCTGTCTAAGCGGCTGTAGCTTTGCAGAGACCCCGCATCCCTGGAGCGGAAAGAGAAGCCCCCGATGGGTGTGTCAGAATGGTGTGCGGGGCTACAAAGATGGCAGGGGCTCGGGTGGTGAAGGGAGGCTCGATACCAGGCAAGAGGCAGGAGAAGGCGGCCCTGAGGGGTGAGGGGTCCTCAGGTGGGGGCAGGGGGAGGCCCAGGAAGAATAGGTATTACTAAAGCCTGGTCTGGAAGGGACAGGGTCCGAGGGACCCACAGGCTCCCGGGTCCCAGCATGGCCACAGGCTGGGCCAGAGGGATCTTATCACAGGGCCCCGCCCTATTTCCCCAACCGCAGCTGACTGCTTCACACCCAGACATTTGAACCAATAGGGTGGGGCCCCCGGGGGAGCTGAGATCTTGCTCTGGAGGCTCCTCTTGAAATATGGGCTTGGCCTTGTCACCCCATCTTCCTGGTCCAGCACTTGGCCTGATATTCTAGGACGAGGAGGGCAGAAGAGCCGGTGCATACGGACAGACTTCCAGGAGATAGCTTGGAAGGGCAGAAGCCATACCAAGAGCTCCACGCCAGGCAGTCGTGAAAGGCCGAGGCTCCGGTTCCAGCCCCCCAAGGGAGGTGCCCCTGGCAGGACCCTGCGCCTCGGGGAAAGGCTCTGCCCGTTCCTGGTCCCTCTGGCCTCAGCAGGAAGGAATGAGGAAAGGAGCCCAAGGAAAGCAGCACTGCTGCAGGTCACAGCCAGCCAGGGGCCCCACAGGCCTCTTCCCCTGGGAGGTGGCCGTGCTGGCCCAACATCCCTGTTGGAACCTCCCAGCAGATATGCGGTGTGCTCTACCAACCCGGCTTCCCGTAGGCTCTGCAGCAGAAGTGGGCCTTGGGCCTGGAGTCCCCACACCCGACTGACCCCACTGGGTGACGGTCCAGGCCTGGGTCGCAGCAGGAAACCCTGCCAGCCCCTCCGCCTCCCACCTGGCCGCATCCTGCTGTCTCCCGCCTGTCCTGCCCTCCTCCCTGTCCCCTCCTTAATGTCCCTAGGCAGGTTCTCAGGGGAGCAGAGTTCCCTGGAAGGCAGGAATAGGGGCGCAGGCAAGGGAGAACATCTCCCCCTGTCCCTCTGGGCCTCTTGAACCTGGCTTTGGGGCGGCAGTGGCCCCAGGAGGAGCCAAAGAAAGAGGAAGTCAGGAGCCCAGTGCCGGGCTCTGGGGGACCTGGGAGAGCTGTCTTCCTACCCAGCACAGCTCCCCAGGGCTGAAGAACACCTGTCACCTGCCTAATGGGACGCAGCGCGGGAAATTAGGTTACAGGTGCAAATGAAGCCAGTACCCACTGCACAGCACACAGTAACCAGAGGCAGCAGGAGCTCTGTGGGGGCCGGCCCCATCTTCTCTCAGCCCTGAGCCCTTGGGGTGCCCGTTCCCTACTTGACCTCAAATAGAGGCTATCCCTCTCCCTCAGCCTGCATGCCCAGCCCTCAGCATTATTGGAATGATCACCCTCAGCCAACTGAATGCAGTCTACGTCCCAGCTGCCACCACTTTCCCAGAATCCAAAGGGGCCACTGCGATTCATAAAACACGGATCCCTGCACAGCATCCCCGAGCCACAGTGTATTTTGTCTCTGTGGGCTTCCTCCACAGGGACAGATGCCAGACACATAGTTTAAAATCTTTGCTTTCAAGCAAATGGTGCAAGCCAGGTGTGGCTTGCAGGCCTGTAACTCCAGCACTCGGGGGGTGGGGCACAAGGATCACCATGAGTTCAAGGCCAGCCTGGGCTACGTAACAAGACCCTGTCTCAAAAATAAAATAAAGATGCAAATAATAAAGTGGTGCCAGTTATACTTTTTGAGTTTTCATTTTAAACTTTTTCCTTGTGGAGAATTTTAAAAATGCATGAAAGTACAGAGACCGATCTAATGCAGCCCTGGGTGCCCACTGCCCAGGGTGTACAGCGGTCACCTCCCGGCCAGTCGTGTGCCATCTGCCTGCCACACCGCTGCTCTGTGATTTTGAGGCAAATCCTAGCCATGGTAACAGCTCATCCGCCATCGGATGTATACTTCACTCTGTAGCTCAAAGTTTTAAACAGAGCCAATATACCATTGTTATATTTCAAAAAAATAAATAAAGAGGGGAGAGAGCGTGTGCTTAATGGTGAGTCTCTCCCATGCAGGCCTGGTCCGAAGCTGCTGAGAGGCCTTAAGTCCACTGTGGGTCCTCACACCCATGAAAGCAAGGCGTCCGCCTGCATCGGTCTCTGATCCGCCTGCCGCCCCGTCCTCCCCAACACAGCCAGAGAGCGGTCTCAGGCCAGAAACCAGGCCTGTGTCCTCTGTACTTCCTACCACAGGGGACAGCGAGCCTGTCACGGGTGCCCTGTTAATGTGCTGAGGTGTGTGGCACCGCCCTGGAGGGCAGTGAGAGGCCGTGGGCACCCTGCCCCCAGGACAGGGTCACCCAGACAGCGCAGACAGCCCCACCCAGCCCTCTCATCAGGGCCACTGAGTCCTGTGAGGTGCTGTCCCCAAGCACTTTCTTCTCCATCCTGCGTCTAAATGCCGACTCCTCCAGGAAGCCCTCCTGCAGACTCTGACCTGCGTCCTGTGACCTCAGGACTGCCTGGCCCACTCTTAACTGCCTGGGGGTCAATTGCTCCTGTGGTTTGGTCCCCACACCCTCGATGCCAGTTGTGTCCCCTCCCTGGCCCCTTGGCATCTCTCTGTAAGCCTCCCTCCCTCTCTGCCGTGCTCAGCAGCCCCAGGGTGCCCCTGAACCTCTCCTGTCATGGCTGAAGTTACTGAGCCAAGATGGGGAAATGCCTCAGCACTTGTTGAGCCCCTACCATACACACTGGGCTCTTTACACGCATGTTGGGAAGCTTTTTACCACCATCACCAGACACCCAAGAAGGTTCACTTTGGCCGGTGGCTTCAGAAGACCCAGTCCATGGTCAGGCAGCCCTGACCTGTGACAGGGCAGGAACAAGGCAGAGGGCCTGGTGCTTGACAGCTGCTCACCTCATGGCGGCCGGGAAGTGGGGAGGGAAGGAAGCGAGCTGGAGAGGGGAAGGTGTGGGGACCAGACGTCCCCAAGATCACACCCATGACCTCCCTTCGGCCAGACCCCACTTCCTGTCTCATCATCCCCCAGTACCACCACCAACTGTCAGTCTCACCCGCCAGCTAACCCACAGAGGACGTTGGAGGTTCCCAATCCGACAGCCTGAAAGCCCCACCTCGGACCACCTGAGCCCTCTGGGACTTCCAACTCCAGCCCTGATGATTCCCGTGATCTGTTCCATGCTCACAACACCCCACCGCCCTCGTGAAAAGGGGACTCTACTCAAGCACAGCCCCAGTGTTTTTGCAACTTGAATGGCCAGAAATGGGAACAAACTCCTGTGTCAAAGCTGTCCGAGATGCTCAGTGCGTGCTGTGGGAAGATAGCTCTTTTGTCCTGAGAAAAATGATTGGGCAGATGTGTGTGCAGAAGTGCAGCTGAGCTCCTCTTCTGGGCCGGAGTGGACAACATGATGGGCGGTGAGTGGGGCTGCTCGGTGCCCCCAGCAGGGCTTAGAGATCTGGCCTGTGCTCTGGCCACCGGGCCTCGGCCAAAGGCACCAGCAAGCCCTCAGCACCGCACCTCTGGACCCCAGCTGGGCCCCACTGGCCAGCTTGTGTTTACAAACTTAGTAAATCTTGCTTAACCCAGAGCCTGGCCTTACTCGGACTTCAGGAGTTATGGGAATCAGGGCCGTGTCAGAAGGAATCACCCAGAAAATGCCCACAGCAAGGAGGTAGGAGGCGGAGCCTGGAACAGCTGCCAACTGGAGGAGATGTTGGCAGAGACTTTGGATTTGGGACAAGAATCTCTTGGGGCCCAGAACCACCTTGGATGAGAACCTGCAACAGCCCGCACTTCAGAGGGTAACAGAGGAAGCAGAGTCCTTAGACTGGAGGAGCTGAGGCATCGGGTGTCTTCCATGAGGAAACTGAGGCTAGGCCGGCGGCCCAGGCTCCTCAAAGGCCCCGTTGTCAAGAGGAGTGAGCATGCGGCTCCCTACCTGCCCGTTGGTCCCTGGGACCCCAGCTCTTCTCTGGCTGGGGGCATGTGGCCTTTGGCCCTCAGTCAGAAGTTCCTCCCGCAAGGTGTGGTCCTGGGGTGAGCAGCGTCCTCCGCCATGCTGCCGGCCTCCACGGCGGTGGCGTGACTGACTGCTTACCTCCCCACCTGCCAAACAATAATTAGGAGCCCTTTCTCCATATTAAGCAGGGCTGTCATCGCCGCCTCACACTTTCCTGGCCACGCTGCTGCTCCTCCTCCTCCTCTGTCTCCTGGACACCGCTTTCTGACAAGCCCAAGGCAGAAGGATGTTGGCAGTGAGGCTGGGGTGGCGAGGCCTGGGCTGGCTTTTGATCCTGACTTCCCAACTGGGCTGGAAGGAAGGTAACATCTCATCTGGGAGCCAGGAGAGACTCTCGTGACCCTGCAGCCTCCTAAGTCGCCCGGCTCCAAAGCCTGAATCCCCTCATCACAGGTGAAGACTTTGAAGGGCGTCATTAAAAATACAGATGTTTGTCAGTCATGGTGGTGCCTGCTTGTAATCCCAGCACTCCAAGAGGCTGAGGCAGGAGAATTGCAAGTTCCAGCCCAATACTGCAGGGAAAAAAAATCCTGGAAGGCTGGTGTGATGGCGCATGCCTGTAATTCCAGCCCTCAGGGGGCTGAGGCAGCGGATTGCCATGAGTTCAAGGCCAGCCTGGGCTTCATGTGTGGGCCAAGTGTGAGGCAGTGTCAGCAGGGACACTGAATACCAGGTGGCAGAGCCCGTGAGGAAGGTGATAAAGAGGCAGGAGCTGGAGCTACGACGTGGAGCAGCAGCTGCCTGGAGCCTTCCTGGCCACTTCTGCACGTGTGGAGGTGACAAACTGTGGAAGCTGATAAACAGCCACTGGCACAGACAGCAGCAACCAGAGAGGAGAAAATACTTGGCTTCCCCTCTTCTCTGTCCGGATCCAGCCAGGGGCCCAACCTACTGGGAAACAATGGACAAGGAGCCATGTGACGGGGCTGGGCAGGGACAGGCACGCAGGCAGAGAGACATCCCCAGAAATCACCCAGGGTCTCCCTCCAGGATTATTTTTCTTTTCTTTTCTTTTTGGGGATAGGGTCTCGCTCTGTAGTTCAGGCTGGCCTTGAACCTGCTATCCTCTTGCCTCATCCTCCCAGAGTACTGGATTACAGGTACCTGCCCCCACAACCAGCTCCCAGAAGGCCTTTCAAGAAACTCAGGTGACGCTTCCAGCCTAACGCCCCTCAATGTCATCAGTGTCATCCCAGGTCCGATCAGGAGTCACGTGCAGCGCCACCTGTCTGTGGCGGGAATGACCCGCTCAGAGCACACCTGTCTTTCTCCCCAGCTTGGGGTAACTGAGACTCACAGTCGAGAGCAGGAGGGAGTGGTCAGCCCAGCCAAGTCATGGGGAGGGGCAGTGGATGTCCGGGCCTGGCTTTCCTCTCTCAGCCATCAAGCAGGAGGAAGGGGGGCTGCTGACAAAGCACGAGAGTGTCCACCTGTGGCTCTGAGGCCTTGTGTAATCCGCCTGCCTCTCCCTGCTGGTCCACGCCAGGCTGTCTGTTTCTAGAACTCGACCAGACCCTTTCCTCTGCTACAGTCTCCCCGGCAGGGCTGCCCAGGTCCTCGTTTCCCTGCTTCAGGGGTCGGGGGTGACCTCGTGTCTGGCAGGGACCGGGCCAGGACCCGGTGGCTGTAGGAGGGCCCTAAACCAGCCCGAGGCCATCCACAAGGGGGCCCTGGGTGTGGTCGAGGCAGTCAGGGCTCTGGCTGTTGCCTCCTCTGGTGCTACCTGCGCCCGTCCCTGCTCCTACCCGGATCCACCAGGAGGAGCTGCGGAAGTCCTGTCCCTCAGTGTCCCAGCTTCCAAACAGCCCCCTCCCTCTCTCTTCCCACTGCCTATCTTACCACCAACAGCTGCAAAAATTCAGCTGAGAGCATAAAAGACAGGTGCTTGTCTTTGGCTTTATTCTTTTAAGAAGAAAAACAATGAAGAGACAAACCCCAGGAAATCAAGTAAGGGGGAAAAACCAACCCTGTGTTCGGAGGAAATGTTAAATCAGCGAATTGAAATGCTGAGATGAAAGCGGGGAGGCTGGGCGGGGCCTGTCACCCACGCTGACAGGGGTGGGGAAGGACCGTGGGGTGGGGGACGAGGCCCAGGCGCCACAGCAGCACCCCTGTTGGCTCCCCCAGCGCCTCCTCCCTGCAGGGCTTCCGTGATCCCCTCTGCCTCCTGGCTCCCCGTCCCCCGCAGCATATGCAGTTTGGGGGACCTCCCTTGCCTTTCCCCCTCCCACATCCCCAGCCCCACCACCCTGCAGGAGAGCGCCCCCTACGGGCGGCCTTGTAGCATCAGGAAACTGCCCTTCAGGGCTGCGCTCCTTGCACCTCCCGCCCCAAAAGATGCCGCCCTCGAGGAAGCACGCCGAATTCCAGGTTCCCGGGCCCCAACACGCGGTGCCAGCTTCTCTGACTCTGACCTTGGATCAGGTGGACACCGGAGGGCTCCCCGCGTCGTAAGTCCTCAGGGGACAAGGAGAGAGAGGAGGAGGCCAGGCCGGGCTAGAGGCCCATCAGGGTGGCTGTGAGATGGCCGAGATGCACGGTGATGCACCGAAGCCCTGCGGGGAGCCGGGTGGGACAGGCCTGCGGGGGACGAGGCCAGGTGCCCTCCCATCAGCTCGCGCACCCGGGCTGGGCTTGCACGGGCTCAGGACGGCCGCTGGCGAGTCGGAGGTGAGGGAGACGCTGCTACCCACTCCGCGCGGTGCGCGCTGCGGCCCGACGGCGCCCCGACGGGGCCTCTCCTCGCCGGCCCCCACACCGTCCGGGGAACCGGCCTCCCTGCGCTGCGGCCCCTTGGCATGCACAGAGGCGGGGCCGTCGTCACCAGCCCTGGGGAGCACTGGGTCCCACACAGACTTGCCCGGCAGCGGCGGAGGAAGGGGTGTCATGTTTCCAGGGATTCCCGTCCCTGGGGAGCTGCCGCAGGCCCCACCCACAGCGGAAGGCTGCAGCCTCCTCCTCGTGGTCTTCCCGAGTCTGCTTTCCTGAGTGCGCTTGGGTGAGGGGCCATTACCCAGAGGCTCCTCCGCAGGGGTTGTTTTTCCACCCTTAGGGAAGAGGGAGGTACACAGGTCTATTTATTTAAATTATTCCGCCCTCTAAATTCCAAAAGCGGCGGGAAGGAGCGCCCAGCACCACGGACAGCGCAAGGCCCGGCTGTGCTTGGGAACCCGGAAGGCGGAGGCTCTACAACTCCAGTCCCTTCCACGGCATTGAAGGGACACTGGACAAGGAATGTCACCGCCAGGCCTAGTGGCCTGGTAATCAACCATTCTCAGTGCCCAGTATGGAAAGGCAATTAAAGCAAGAATTAAAAAGCCATCGCCTCATTTAAAATCCAATAACACGGCTGGCCTGACCCGAGCCCTCAGTCCCTGGGGAGGGAGCAGGTGGCGTTTGGGAGGAGCAGAGGGCAGCGCGGCCAAGGAGAAGGCTGCCGGGGCTTTCGCGCCTTCCTGCCACACAGCCAGATCGGAAGCGCCCCTGCATCTCTGGCCATGAGGAAGTTTTCTGTGCTGAGTGCCTCCTTCTGGAATTCATTGCTTCCTAGCAGCTCGTCTTTCCTTCTCAGCCAGGGCAAGTGATTCTGTAGGCATGGGCTTTGTTGCTCCACCTACTGCCTACAAACACACACATGCACACATGCACACACACACACACACACACACCATGCCTTGCCCAGGGCTGACTGATGCGTAGTGATGGTTAACAAACCACGGACAGGTTCGCCGGCTGCAGCCTCTGCCCACCACCCTGACCAAATCGTGCTCCCACCCGGTATCACCTCACCATCCTCCACATGAGGACCATAAAACCCGTGATCCTCGCCCGTCTGTGCGTCAAACAGAGCCCGCCGGGCCATTCCCCCCTTTTGTTTCTGGTGCCTAAAGAGGATTCGTGCGCACGCCTTCATGTAGAAGCTCTGCATTTGCTTCTCATTCTTAATCGAGCCAGAGAATTTCTAATCTACTAAGATGACATTAACCCTTTTCATATCAAATACAGCGGTTCTGCAGGTAATCTTCCCATCGCGCCAACTGCCTTGATGTTCCAGGGAAGGCAGAGGGGGAGTCTGTACCCTTTCATTTTCTATCCTCCTCGGCACAGTCCGAAGCTTGAGGATTTGAGTTTGATGGGAGCTGTTCTTGCAATTCATGACCCCCATCCCTTGGGGGCTTACTTGTGCCTATTTTAAATAAATTCCCCCTTTTTTCTCTCTTTTTTACAAAGAACAACTGCAAATCTTCTTTGAGGAGAGCTGTCTTTTGGGGTGGAATCCAGTTCTGACAGTCAAGCTTTCATGAGATGAGGTCCTGGGTGAATGACGAGGACATGAGCTGCCTCTGCAATGGGCTCTTGCCCGAGAGCTGGGGACATTCTCTGCAAGTCCTGCATGCTTTCAGCTTCAGGTGCCCGATCACTTGGTTGTTGGTTCAAGAAAAATCTTACTGCAAGAAGCGGAGAAGGGGAAAAAGGTAAGGAAGGTGAGCACGCAGGTCGCTGCCTTCAGGGCTGCTCGGCACAGCTCTTTCTTGCTTCAGAGCCAGGTGAGAGCAGCTGAGCCTGCTGCAGCCCACACCACTCGCCCCAGAGCCGTCCTGCCCGTCTCCCAGCTGGACACTGCAGTGGGAACTCGGGCAGGGGCCCCGGCGCACCCTCCTGTCCTGCCTGCCATGTCAGGACCTGCCCATGTGGAGCACAGAAGCAACCCCAGGAGCAGGAAGGAGGTGCAGGCTGGTTCGGGGTGGGGGCAGCCCAGGTCTCTACTCTGCCAGACGGCTATGAAAGGATCTGGCCTGAGCTCCCCAGGAACCTGGAGCTGAGAATGGCCCCTTACCACCCAGCCAGACCTGCAAACACTCCCAGCTCCTCAACCTACCCCCGCCAGACCCCATCCACCCCGAAGCCCCGCCCATCCCGGACCACAGGGAAAGCAGGACACCCCTCCCTGCCGCTTGCCTTCACCTCCCACTTCGGTGTGGCTGCCACCCAGAGCTGTCACACCAGAGGCTGCATGGGGCTGCTGTTTCCATTTGCAGCCCCTGGCAGCCCCCCAAATCCTAAAGCCATCAGCCCAGCAGATGTAGGGAAGTCGACAACTGGGTTTCACTGATGCAATGGAAGAGGCAGCTAGCGCCTTTCACCTGAATCCACCCTGGATCAAGCTGACGTCTGGAACAGCCCTGGCTCCCATCCACACAGCGCAGAACCTCTGCTAAGACTTCTCTCCTCCTTCCGCATGAAAGTACAAACTTTCCCTAACCACGTACTCCCTTAATCATTTATGAAAATGCGTCAGCTGTCTCCTCTCCTCGAGCCAGCACCCAGAGCCCTCCCTCTCAGCGGGAGCTGCCTGCCCCAAGGGGTTGAAGAGAAGGGGGTGCTGTGGCTTCTGTGAGCCTAACCTTTCCTTATAATGAATTCCTCACTTTCAAGGCCATCTGTTTCTCTTTAAACACATCCATCATCTCCATAAAAATATAAATACATATATTTAAAATTCAATTAAAAAGAGATCTAGAGTCAGGCATCTTGGTGCACGCCTGTTATCCCAGCGCTCTGGGAGGCTGAAGCAGGAAGATTGCAAGTTTGAGCCTGGTCTGGGCAAATTAGAGACTTAGCGAGAACCCTACCTCAAAATAAAAAATAAAAGGGGTAGTTTAGTGCGATGGCCGTGGGTTTCACACCCTTTACTACAAGAAGGAAGGAAGGAA